>NC_060141.1:849129258-849729297 GCF_021461385.2 Schistocerca piceifrons | reverse complement strand
AAACACCGAAATTGCATCGGAATTAAATACGAAAGGCACAATGCCGACTTAAGTACAAGAAGACTGACTCATCTTACTGTCTATGTCCTGAACCATTCCTGTGACACTAGTTATAGATTCCGATGCTTCACTTGAGGTGTACTGCATCAATTGGACCCTGTTATTGACGATGAAACACAGAAATTGCATCGGAATTAAATAGAAAAGGCACAATGCCGACTTAAGTACAAGAAGACTGACTCTTCATACTGTCTATGCTTTCAACCGATCCTGTGACACTAGTTATAGCTTCCGATGCATCACTGCAGGTTTACTACATCCCTTGGACCTTTTTATTGACGAAGAAACACCGAAATTGCATCGGAATTAAATACGAAAGGCACAATGCCGACTTAAGTACAAGAAGACTGAGTCTTCCTACTGTCTATGTTATGAACCATTTCTGGGACACTAGTTATAGATTCCGATGCTTCACTTGAGGTTTACTGTATCCCTCCGACCTTCTTATTGACGATGAAACACAGAAATTGCATCGGAATTAAATACAAAAGGCACAATGCCGACTTATGTACGAGAAGACTGACTCTTCTTTCTGACTATGTTTTGAACCATTCCTGTAGCACTAGTTATAGATTCCGATGCCCCACTTCAGGTTTAGTGTATCCCTTGGACCTTTTAATTGACGAACAAACGCAGAAATTGCATCGGAATTAAATACAAAAGGCACAATGCCGACTTAAGTACAAGTAGTCTGACTCTTCCTACTGTCTATGTTTTAAACCTATCCTGTGACACTAGTTATGGATTCAGATGCTTCACTTCAGGTTTACTGTATCCCTCTGACCTTCTTATTGACGGTGAAACACAGAAATTGCATCGGAATTAAATACAAAAGGCACAATGCCGACCTAAGTACAAGAAGACTGACTTTTCCTACTGTCTATGTTTTGAACAACTCCTGTGACACTAGTTATAGATTCCGATGCCTCACTTCAGGTTTACTGTATCCCTCTGACCTTCGTATTGACGATGAAACACAGAAATTGCATCGGAATTAAATAGGAAAGGCACAATGCCGACTTAAGTACAAGAAGACTGACTCTGCCTACTTTCTATGCTTTGTACCATTCCTGTGACACTAGTTATAGATTCCGGTACTTCACTTCAGGTTTACTGTATACCTCTGACCTTCTTATTGACGATGAAACACAGAAATTGCATCGGAATTAAATAAAAAAGGCACAATGCCGACTCAAGTACAAGAAGACTGACTCTTCTTACTGTCTATGTTTTGAACAATTCCTGTGACACTAGTTATAGATTCCGATGCCTCACTTCAGGTTTACTGTATCCCTCTGACCTTCTTATTGACGATGAAACACAGAAATTGCATCGGAATTAAATATAAAAGGCACAATGCCGACTTAAGTAAAAGAAGACTGACTCTTCCTACTCTCTATGTTTTGAACCATTCCTGTGACACTAGTTATAGATTCCGATGCTTCACTTCAGGTTTACAGTATCCCTTGGACCTTCTTATTGACGATGAAACACAGAAATTGCATCGGAATTAAACAGAAAAGGCACAATGCCGACTTAAGTACAAGAAAACTGACTCTTCTTACTGTCTATGTTTGTACCATTGCTGTGACACTAGTTATAACTTCCGGTGCCTCACTTCAATAGTACTGCATCCCTTGGACCTTGTTATTGACGATGAAACACGGAAATTGCATCGAGGCTCAATGCCGACTTAAGTACAAGAAGACTGACTCTTCTTACTGTCTATGTTTTAAACCATTCCTGTGACACTAGGTATAGATTCCGATTCTTCACTTCAGGTTTACTGTATCCCTCTGACCTATTTATTGACGATGAAACACAGTAATTGCATCGGAATTGAATACAAAAGGCACAATGCCGACTCAAGTACAAGAAGACTGACTCTTCTTACTGTCTATGCTTTGAACCATTCCAGTGACACTAGTTATAGATTCCGATGCCTCACTTCTGATTTACTGTTTTCCTCTGACCATCTTATTGACGATGAAACACAGAAATTGCATCGGAATTAAATAGAAGAGGCACAATGCCGACATAAGTACAAGAAGACTGACTCTTCTTACTGTCTATGTTTTGAAGAATTACTGTGACGCTAGTTATAGAATCCGATCCTTTACATCAGGTTTACTGTATCCCTCTGACCTTCTTATTGCCGATGAAACACAGAAATTGCATCGGAATAAAATACAAAAGGCACAATGTCGACTTAAGTACAAGAAGACTGACTCTTCCTACTGTCTATGCTTTGAAACATTCCTGTGACACTAGTTATAGAATCCGATGCTTCACCTCAGGTTTACTGTATCCCTCTGACCTTCTTACTGACGATTAGACACAGAAATTGCATCGAAATTAAATGCAAAAGGCACAATGCCAACTCAAGTACAGGAAGACTGACTCTTCCTACTGCCTATGATTTGAACCATTCCTGTGACACTAGTTATAGATTCCGATGCTTCACTTCAGGTTTACTGTATCCCTCTGACCTTCTTATTGACGATGAAACACAGAAATTGCATCGGAATTAAATAGAAAATGCACAAAGCTGACTTAAGTACAAGAAGGCTGACTCATCTTACTGTCTATGATTTGAACCATTCCTGTGACATTAGTTATAGATTCCGAAGCTTCACTTCAGGTGTACTGTATCTCTTGGACTTTCTTATTGACGATTAAACACACAAATTGCATCGGAATTATATACAAAAACACAATGCCGACTTAAGTACAAGTAGACTGACTCTTCTTACTGTCTATGTCTTGAAACCATTCCTGTGACACTAGTTATAGAATTTGATGCTTCACTTCAGGTTTACTGTAACTCTCTGACCTTCTTATTGACGATGAAACACAGAAATTGCATCGGAATTAGATGCAAAAAGTACAATGCCGACTTCAGTACAAAAGGACCGACTCTTCTTACTGTCTATGTTTTGAATCATTCCTGTGACACTAGTTACAGTTTCCGATGCTTCACTTCAGGTTTACTGTATCCCTTGGACACTCTTATTTGACGACGAAACACAGAAATTAGCATCGGAATTAAATAGAGAAGGCACAATGCCGACTTGAGTACAAGAAGACTGACCCTTACCTATTGTCTATGTTTTGAACTATTCCTGTGACACTAGTTATAGATTCCGATGCTTCACTTCAGGTTTACTGTATCCCTCTGAACTTCTTATTGACGATGAAACACAGAAATTTCATCGGAATATAATAGAAAAGGCACAATGCCGACTTAAGTACAAGAAGACTAACTCTTCTTACTATCTATGTTTGAACCATTCCTGTGACACTAGTTATAGATACCGATGCTTCACTTCAGGTTTACTGTATCCCTTGGACCTTCTTATTGACGACGAAACACAGAAATTGCATCGGAATTAAATAGAAAAAGCACAAGTCCGACTTAAGTACAAAAAGACTGACTCATCCTACTGTCTATGCTTTGAACCATTCCTGTGACAATAGTTATAGATTCCGATGCTTCACGTAAATTTTACTGTATCCCTTGGACCTTCTTATTGACAATGAAACACAGAAAATTGCATCGGAATTAACTACAAAATCCACAATGCCGACATATGTACAAAAGACTGACTCATCTTAATGTCTATGTTTTGAACCATTCCTCTGACACTAGGTATAGATTCAGATGCTTCACTTCAGGTTAACTGTATCCCTCTGACCTTCTAATTGTCGACGAAACACAGAAATTGCATCGGAATTAAATATAAAGTGGCACAATGCCGACTTAAATACAAGAAGACTGACTCTTCCTACTGTCTATGCTTTGAACCATTCCTGTGACACTAGTTATAAATTCCGATGCTTCAGCTCAGGTTTACTGTATCTCCCTGACCTTCTTATTGACGATGAAACACAAATATTGCATCGGAATTAGATACAAAAAACACAATATCGACTTCAGTACAAGAGGACCGACTCTTCTTACTGTCTATGTGTTGAACCATTCCTGTGACACTAGGTACAGATTCCGATGCTTCACTTTAGGTTTACTGTATCCCTTGGACCTTCTTTATTGACGACAAAACACACAAATTGCATCGGAATTAAATAGAAAAGACACAATGCCGACTTGAGTACAAGAAGACTGACCCTTCCTATTGTCTATGTTTTAAACCATTCCTGTGACACTAGTTATAGAGTTCCGATGCTTCACTTCAGGTTTACTGTATCCCTCTGACCATCTTATTGACACTGAAACACAGAAATTACATCGGAATATAATAGAAAAAGGCACAATGCAGACTTAAGTACAGAAGACTTGACTCTTCTTACTGTCTATGTTTAAAACCATTCCTGTGACACTAGTTATAGATTCCGATGCTTCACTTCTTGTTTACTGTATCCCTCTGACCTCCTTATTGACGATGAAACACCGAAATTCCATCGGAATTAAATACGAAAGTCACAATGCCGACTTAAGGTCAAGACGATTGACTCTTCTTACTGACTATGTTTGAACCATTACTGTGATACCACTTATAGATTCCGATGCTTCACTTCAGGTTTACTGTATTCCTCTGACCTTCTTATTGACGATGAAACACAGAAATTGCATCGAGAATTAAATAGAAAAGGCACAATGCCGACTTAAGTACAAGAAGACTGACTCTTCTTACTGTCTATCTTATGAACCATTCCAGTGACACTAGTTATAGATTCCGATGCGTCACTTTAGGTGTACTTGCATCCCTTGGACCTTCTTATTGACGATGAAACACAGAAATTGCATCGGAATTCAATAAAAAGGCACAATGCCGACTTAAGTACAAGAAGACAGACTCTTCTTACTGTCTATGTTTTTGAACCATTCCTGTGACACTAGTTATAGATTCCGACGTTTCACTTCAGGTTTACTGTATCCATGTGACCGTCCTATTGAAGATGAAACACAGAAATTGCATCGGAAATTAAATAGAAAAGGCACAATGCCGACTTAAATACAAGAAGTCTGACTCTTCTTACTGTCCATGTTTTGAACCATTCCTGTGACACTAGTTATAGATTCCGATGCTTCACTTCAGTTTACTGTATCCCTTGGACCTTCTTATTGACGATGAACCACAGAAATTGCATCGGAATTAAATAGAAGAGGCACAATGCCGACATAAGTACAAGAAGACTGACTCTTCTTACTGTCTATGTTTTGAACTATTCCTGTGACGCTAGTTATGGAATCCGATGCTTCACATGAGGTTTACTGTATCCCTCTGACCTTCTTACTGACGATGAAACACAGAAATTGCATCGGAATTAAACAGAAAATGCACTAAGCTGACTTAAGTACAAGAAGACTGACTCATCTACTGTCTATGATTTGAACCATTCCTGTGACACTAGTTATGGATTCCAAAGCTTCACTTCAGGTGTACTGTATCTCTTGGACGTTCTTATTGACGATTAAACACAGAAATTGCAATAGAATTATATACAAAAGCACAATGCCGACTTAGGTACAAGTAGACTGACTCTTCTTACGGTCTATGATTTGAACCATTCCTGTGACACTAATTATAGATTATGATGCTTCTCATCATTTTTACTGTGTCCCTCTGACGTTCTAATTGGCAAACGAAATACAGAAATTGCATAGGAATTAAATCCAAATGCACAATGCCGACTTAAGGACAAGAAGACTGACTGTTCTTACTGACTATGTTTTGAACCATTCCTGTGACACTAGTTATAGATTTCCGATGCTTCACATCAGGTTTACTGTATCCCTTGGACCTTCTTATTGACGATGAAACACAGAAATGGCATCGGAAATTAAATACAAAAGGCACAACGCCGACTTATGGACAAAAGACCGACTCATCTTACTGTCTATGTTTTGAACCATTCCTGTGACACTAGTTATAGATTCCGATGCTTCACTTCAGGTTTACTGTATCCCTCTGACCTTCTTATTGTCGACGAAACACAGAAATTGCATCGGAATTAAATAGAAGAGGCACAATGCCGACTTAAGTACAAGAAGACTGACTCTTCCTACAGTCTATGTTTTGAACCATTATTGTGACACTAGTTATAGATTCCGATGCTTCACCTCAGGTTTACTGTAACTGTCTGACCTTCTTATTGACGATGAAACACAGAAATTGCATCGGAATTAGATGCAAAAAAGTACAATGCCGACTTCAGTACAAAAGACCGACTCTTCTTACTGTCTATGCTTTGAATCATTCCTGTGACACTAGTTACAGTTTCCGATGCTTCACTTCAGGTTTACTGTATCCCTTGGACACTCTTATTGACGACGAAACACAGAAATTGCATCGGAATTAAATAAAGAAGGCACAATGCCGACTTCAGTACAAGAAGACTGACCCTTCCTATTGTCTATGTTTTGAACTAATCCTGTGACACTAGTTATAGATTCCAATGCTTCACTTTAGGTTTAGTGTATCCCTCTGAACTTCTTATTGACGATGAAACACAGAAATTTCATCGGAATATAATAGAAAAGGCACAATGCCGACTTAGGTACAAGAAGACTAACTCTTCTTACTGTCTATGTTTTGAACCATTCCTGTGACACTAGTTATAGATACCGATGCTTCACTTCAGGTTTACTGTGTCCCTTGGACCTTCTTATTGACGACGAAACACAGAAATTGCATCGGAATTAAATAGAAAAAGCACAAGTCCGACTTAAGTAAAAGAAGACTGACTCATCCTACTGTCTATGTTTTGAACCATTCCTGTGACACTAGTTATAGATTCCGATCTTCACTTCAGGTTTACTGTATCCCTCTGACCTTCTTATTGGCGATGAAACACAGAAGTTGCATCGGAATTAAATACAAAAGGCACAAAGCCAACTTAAGTACAAGTAGACTGATTCTCCTTACTGTCTATGTTTTGAACCATTCCTGTGACACTAGTTATAGATTCCGATGCTTCACGTAAATTTTACTGTATCCCTTGGAACTTCTTATTGACGATGAAACACAGATATTACATCGGAATTAAATACAAAATCCACAATGCCGACTTATGTACAAAAGGCTGACTCATCTTAATGTCTATGTTTTGAACCATTCCTCTGACACTAGTTATAGATTCCGATGCTTCACTTCAGGTTAACTGTATACCTCTGACCTTCTAATTGTCGACGAAACACAGAAATTGCATCGGAATTAAATATAAAGTGGCACAATGCCGACTTAAATACAAGAAGACTGACTCTTCCTACAGTCTATGCTTTGAACCATTCCAGTGACACTAGTTATAAATTCCGATGCTTCAGCTCAGGTTTACTGTATCTCTCTGACCTTCTTATTGACGATGAAACACAAATATTGCATCGGAATTAGATACAAAAAACACAATGGCGCCTTCAGTACAAGAGGACCGACTCTTCTTACTGTCTATGTGTTGAACCATTCCTGTGACACTAGGTACAGATTCCGATGCTTCACTTTAGGTTTACTATATCCCTTGGACCTTCTTATTGACGACGAAACACACAAATTGCATCGGAATTAAATAGAAAAGACACAATGCCGACTTAAGTACAAGAAGACTGACTCGTCTTACTGTCTGTGTTTTAAACCTTTCCTGTGACACTAGTCATAGATTCCGATGCTTCACTTCATGTTTACTGTATCCCTCTGACCTTCTCATTGACGATGAAACACAGAAATTGCATCGGAATACAATAAAAAGGCACAATGCCGACTTAAGTACAAGAAGACTGACTCTTCTTACTGTCTATGTTTTGAACCATTCCTGTGACACTAGTTATAGATTCCGACGTTTCCCTTCAGGTTTACTGTATCCATGTGACCGTCCTATTGAAGATGAAACACAGAAATTGCATCGGAATTAAATAGAAAAGGCACAATGCCGACTTAAATACAAGAAGTCTGACTCTTCTTACTGTCCATGTTTTGAACCATTCCTGTGACACTAGTTATGGATTCCGATGCTTCACTTCAGGTTTACTGTATCCCTTGGACCTTCTTATTGACGATGAACCACAGAAATTACATCGGAATTTAATAGAAAAGGCACAATGCCGACTTATGTACAAGAAGACTGACATTTCTTAATGTCTATCTTTGAACTATTCCTGTGTTACTAGTTACAGATTTCGATGCTTCACTTCAGGTTTACTGTATCCCTTGGACCTTCTCATTGATGACGAAACACAGAAATTGCATCGGAATTAAATACAAAAGGCACAATGCCGACTTAAGTACAGGAGGTCTGATTCTTCTTACTGTCTATGTTTTGAAGCATTCCTGTGGCACTAGTTATAGATTCCGATGCTTAACTTCAGGTTTACTGTATCGCTTGGACCTTCTTATTGACGATGAAACACAGAAATGGCATCGAAATTAAATACAAAAGGCACAATGCCGACTTATGTACAAGAAGACTGTCTCTTCTTACTGTCTATGTTTTGAACAATTCCTGTGACACTAGTTATAGATTCCGATTCTTCACTTCAGGTTTACTGTATCCCTTGGACCATCTTATCGACGATGAAACACAGAAATTGCATCGGAATTAAATGCAAAAGACACAATGCCGACTTAAGTACAAGAAGACTGACTCTTCTTACTGGCTATGTTTTGAACCGATTCTGTGACACTAGTTATAGATTCAGGTGCTTCACTTCAGGTTTACTGTATCCCTCTGACCTTCTTATTGATGATGAAACACAGAAATTGCATCGGCATTAAATAGGAAAGGCACAATGCCGACTTAAGTACAAGAAGCACGACTCTTCTTACTGTCTATGTTTTGAACCGATTCTGTGACACTAATTATAGATTCCGTTGCTTCACTTCAGGCTTACTGTATCCCTTGGACCTACTTATTGACGATGAAACACCGAAATTGCATCCGAATTAAATACGAAAGGCACAATGGCGACTAAAGTACAAGAAGACTGACTCTTCTTACTGACTATGTGTGAACCACTCCTGTGACAGCTCTTATATGTTCCGATGCTTCAATTCAGGTTTACTGTATCCCTCTGACCTTCTTATTGACGATGAAACACAAATATTGCATCGGAATTAGATACAAAAAACACAATGCCGACTTCAGTACACGAGGACCGACTCGTCTTACTGTCTATGTGTTGAACCATTCCTGTGACACTAGGTACAGATTCCGATGCTTCACTTTAGGTTTACTGTATCCCTTGGACCTTCTTATTGACGACGAAACACACAAATTGCATCGGAATTAAATAGAAAGGACACAATGCCGACTTGAGTACAAGAAGACTGACCCTTCCTATTGTCTATGTTTTGAACCATTCCTGTGACACTAGTTATAGATTCCGATGCTTCACTTCAGGTTTACTGTATCCCTCTGACCATCTTATTGACAATGAAATACAGAAATTACATCGGAATTAAATAGAAAAGGCACAATGCCGACTTAAATACAAGAAGTCTGACTCTACTTACTGTCCATGTTTTGAACCATTCCTGTGACACTAGTTAAAGATTCCGATGCTTCACTTCAGGTTTACTGTACCCTTTGGACCTTCTTATTGACGATGAACCACAGGAATTACATCGGAATTTAATAGAAAAGGCACATTGCCAACTTATGTACAAGAAGACTGACATATCTTAATGTCTATGTTTGAACTATTCCTGTGTTACTAGTTACAGATTCCGATGCTTCACTTCAGGTTTACTGTATCGCTTGGACCTTCTTATTGACGATGAAACACAGAAATGGCATCGAAATTAAATACAAAAGGCACAATGCCGACTTATGTACAAGAAGACTGTCTCTTCCTACAGTCTATGTTTTGAACCATACCTGTGACACTAGCTATAGATTCCGATGCTTCACCTCAGGTTTACTGTAACTCTCTGACCTTCTTATTGACGATGAAACACAGAAATAGATCGGAATTAGATGCAAAAAGTACAATGCCGACTTCAGTACAAAAGGACCGACTCTTCTTACTGTCTATGTTTTGAATCATTCCTGTGACACTAGTTACAGTTTCCGATGCTTCACTTCAGGTTTACTGTATCCCTTGGACACTCTTATTGACGATGAAACACAGAAATTGCATCGGAATTAAATAGAGAAGGCACAATGCCGACTTGAGTACAAGAAGACTGACCCTTCCTATTGTCTATGATTTGAACTATTCCTGTGACACTAGTTATAGATTCCGATGCTTCACTTCAGGTTTACTGTATCCCTCTGAACTTCTTATTGACGAAGAAACACAGAAATTTCATTGGAATATAATAGAAAAGGCACAATGCCGACTTAAGTACAAAAAGACTAACTCTTCTTACTGTCTATGTTTTGAACCATTCCTGTGACACTAGTTATAGATTCCGATGCTTCACGTAAATTTTACTGTATCCCTTGCATCTTCTTATTGACGATGAAACACAGAATTTGCATCGGAATTAAAGACAAAATCTACAATGCCGACTTATGTACAAAGGACTGACTCATCTTAATGTCTATGTTTTGAACCATTCCTCTGACACTAGTTATATATTCCGATGCTTCACTTCAGGTTAACTGTATCCCTCTGACCTTCTATTTGTCGACGAAACACAGAAATTGCATCGGAATTAAATATAAAGTGGCACAATGCCGACTTAAATACAAGAAGACTGACTCTTACTACAGTCGATGCTTTGAACCATTCCTGTGACACGAGTTATAAATTCCGATGTTTCAGCTCAGGTTTACTGTATCTCTCTGACCTTCTTATTGACGATGAAACACAAATATTGCATCGGAATTAGATACAAAAAACACAATGCCGACTTCAGTACAAGAGGACCGACTCTTCTTACTGTCTATGTGTTGAACCATTCCTGTGACACTTGGTACAGATTCCGATGCTTCACTTTAGGTTTACGGTATCCCTTGGACCTTCTTATTGACGACGAAACACACAAATTGCATCGGAATTAAATAGAAAAGACACAATGCCGACTTGAGTACAAGAAGACTGACCCTTCCTATTGTCTATGTTGTGAATCATTCCTGTGACACTAGTTATAGATTCCGATGCTTCACTTCAGGTTTACTGTATCCCTCTGACCATCTTATTGACAATGAAACACAGAAATTACATCGGAATATAATAGAAATGGCACAATGCCGACTTAAGTACAAGAAGACTGAATCTTCTTACTGTCTATGTTTTGAACCATTCCTGTGACACTAGTTATAGATTCCAACGTTTCACTTCAGGTTTACTGTATCCATGTGACCGTCCTATTGAAGATGAAACACAGAAATTTGAATTGGAATTAAATAGAAAAGGCACAATGACGACTCAAATTTAAGAAGTCTGACTCTTCTTACTGTCCATGTTTTGAACCATTCCTGTGACACTAGTTATAGATTCCGATGCTTCACTTCAGGTTTACTGTATCCCTTGGACCTTCTTATTGACGATGAACCACAGAAATTACATCGGAATTTAATAGAAAAGGCACAATGCCGAATTATGTACAAGAAGACTGACATATCTTAATGTCTATGTTTGAACTATTCCTGTGTTACTAGTTACAGATTCCGATGCTTCACTTCAGGTTTACTGTATCCCTTGGACCTTCTCATTGATGACGAAACACAGAAATTGCATCGGAATTAAATACAAAACGCACAATGCCGACTTAAGTACAGGAAGACTGATTCTTCTTACTGTCTATGTTTTGAAGCATTCCTGTGACACTAGTTATAGATTCCGATGCTTAACTTCAGGTTTACTGTATCGCTAGGACCTTCTTATTGACGATGAAACACAGAATAGGCATCGAAATTAAATACAAACGGCACAATGCCGACTTATGTACAAGAAGACTGTCTCTTCTTACTGTCTATGTTTTGAACAATTCCTGTGACACTAGTTATAGATTCCGATTCTTCACTTCAGGTTTACTGTATCCCTTGGACCATCTTATCGACGATGAAACACAGAAATTGCATCGGAAATAAATACAAAAGACACAATGCCGACTTAAGTACAAGAAGACTGACTCCTCTTACTGACTATGTTTTGAACCATTCCTGTGACACCACTTATAGATTCCGATGCATCACTTCAGGTTTACTGTATCCCTCTGACCTTCTTATTGATGATGAAACACAGAAATTGCATCGTAATTAAATAGAAAATGCACAATGCCGACTTAAGTACAAGAAGACTGACTCTTCTTACTGGCTATGTTTTGAACCGATTCTGTGACACTAGTTATAGATTCAGGTGCTTCACTTCAGGTTTACTGTATCCCTCTGACCTTCTTATTGATGATGAAACACAGAAATTGCATCGGCATTAAATAGAAAAGACACAATGCCGACTTGAGTACACGAAGACTGACCCTTCCTGTTGTCTATGTTTTGAACCATTCCTGTGACACTAGTTATAGATTCCGATGCTTCACTTAGGTTTACTGTATCCCTCTGACCATCTTATTGACAATGAAACAGAGAAATTACATCGGAATATAATAGAAAACGCGCAATGCCATCTTAAGTACAAGAAGACTGACTCTTCTTACTGTCTATGATTTGAACCATTCCTCAGACACTAGTTATAGATTCCGATGCTTCACTTCAGGTGTACTGTATCCCTTGGACCTTCTTATTCACGATGAAGCACAAAAATTGCATCGGAATTAAATACAAAAGGCACAATGCCGACTTAAGTACATGTAGACAGACTCTTCCTACTGTCTATGTTTTGAACCATTCCTGTGACACTAGTTATAGATTCCGATGATTCACTTCAGGTTTACGGTATCCCTCTGGCTTTCGTATTGACGATGAAACACAGAAATTGCATCGGAATTAAATAGAAAAGGCACAATTCCGACTTAAGTACAAGAAGACTGACTCTTCTTACTGGATATGTTTTGAACCGATTCTGTGACACTAGTTATAGATTCAGGTGCTTCACTTCAGGTTTACTGTATCCCTTGGACCTTCTTATTGACGATGAACCACAGAAATTACATCTGAATTAAATAGAAAAGGCATAATGCCGACATATGTACAAGAAGACTGACACATCTTAATGTCTATGTTTGAACTATTCCTGTGACACTAGTTATAGATTCCGATGCTTCACTTCAGGTTTACTGTATCCCTTGGACCTTCTCATTGACGACGAAACATAGAAATTGCATCGGAATTAAATACAAAAGGCACATTGCCGACTTAAGTACAGGAAGACTGATTCTTCTTACTGTCTATGTTTTGAAGCATTCCTGTGACACTAGTTATAGATTCCGATGCTTAACTTCAGGATTACTGTATCCCTTGGACCTTCTTATTGACGATGAAACACAGAAATGGCATCGAGATTAAATACAAAAGGCACAATGCCGACTTAAGTACAAGAAGACTGACTCTTCCTGCCGACTATGTTTGAACCATTCCTGTGACAATAGATAAAGATTCCGATGCATCACTTCAGGTTTACTGCATCCCTTGGACTTTCATATTGACGATGAAACACAAAAATTGCATCGGAATTAAATACAAAAGGCACAATGCCGACTTACGTACATGTAGACAGACTCTTCCTACTGTCTATGTTTTGAACCATTCCTGTGACACTAGTTATAGATTCCGATAATTCACTTCGGGTTTACGGTATGCCTCTGACTTTCTTATTGGCGATGAAACACAGAAATTGCATTGGAATTAAATAGAAAAGGCACAATGCCGACATAAGTACAGGAAGAATGACTCTTCCTACTGTCTATGTTTTGAACCATTCCTGTGACACTAGTTATAGATTCCGATGCTTCACTTCAGGTTTACTGTATCCCTCTGACCCTCTTATTGATGATGAAACACAGAAATTGCATCGGAAATAAATACAAAAGGCACAATGCCGACTCAAGTACAAGAAGGCTGACTCTTCCTACTGTCTATGTTTGAACCATTCCTGTGACACTAGTTATACATTCCGATGCTCACTTCAGGTTTACTGTATCCCTGTGACCTTCTTATTGACGAAGAAACACAGAAATTGCAATGGAATTAAATACAAAAGGCACAATGCCGACTTAAGTACAAGAAGACTGACTCTTCCTACTGTCTATGTTTGAACCATTCCTGTGACAATAGTTAAAGATTCCGATCCTTCACTTCAGGTTTACTGTATCCCTTGGACCTTCTTATTGACGATGAAACACACAAATTGCATCGGAATCAGATACAAGAAGCACAATGCCGACTTAAGTACAAGAGGACTGACTTTTCTTAGTGTCTACGTTTTGAAACATTCCTGTGACACTACTTATAGATTCCGATGCTTCACTTCAGGTTTACTGTATCCCTCAGATCTTCTTATTGACGATGAAACACAGAAAATGCATCGGAATTAAATAGAAAAGGAACAATGCCGACTTAAGCACAAGAAGACTGACTCTTCCTACAGTCTATGTTTTGAACCATTCCTGTGACACTGGTTGTAAATTCCGATGCTTCAGCTCAGGTTTACTGTATCTCTCTGAACTTCTTATTGACGATGAAACACAGATATTGCATCGGAATTAGATAGAAAAAACACAATGCCGACTTCAGTACAAGAGGACCGACTCTTCTTACTGTCTATGTGTTGAATTATTCCTGTGACACTAGGTACAGATTCCAATGCTTCACTTTAGGCTTACTGTATCCCTTGGACCTTCTTATTGACGACGAAACACAGAAATTGCATCGGAATTAAATAGAAAAGACACAATGCCGACTTGTGTACACGGAGACTGACCCTTCCTATTGTCTATGATTTGAACCATTCCTGTGACACTAGTTATAGATTCCGATGCTTCACTTCAGGTTTACTGTATCCCTCCGACCTTGTTATTGACAATGAAACACAGAAATTACATCGGAATATAATAGAAAAGGCACAATGCCGACTTAAGTACAAGAAGAGTGATTCATCTTACTGTCTATGTTTTAAACCATTCCTGTGACACTAGTCATAGATTCCGATGCTTCACTTCATGTTTACTGTATCCCTCTGACCTTCTCATTGACGATGAAACACAGAAATTGCATCGGAAATCAATAAAAAGGCACAATGCCGACTTAAGTACAAGAAGACTGACTCTTGTTTCTGTCTATGTTTTGAACCATTCCTGTGACACTAGTTATAGATTCCGACGTTTCACTTCAGGTTTACTGTATCCATGTGACCGTCCTATTGAAGATGAAACACAGAAATTGCATCGGAATTAAATAGGAAATGCACAATGCCGACTTAAATACAAGAAGTCTGACTCTTCTTACTGTCCATGTTTTGAACCATTCCTGTGACACTAGTTATAGATTCCAATGCTTCACTTCAGCTTTACTGTATCCCTTGGACCTTCTTATTGACGATGAATCACAGAAATTACGTCGGAATTAAATAGAAAAGGCACAATGCCGACTTATGTACAAGAAGACTGACATATCTTAATGTCTATGTTTGAACTATTCCTGTGACACTAGTTACAGATTCCGATGCTTCACTTCAGGTTTACTGTATCCCTTGGACCTTCTCATTCATGAAAAAACACAGAAATTGCATCGGAATTAAATACAAAAGGCACAATGCCGACTTAAGTACAGGAAGACTGATTCTCCTTACTGTCTATGTTTTGAAGCATTCCTGTGACACTAGTTATAGATTCCGATGCTGAACTTCTGGTTTACTGTATCGCTTGGACCTTCTTATTGACGATGAAACACAGAAATGGCATCGAAATTAAATACAAAAGGCACAATGCCGACTTATGTACAAGAAGACTGTCTCTTCTTACTGTCTATGTTTTGAACAATTCCTGTGACACTAGTTATAGATTTCGATGCTTCACTTCAGGTTTACTGTATCCCTTGGACCATCTTATCGACGATGAAACACAGAAATTGCATCGGAATTAAATGCAAAAGACACAATGCCGACTTAAGTACAAGAAGACTGACTCTTCTTACTGACTATGTTTTGAACCATTCCTGTGACACCACTTATAGATTCCAATGCATCACTTCAGGTTTACTGTATCCCTCTGACCTTCCTATTGATGATGAAACACAGAAATTGCATCGTAATTAAATAGAAAAGGCACAATGCCGACTTAAGTACAAGAAGACTGAATCTTCTTACTTGCTATGTTTTGAACCGATTCTGTGACACTAGTTATAGATTCAGGTGCTTCACTTCAGGTTTACTGTATCCCTATGACCTTCTTATTGATGATGAAACACAGAAATTGCATCGGCATTAAATAGAAAAGGCACAATGCCGACTTTAGTACAAGAAGCACGACTCTTCTTAGTGTCTATGTTTTGAACCGATTCTGTGACACTAGTTATAGATTCCGGTGCTTCACTTCAGGTTTACTGTATCCCTTGGACCTTCTCATTGACGATGAAACACCGAAATTGCATCAAAATTAAATACGAAGGGCACAATGCCGACTAAAGTACAAGAAGACTGACTCTTCTTACTGATTATGTGTGAACCATTCGTGTGACTCCACTAATAGGTTCCGATGCTTCACTTCAGGTTTACTGTATCCCTCTGACCTTCTTATTGACGATGAAACACAGAAATTGCATCGGAATTAAATATAGAAGGCACAAGTCCGACTTAAGTACAAGAGGACTGTCTCTTCTTACTGTCTATGTTTTGAGCAATTCCTGTGAGACTAGTTATAGATTCCGATGATTCACTTCAGGTTTACAGTATCCCTCTGACTTTCGTATTGACGATGAAACACAGAAATTGCATCGGAATTCAATAGAAAAGGCACAATGCCGACTTAAGTACAAGAAGACTGACTCTTCTTACTGACTATGATTTGAACCATTCCTGTGACACTAGTTATAGATTCCGATGCTTCACTTCAGGTTAACTGTTCCATCTCAGCTTCTTATTGGCGATGAAACACAGAAATTGCATCGGAATTCAATAGAAAA
Source organism: Schistocerca piceifrons (assembly GCF_021461385.2). Lineage (NCBI taxonomy): Eukaryota > Metazoa > Arthropoda > Insecta > Orthoptera > Acrididae > Schistocerca > Schistocerca piceifrons. The sequence continues at coordinate 849,712,260 of NC_060141.1, read as the reverse complement.
GGCACAATGCCGACTTAAGTACAAGAAGACTGACTCTTCTTACTGACTATGATTTGAACCATTCCTCAGACACTAGTTATAGATTCCGATGCTTCACTTCAGGTGTACTGTATCCCTTGGACCTTCTTATTCACGATGAAACACAAAAATTGCATGAGAATTAAATACAAAAGTCACAATGCCGACTTAAGTACATGTAGACAGACTCTTCCTACTGTCTATGTTTTGAACCATTCTTGTGACACTAGTTATAGATTCCGATGATTCACTTCAGGTTTACGGTATCCCTCTGACTTTCGAATTGACGATGAAACACAGAAATTGCATCGGAATTAAATAGAAAAGGCACGATTCCGACTTAAGTACAAGAAGACTGACCCTTCTTACTGGCTATGTTTTGAACCGATTCTGTGACACTAGTAATAGATTCAGGTGCTTCACTTCAGGTTTACTGTATCCCTTGGACCTTCTTATCGACGATGAACCACAGAAATTACATCGGAATTAAACAGAAAAGGCACAATGCCGACATATGTACAAGAAGGCAGACACATCTTAATGTCTATGTTTGAACTATTCCTGTGACACTTGTTACAGATTCCGATGCTTCACTTCTGGTTTACTGTCTCCCTTGGACCATCTTATCAACGATGAAACACAGAAATTGCATCGAAATTAAATGCAAAAGGCACAATGCCGACTTAAGTACAAGAAGACTGACTCTTCTGACTGACTATGTTTTGAACCATTCCTGTGACACCACATATAGATTCCGATGCATCACTTCAGGTTTACTGTATCAGTCTGACCTTCTTATTGATGATGAAACACAGAAATTGCATCGGAATTAAATAGAAAAGGCACAATGCCGACTTAAGTACAAGAAGACTGACTCTTCTTACTGGCTATGTTTTGAACCGATTCTGTGACACTAGTTATAGATTCAGTTGCTTCACTTCAGGTTTACTGTATCCCTCTGACCTTCGTATTGATGATGAAACACAGAAATTGCATCGGCATTAAATGGAAAAGGCACAATGCCGACTTAAGTACAAGAAAACCGACCCTTCTTAGTGTCTATGTTTTGAACCGATTCTGTGACACTAGTTATAGATTCCAGTGCTTCACTTCAGGTTTACTGTATCCCTCTGACCTTCTTATTGACGATGAAACACAGAAAATGCATCGGAATTAAGTACAAAAGGCACAATGCCGACTTAAGTACAAGAGGACTGACTCTTCCAACCGACTACGTTTGAACCATTCCTGTGCCAATAGTTAAAGATTCCGATGCATCACTTCAGGTTTACTGCATCCCTTGGACCTTCTTATTGACGATGAAACACAAAAATTGCATCGGAATTAAATACAAAAGGCACAATGCCGACTTACGTACATGTAGACAGACTATTCCTTCTGTCTATGTTTTGAACCATTCCTGTGACACTAGTTATAGATTCCGATAATTCACTTCGGGTTTACGGTATGCCTCTGACTTTCTTATTGGCGATGAAACACAGAAATTGCATCGAACTTAAATAGAAAAGGAACAATGCCGACATAAGTACAGGAAGATTGACTCTTCCTACTGTCTATGCTTCGAACTATTCCTGTGACACTAGTTATAGATTCCGATGCTTCACTTCAGGTTTACTGTATCCCTCTGACCTTCTTATTGATGATGACACACAGGAATTGGATCGGAAATAAATACAAAAGGCACAATGCCGACTCAAGTACAAGAAGGCTGACTCTTCCTACTGTCTATGTTTTGAACCATTCCTGTGACACTAGTTATACATTCCGATGCTTCACTTCAGGTTTACTGTATCCCTCTGACCTTCTTATTGACGATGAAACACAGAAATTGCATTGGAATTAATTAGAAAAGGCACAATGCCGACACAAGTTCAAGAAGACTGACTCTTCTTACTGACTATGTTTTGAACAATTTCTGTGACACTAGTAATAGGTTCCGATGCTTTACCTTGGGTTTACTGTATCCCTTGGACCTTCTTATTGACGATGAAACACAGAAATTTTATCGGAATTAAATAAAAATTCAGAATGCCGATTTAAGTACAAGAAGACTGACTCTTCTTACTGACTACGTTTTGAACCATATCTGTGACACTAGTTATAGATTCCGATGCTTCACTTCAGGTTTAGTGTATCCCTCTGACCTTCTTATTGACGATGAAACACAGAATATGCATCGGAATTAAATACAAAAGGCACAATGCCGACTTAAGTACAAGAAGACTGACTCTTGCTACTGTCTATGTTTGAACCATTCCTGTGACAATAGTTAAAGATTCCGATGCTTCACTTCAGGTTTACTGTATCCCTTGGACCTTCTTATTGACGATGAAACACAGAAATTGCATCGGAATTAAATACAAAAGGCACGATGCTGACTTATCTACAAGAAGACTGACTCATCTTACTGTCTATGTTTTGAACCATTCCTGTGACACTAGTTATTGATTCCGAAGCTTCAGGTTTACTGTATCCCTTGGACCTTCTTATTGACGACGAAACACAGAAATTGCATCGGAATTAAATAGAAAAGGAACAATGCCGACTTAAGTACAAGAAGACTGACTCTTCCTACAGTCTATGTTTCGAACCATTCCTGTGACACTAGTTATAAATTCCGATGCTTCAGCTCAGGTTTACTGTATCTCTCTGACCTTATTGACGATGAAACACAGATATTGCATCGGAATTAGATACAAAAAACACAATGCCGACTTCAGTGCAAGAGGACCGACTCTTCTTACTGTCTATGTGTCGAACCATTCCTGTGACACTAGGTACAGATTCCGATGCTTCACTTTAGGTTTACTGTATCCCTTGGACTTTCTTATTGTTGACGAAACACAGATATTGCATCGGAATTAAATGGAAAAGACACAATGCCGACTTGAGTACAAGAAGACTGACCCTTCCTATTGTCTATGACTTGAACCATTCCTGTGACACTAGTTGTAGATTCCGATGCTTCACTTCAGGTTTACTGTATCCCTCCGACCTTCTTATTGACAATGAAACACAGAAATTACATCGGAATATAATAGAAAAGGCACAATGCCGAATTAAGTACAAGAAGACTGACTCTTCTTACTGTCTATGATTTAAACCATTCCTGTGACACTAGTTATAGATTCCGATGCTTCAGCTCAGGTTTACTGTATCTCTCTGACCTTATTGACGATGAAACACAGATATTGCATCGGAATTAGATACAAAAAACACAATGCCGACTTCAGTGCAAGAGGACCGACTCTTCTTACTGTCTATGTGTCGAACCATTCCTGTGACACTAGTTATAGATTCCGATGCTTCACTTCAGGTTTACTGTATCCATGTGACCGTCCTATTGAAGATGAAACACAGAAATTGCATCGGAATTAAATAGAAAAGGCACAATGCCGACTTAAATACAAGAAGTCTGATTCTTCTTACTGTCCATGTTTTGAACCATTCCTGTGACACTAGTTATAGATTCCGATGCTTCACTGCAGGTTTACTTTATCCCTTGGACCTTCTTATTGACGATGAACCACAGAAATTACATCGGAATTAGATAGAAAAGGCACAATGCCGACTTATGTACAAGAAGACTGACATATCTTAATGTCTATGTTTGAACTATTCCTGTGACACTAGTTACAGATTCCGATGCTTCACTTCAGGTTTACTGTATCCCTTGGACCTTCTCATTGATGACGAAACACAGAAATTGCATCGGAATTAAATACAAAAGGCACAATGCCGTCTTATGTACAAGAAGACTGTCTCTTCTTACTGTCTATGTTTTGAACAATTCCTGTTACACTAGTTATAGATTCCGATGCTTCATTTCAGGTTTACTGTATCCCTTGGACCATCTTCTCGACGATGAAACACAGAAATTGCATCGGAATTAAATGCAAAAGACACAATGCCGACTTAAGTACAAGAAGACTGACTCTTCTTACTGACTATGATTTGAACCATTCCTGTGACACCACTTATAGATTCCGATGCATCACTTCAGGTTTACTGTATCCCTCTGACCTTCTTATTGATGATGAAACAAAGAAATTGCATCGGAATTAAATAGAAAAGGCACAATGCCGACTTAAGTACAAGAAGGCTGTCTGTTCGTACTGGCTATGATTTGAACCGATTCTGTGACACTAGTTACAGATTCAGGTGCTTCACTTCAGGTTTACTGTATCCCTCTGACCTTCTTATTGATGATGAAATACAGAAATTGCATCGGCATTAAATAGAAAAGGCACAATGCCGACTTAAGTACAAGAAGCACGACTCTTCTTACTGTCTATGTTTTAAACCGATTCTGTGACACTAGTTATAGATTCCGGTGCTTCACTTCAGGTTTACTGTATCCCTTGGACCTTCTTATTGACGATGAAACACCGAAATTGCATCGGAATGAAATAGAAAAGGCACAATGCTGACTTAAGTACAAGAAGACTGACTCTTCTTAGTGTTTATGATTTGAATCATTCCTGTGACACTACTTATAGTTTCCTATGCTTCACTTCAGGTGTACTGCATCCCTTGGACCTTCTTATTGACGATGAAACACAGAAATTGCATCGGAATTCAATAGAAAAGGCACAATGCCGACTTAAGTACTAGAAGACTGACTCTTCTTACTGACTACGATTTGAACCATTCCTGTGACACTAGTTATAGATTCCGATGTTTCACTTCAGGTTTACTGTTTCCATCTGACCTTCTTATTGGCGATGAAACACAGAAATTGCATCGGAATGAAATAGAAAAGGCACAATGCTGACTTAAGTACAAGAAGACTGACTCTTCTTACTGTCCATGATTTGAACCATTCCTGTGACGCTAGCTATAGATTCAGATGCTTCACTTCAGGTGTACTGTATATTTTTGGACCTTCTTATTCACGATGAAACACAAAAATTGCATCGGAATTAAATAGAAAAGGCACAATGCCGACTTAAGTACATGTAGACAGACTCTTCCTACTGTCTATGTTTTGAACCATTCCTGTGACACTAGTTATAGATTCCGATGATTCAGTTCAGGTTTACGGTATCCCTCTGACTTTCGTATTGACGATGAAACACAGAAATTGCATCGGAATAAATTGAGAAGGCACAAGTCCGACTCAACTACAAGAAGACTGACTCTTCTTACTGACTATGTTTGAACCATTCCTGTGACACTAGTTATAGATTCCGATGCTTCACTTCAGGTTTACCGTGTCCATCTGACCTTCTTGTTGGCGAGGAAACACAGAAATTGCATCGGAATGAAATAGAAAAGGCACAATGCTGACTTAAGTAGGAGAAGACTGACTTTTCTTACTGTCTATGATTTGAACCATTCCTGAGACACTAGTTATAGATTCCGATGCTTCACTTCAGGTGTACTGTATCCCTTGGACCTTCTTATTGACGATGAAACACAGAAATTGCATCGGAATTAAATACAAAAAAGCACAATGCCGTCTTAAGTACAAGTAGACTGACTCTTCTTACTGTCTATGATTTGAACCATTCCTGTGACACTAGTTATAGATTCTGACGCTTCACTTCAGGTTTACTGTATCCTTCTGACATTCTTATTGACGAAGAAACACAAAAAATGCATCGGAATTAAATACAAAAGGCACAATGCCGACTTAAGTACAAGAAGACTGACTCTTCCTACTGACTATGTTTGATCCATTCCGGTGACAATAGTTAAAGATTCCGATGCTTCACTTCAGGTATACTGCATCCCTTGGACCTTCTTATTGACGATGAAACACAATAATTGAATCGGAATTAAATACAAAATGCACAATGCCGACTTCAGTACATTTAGACAGACTCTTCCTACTGTCTATGTTTTGAACCATTCCTGTGACACTAGTTATAGATTCCGACAATTCACTTCGGGTTTACGGTATCCCTCTGACTTTCTTATTGGCGGTGAAACACAGAACTTGCATCGGAATTAAATAGAAAATGCACAATGCCGACATAAGTACAAGAAGAATGACTCTTCCTACTGTCTATGTTTTCAACCATTCCTGTGACACTAGTTATAGATTCCGATGCTTCACTTCAGTTTTACTGTGTCCCTCTGACCTTCTTATTGATGATGAAACACAGAAATTGCATCGGAAATACATACAAAAGGCACAATGCCGACTCAAGTACAAGAAGGCTGACTCTTCCTACTGTCTATGTTTTGAACCATTCCTGTGACACTAGTTATACATTCCGATGCATCACTTCAGGTGTACTGTATCCCTCTGACCTTCTTATTGACGATGAAACACAGAAATTGCATTGGAATAAAACAGAAAAGGCACAATGCCGACTTAAGTTCAAGAAGACTGACTCTTCTTACTGACTATGTTTTGAACAATTTCTGTGACACTAGTTATAGATTCCGATGCTTCACTTCATGTTTACTGTATCCCTTGGACCTTCTTTTGACGATGAAACACAGAAATTTTATCGGAATTAAATAAAAATTCAGAATGCCGAATTAAGTACAAGAAGACTGACTCTTCTTACTCACTACGTTTTGAACCATTCCTGTGACACTAGTTATAGATTCCGATGCTTCACTTCAGGTTTACTGTATCCCTCTGCCCTTCGTATTGACGATGAAACACAGAAAACGCATCGGAATTAAATACAAAAGGCACAATGCCGACTTAAGTACAAGAAGACTGACTCTTCCTACTGTCTATTTTTGAACCATTCCTGTGACAATAGTTAAAGATTCCGATGCTTCACTTCAGGTTTACTGTATCCCTTGGACCTTCTTATTGACGATGAAACACAGAAATTATATCGGAATTAAATACAAAAGGCACGATGCCGACTTATATACAAGAAGACTGACTCATCTTACGGTCTATGTTTTGAACCATTCCTGTGACACTAGTTATTGATTCCAAAGCTTCAGGTTTACTGTATCCCTTGAACCTTCTTATTGACGACAAAACACAGAAATTGCAACGGAATTAAATAGAAGAGGCAGAATGCCGACTTAAGTACAAGAAGACTGGCTCTTCTTACTGTCTATGTATTGAACCATTCCTGTGACACTAGTTATAGATTCCGATGCTTCACTTCAGGTGTACTGCATCCCTTGGACATTCTTATTGACGATGAAACACAGAAATTGCATCGGAATTAAATAGATAAGGCACAATGCCGACTTAAGTACAAGAAGACTGACTCTTCTTACTGACTAAGTTTTGAACCATTCCTGTGACACTAGTTATAGAATCCGATGCCTCACGTCAGGTTTACTGTATCCCTTGGACCTTCTTGTTGACGATGAAACACAGAAATTGCATCGGAATTAAATACAAAAGGCACAATGCCGACATAAGTACAAGAAGACTGACTCACCCCTACTGTCTATGTTTTGAACCATCACTGTGACACTAGTTATAGATTCCGATGCTTCACTTCAGGTTTACTGTAGCCATCTGACCTTATTATTGACGATGAAACACAGTAATTGCATCGGAATTAAATAGAAAAGGCACAATGCCGACTTAAGTACAAACAGACTGACTCTTCCTAATGTCTATGTTTTGAATCATTCCTGTGACACTAGTTATACATTCTGATGCTTCACTTCAGGTTTACTGTATCCCTCTGACCTTCTTATTGGCGATGAAACACAGAAAATGCATCAGAATTAAATACAAAAGGCACAATGCCGACTTAAGTACAAAAAGACTGACTCTTCTTACTGTCTATGATTTGAACCATTCCTGTGACACTAGTTATAGATTCTGATGCTTCACTTCAGGTTACTGTATCCCTCTGACATTCTTATTGACAATTAAACACAGAAATCGCATCGGAATTAAGTAAATAAGGCACAATGCCGACTTAAGTACAAGAAGACTGACTCTTCCTACTGTCTATGTTTTGAACCATTCCTGTGACACTAGTTATAGATTTCGATGCTTTACTTCAGGATTACTGTATCCCTCTGACCTTCTCATTGACGATGAAACACAGAAATTGCATCGGAAGTAAATAGAAAAAGCACAATGCCGACTTAAGTACAAGAAGACAGACTCTTCTTACTGACTATGTTTGAACCATTCCTGTGACACTAGTTATAGATTCGGATGCTTCACTTTAGGTTTACTGTATCCCTTGGACCTTCGTATTGACGATGAAACACAGAAATTGCATCGGAAATTAATAAAAAGGCACAATGCCGAATTAAGTACAAGAAGACTGACTCTTCTTACTGACTATGTTTTGAACCATTCCTGTGACACTAGTATAGATTCCGATGCTTTACTTAAGGTTTACTGTATCCCTCTGACCGTCTTATTGAGAATTAAACACAGAAATTGCACCGGAATTAAATCCAAAAGGCACAATGCCGACTTAAGTACAAGAAGACTGACTCTTGCTACTCTCTATGCTTTGAATCATTCCTGTGGCACTAGTTATAGATTCCGATTCTTCACTTCAGGTTTACTGTATCCCTCTGACCTTCTTATTGACGATGAAACACAGAATTTGCATCGGTATTAAATACAAAATGCACAACGCCGACTTAAGTACAAGAAGACTGACTCTTATTACTCTCTATGCTTTGAACCATTCCTATAACACTAGTTATAGATTCCGATGATTCACTTTAGGTTTACGGTATCCCTCTGACTTTCGTATTGACGATGAAACACAGAAATTGCATCGGAATAAATTGAGAAGGCACAAGTCCGACTCAAGTACAAGAAGACTGACTCTCCTTAGTGTTTATGTTTTGAAACATTACTGTGACACTACTTATAGTTTCCTATGTTTTACTTCAGGTGTACTGCATCCCTTGGACCTTCTTATTGACGATGAAACACCGAAATTGCATCGGAATTAAATACGAAAGGCACAATGCCGACTAAAGTACAAGAAGACTGACTCTTCTTACTGACTATGTGTGAACCATTCCTGTGACACCACTTATAGGTTCCGATGCTTCACTTCAGGTTTACTGTATCCCTCTGACCTTCTTATTGACGATGACACTCAGAAATTGCATCGGAATTAAATATAGAAGGCACAAGTCCGACTTATGTACAAGAAGACTGACTCTTCTTAGTGTTTATGATTTGAATCATTCCTGTGACACTACTTATAGTTTCCTATGCTTCACGTCAGGTGTACTGCATCCCTTGGACCTTCTTATTGACAATGAAACACAGAAATTGCATCGGAATGAAATAGAAAAGGCACAATGCTGACTTAAGTACAAGAAGACTGACTCTTCTTACTGTCTATGATTTGAACCATTCCTGTGATGCTAGCTATAGATTCCGATGCTTCACTTCAGGTGTACTGTATCTTTTGGACCTTCTTATTCACGATGAAACACAAAAATTGCATCGGAATTAAATACAAAAGGCACAATGCCGACTTAAGTACATGTAGACAGACTCTTCCTACTGTCTATGTTTTGAAACATTCCTGTGACACTAGTTATAGATTCCGATGATTCACTTCAGGTTTACGGTATCCCTCTGACTTTCGTATAGGCGATGAAACACAGAAATTGCATCGGAATAAATTGAGAAGGCACAAGTCCGACTCAAGTACAAGAAGACTGACTCTCCTTAGTGTTTATGTTTTGAAACATTACTGTGACACTACTTATAGTTTCCTATGTTTTACTTCAGGTGTACTGCATCCCTTGGACCTTCTTATTGACGATGAAACACAGAAATTGCATCGGAATTCAATAGAAAAGGCACAATGCCGACTTAAGTACAAGAAGACTGACTCTTCTTACTGACTATGTTTGAACCATTCCTGTGACACTAGTTATAGATTCCGATGCTTCACTTCAGGTTCACTGTATCCATCTGACCTTCTTGTTGGCGATGAAACACAGAAATTGCATCGGAATGAAATAGAAAAGGCACAATGCTGACTTAAGTAGGAGAAGACTGATTTTTCTTACTGTCTATGATTTGAACCATTCCTGAGACACTAGTTATAGATTCCGATGCTTCACTTCAGGTGTACTGTATCCCTTGGACCTTCTTATTGACGATGAAACACAGAAATTGCATCGGAATTAAATAGAAAAGGCACAATGCCGACTTAAGCACAAAAAGACTGACTCTCCCTAATGTCTATGATTTGAATCATTCCTGTGACACTAGTTATACATTCTGATGCTTCACTTCAGGTTTACTGTATCCCTCTGACCTTCTTATTGGCGATGAATCACAGAAAATGCATCAGAATTAAATACAAAAGGCACAATGCCGACTTAAGTACAAGAAGTCTGACTCTTCTTACTGTCTATGATTTGAACCATTCCTGTGACACTAGTTATATATTCTGATGCTTCACTTCAGGTAACTGTATCCCTCTGACATTCTTATTGACAATTAAACACAGAAATCGCATCGGAATTAAGTAAATAAGGCACAATGCCGACTTAAGTACAAGAAGACTGACTCTTCCTACTGTCTATGATTTGAACCATTCCTGTGACACTAGTTATAGATTTCGATGCTTCACTTCAGGTTTACTGTATCCCTCTGACCTTCTCATTGACGATGAAACACAGATATTGCATCGGAAGTAAATAGAAAAAGCACAATGCCGACTTAAGTACAAGAAGACTGACTCTTCTTACTGACTATGTTTGAACCATTCCTGTGACACTAGTTATAGACTCCGATGCTTCACTTTAGGTTTACTGTATCCCTTGGACCTTCGTATTGACGATGAAACACAGAAATTGCATCGGAAATTAATAAAAAGGCACAATGCCGAATTAAGTACAAGAAGACTGACTCTTCTTACTGACTATATTTTGAACCATTCCTGTGACACTAGTTATAGATTCCGATGCTTTACTTCAGGTTTACTGTATCCCTCTGACCGTCTTATTGAGAATTAAACACAGAAATTGCACCGGAATTAAATCCAAAAGGCACAATGCCGACTTAAGTACAAGAAGACTGACTCTTGCTACTCTCTATGCTTTGAATCATTCCTGTGACACTAGTTATAGGTTCCGATGCTTCACTTCATGTTTACTGTATCCCTCTGAGCTTCTCATTGACGATGAAACACAGAAATTGCATCGGAAGTAAATAGAAAAAGCACAATGCCGACTTAAGTACAAGAAGACTGACTCTTCTTACTGACTATGTTTGAACCATTCCTGTGACACTAGTTATAGATTCCGATGCTTCACTTCAGGTTTACTGTATCCCTTGGACCTTCTTATTGAAGTTGAAACACAAAAATTGCATCGGAATGAAATACAAAAGGCACAAAGCCGACTTAAGTACATGTAGACTGACTCTTCCTACTGTCTATGTTTTGAACCATTCCTGTGACACTAGTTATAGATTCCGATGCTTCACTTCAGGTTTACTGTATCCCTCTGACCTTCTTATTGACGATGAAACACAGAAATTGCATCGGAATTAAATACAAAATGCACAACGCCGACTTAAGTACAAGAACACTGAATCTTATTACTCTCTATGTTTTGAACCATTCCTGTGACACTAGTAATAGATTCCGATGCTTCACTTCAGGTTTACTGTATCCCTAGGACCTTCTTATTGACGACGAAACATAGAAATTGCATCGGAATTAAATAGAAAAGGCACAATGCCGACATAAGTACAAGAAGACTTACTCTTCTTACTGTCTATGTTTTGAAACATTCCTGTGACACTAGTTATAGATTCCGTAGCTTCACTTCAGGTTCACTGTATCCCTCTGACCTTCCTATTGAAGAAGAAACACAGAAATTGGATCGGAATGAAATAGAAAAGGCACAATGCGGACTTGAGTACAAGAATTCTGACCTTTCTTACTGTCTATGTTTTTTGAACCATTCCTGTGACGCTAGTTATAGATTACATGCTTCACTTAAGGTTTACTGCATCCCTTGGACCTTCTTATTGACGATGAAAGAAAGAAATTTCATCGGAATTAAATACAAAAGCACAATGCCGACTTAAGAACAAGGAGACTGACTCTTCTTACTGTCTACGTTTGAACAACTCCTGTGACACTAGTTATAGATTCAGATGCTTCAGTTCAGGTTTACTGTATCCCTTGGACCTCCTTTTTGACGATGAAGCACAGAAATTGCATCGGAATTAAATACAAAAGGCACAATGCCGACTTAAGTACAAGAAGAATGACTCTTCCTACTGTCTATGTTTTGAACGATTCCTGTAACACTAGTTATAGATTCCGAAGCTTCACTTCAGGTTTACTGTATCCCTCTGATCTTCTCATTGACGATGAAACACAGAAATTGCATCGGAAATAAATACAAAAGGCACAATGCCGACTCAACTAGAAGAAGACGGACTCTTCCTACTGTCTATGTTTTGAACGATTCCTGTGACACTAGTTATACATTCCGATGCTTCACTTCGGGTTTACTGTATCCCTCTGACCTTCTTATTGACGATGAAACACAGAAATTGCATCGGAATTAAATAGAAAGGGCACAATGCCGACTTCTGTACAAGAAGACTGACTCTTCTTACGGACTATGTTTTGAACTACTTCTGTGACACTATTTATAGATTCCGATGCTTCACTTCAGGTTTACTGTATCCCTTGGACCTCCTTATTGACGATGAAACACAGAAATTGCATCGGAATTAAATAAAAAGGCACAATGCCGATTTAAGTACAAGAAGACTGACTCTTCTTACTGACTATGGTTTAAACCATTCCTGTGACATTAGTTATAGATTCCGAAGCTTCACTTCAGGTTTACTGTATCCCTCTGACCTTCTTATTGACGATGATACACAGAAATTGCGTCGGAATTAAATACAAAATGGCACAATGCCGACCTAAGTACAAGAAGACTGACTCTTCTTACTGACTATGTTTGAACCATTCCTGTGACACTAGTAATAGATTCCGATGCTTCACTTCAGGTTTACTGTATCCCTTGGATCTTCTTATTGACATTGAAACACCGAAATTCCATCGGAATTAAATACGAAAGGCACAATGCCGACATAAGTACAAGAAGACTGACTCTTCTTACTGACAATGTTTGAACAATTCCTGTGACTCCACTTATAGATTCCGATGCTTCACTTCATGTTTACTGTATCCCTCTGACCTTCGTATTGACGATGAGACACAGAAATTGCATCGGAATTAAATAGAAAAGGCACAATGCCGACTTAAGTACAAGAGGTCTGGCTCTTCTTACTGTCTATGTTTTGAACCATTCCTGTGACACTAGTTATAGATTCCGATGCTTCACTTCAGGTGTACTGCATCCCTTGGACCTCCTTATTGACGATGAAACACAGAAATTGCAACGGAATTAAATAGAAAAGGCACAATGCCGACTTAAGTACAAGAAGACTGACTCATCTTACTGACTAAGATTTGAACCATTCCTGTGACACTAGTTATAGAATCCGATGACTCACTTCAGGTTTACTGCATCCCTTGGACCTTCTTCTTGACGATGAAACACGGAAATTGCATCGGAATTAAATACAAACGGCACAATGCCGACTTAAGTACAAGAAGACTGACCCTTCTTACTGACTATGGTTTGAACCATTCCTGTGACATTAGTTATAGATTTCGAAGCTTCACTTCAGGTTTACTGTATCCCTCTGACCTTCTTATTGACGATGATACACAGAAATTGCGTCGGAATTAAATACAAAAGGCACAATGCCGACCTAAGTACAAGAAGACTGACTCTTCTTACTGACTATGTTTGAACTATTCCTGTGACACTAGTAATAGATTCCGATGCTTCACTTCAGGTTTACTGTATCCCTTGGACATTCTTATTGACGTTGAATCACCGAAATTCCATCGGAATTAAATACAAAAGGCACAATGCCGACATAAGTACAAGAAGACTGACTCTTCTTACTGACTATGTATGAACAATTCCTGTGACTCCACTTATAGGTTCCGATGCTTCACTTCATGTTTACTGTATCCCTCTGACCTTCGTATTGACGATGAGACACAGAAATTGCATCGGAATTAAATAGAAAAGGCACAATGCCGACTTAAGTACAAGAGTTCTGGCTCTTCTTACTGTCTATGATTTGAACCATTCCTGTGACACTAGTTATAGATTCCGATGCTTCACTTCAGGTGTACTGCATCCCTTGGACCTCCTTAGTGACGATGAAACACAGAAATTGCAACGGAATTAAATAGAAAAGGCACAATGCCGACTTAAGTACAAGAAGACTGACCCTTCTTACTGACCAAGATTTGAACCATTCCTGTGACACTAGTTATAGAATCCGATGACTCACTTCAGGTTTACTGCATCCCTTGGACCTTCTTCTTGACGATGAAACACAGAAATTCCATCGGAATTAAATACAAACGGCACAATGCCGACTTAAGTACAGGAAGACTGACTCCTCCTACTGTCTATGTTTTGAACCATTACTGTGACACTAGTTATAGATTCCGATGCTTCACTTCAGGTTTACTGTATCCATCTGACCTTCATATTGACGATGAAACACAGAAATTGCATCGGAATTAAATAAATAAGGCACAATGCCGACTTAAGTACAAGAAGACTGACTCTTCTTATTGACTATGTTTCAAACATTCCTGTGACACTAGTTATAGATTCCGATGATTCACTTCAGGTTTACTGTATCCCTCTGACCGTCTTATTGACGATGAAACACAGAATTTTCATCGGAATTAAATTGAAAATCCACAATGCCGACTTACGTACAAGAAGAATTACTCTTCCTCTTGTCTTTGCTTTGATCCATTCCTGTGACACTAGTTATAGATTCCGATGCTTCACTTCAGGTTTACTGTATCCCTCTGACCTTCTTATTGACGATGAAACACAGAAATTGCATAAGTAATAAATACAAAAGGCACAATGCCCACTCAACTAGAAGAAGACGGACTCTTCCCACTGTCTATGTTTTGAACGACTCCTGTGAAACTAGTTATACATTCCCGTGCTTCACTTCAAGTTTACTTTATCCCTCTGACCTTCTTATTGACGATGAAACACAGAAATTGCATCCGAATTATATAGAAAAGGCACAATGCCGACTTAAGTACAAGAAGACTGACTCTTCTTACTGACTATGTTTTGAATCATTTCTGTGACACTAGTTATAGATTCCGATGCTTCACTTCAGGTTTACTGTATCCCTCTGACTTTCTTATTGACGATGAAACACAGAAATTGCATCGGAATTAAAAACAAAATGCACAACGCCGACTTAAGTACAAGAAGACTGACTCTTATTACTCTCTATGTTTTGAACCATTCCTGTGACACTAGTTATAGATTCCGATGATTCACTTCAGGTTTACTGTATCCCTAGGACCTTCTTATTGACGACGAAACACTGAAATTGCATCGGAATTAAATAGAAGAGGCACAATGCCGACATAAGTACAATAAGACTGACTGTGCCTACTGTCTATGTTTTGAACCATTCCTGTGACACTAGTTATAGATTCCGATGCTTCGCTTCAGGTTTACTGTATCCCTCCGACCTTCTTATTGACGAAGAAACACAGAAATTGCATCGGAATTAAATACAAAATGCACAACGCCGACTTAAGTACAAGAAGACTGACTGTTATTACTCTCTATGTTTTGAACCATTCCTGTGACACTAGTAATAGATTCCGATGCTTCACTTCAGGTTTACTGTATCCCTAGGACCTTCTTATTGACGACGAATCATAGAAATTGCATCGGAATTAAATAGAAAGGCACAATGCCGACATAAGTACAAGAAGACTTACTCTTCTTACTGTCTATGTTTTGAAACATTCCTGTGACACTAGTTATAGATTCCGTAGCTTCACTTCAGGTTCACTGTATCCCTCTGACCTTCCTATTAAAGATGAAACACAGAAATTGGATCGGAATGAAATAGAAAAGGCACAATGCGGACTTGAGTACAAGAATTCTGACCTTTCTTACTGTCTATGTTTTTTGAACCATTCCTGTGACGCTAGTTATAGATTACGATGCTTCACTTAAGGTTTACTGCATCCCTTGGACCTTCTTATTGACGATGAAAGAAAGAAATTTCATCAAAATTAAATACAAAAGCACAATGCCGACTTAAGAACAAGGAGACTGACTCTTCTTACTGTCTATGTTTGAACAACTCCTGTGACACTAGTTATAGATTCAGATGCTTCAGTTCAGGTTTACTGTATCCCTTGGACCTCCTTTTTGACGATGAAGCACAGAAATTGCATCGGAATTAAATACAAAAGGCACAATGCCGACTTAAGTACAAGAAGTATGACTCTTCCTACTGTCTATGTTTTGAACGATTCCTGTAACACTAGTTATAGATTCCGAAGCTTCACTTCAGGTTTACTGTATCCCTCTGACCTTCTCATTGACGATGAAACACAGAAATTGCATCGGAAATAAATACAAAAGGCACAATGCCGACTCAACTAGAAGAAGACGGACTCTTCCTACTGTCTATGTTTTGAACGATTCCTGTGACACTAGTTATACATTCCGATGCTTCACTTCAGGTTTACTGTATCCCTCTGACCTTCTTATTGACGATGAAACACAGAAATTGCATCGGAATTAAATAGAAATGGCACAATGCCGACTTAAGTACAAGAAGACTGACTCTTCTTACTGACTATGATTTGAACTATTTCTGTGACACTATTTATAGATTCCGATGCTTCACTTCAGGTTTACTGTATCCCTCTGACCTTCTTATTGACGATGATACACAGAAATTGCGTCGGAATTAAATACAAAAGGCACAATGCCGACCTAAGTACAAGAAGACTGACTCTTCTTACTGACTATGTTTGAACCATTCCTGTGACACTAGTAATAGATTCCGATGCTTCACTTCAGGTTTACTGTATCCCTTGGACCTTCTTATTGACGTTGAAACACCGAAATTCCATCGGAATTAAATACGAAAGGCACAATGCCGACATAAGTACAAGAAGACTGACTCTTCTTACTGACTATGTTTGAACAATTCCTGTGACTCCACTTATAGATTCCGATGCTTCACTTCATGTTTACTGTATCCCTCTGACCTTCGTATTGACGATGAGACACAGAAATTGCATCGGAATTAAATAGAAAAGGCACAATGCCGACTTAAGTACAAGAGGTCTGGCTCTTCTTACTGTCTATGTTTTGAACCATTCCTGTGACACTAGTTATAGATTCCGATGCTTCACTTCAGGTGTACTGCATCCCTTGGACCTCCTTATTGACGAAGAAACACAGAAATTGCAACGGAATGAAATAGAAAAGGCACAATGCCGACTTAAGTACAAGAAAACTGACTCTTCTTACTGACTAAGATTTGAACCATTCCTGTGACACTAGTTATAGAATCCGATGACTCACTTCAGGTTTACTGCATCCCTTGGACCTTCTTCTTGACGATGAAACACAGAAATTGCATCGGAATTAAATACAAACGGCACAATGCCGACTTAAGTACAAGAAGACTGACTCCTCCTACTGTCTATGTTTTGAACCATTACTGTGACACTAGTTATAGATTCCGATGCTTCACTTCAGGTTTACTGTATCCATCTGACCTTCATATTGACGATGAAACACAGAAATTGCATCGGAATTAAATAAATAAGGCACAATGCCGACTTAAGTACAAGAAGACTGACTCTTCTTATTAACTATGTTTCAAACATTCCTGTGACACTAGTTATAGATTCCGATGATTCACTTCAGGTTTGCTGTATCCCTCTGACCGTCTTATTGACGATGAAACACAGAATTTTCATCGGAATTAAATAGAAAATCCACAATGCCAACTTAAGTACAAGAAGAATGACTCTTCCTCTTGTCTTTGTTTTGAACCATTCCTGTGACACTAGTTATAGATTCCGATGCTTCACTTCAGGTTTACTGTATCCCTCTGACCTTCTTATTGACGATGAAACACAGAAATTGCATAAGTAATAAATACAAAAAGCACAATGCCCACTCAACTAGAAGAAGACGGACTCTTCCCACTGTCTATGTTTTGAACGACTCCTGTGAAACTAGTTATACATTCCCGTGCTTCACTTCAAGTTTACTTTATCCCTCTGACCTTCTTATTGACTATGAAACACAGAAATTGCATCGGAATTATATAGAAAAGGCACAATGCCGACTTAAGTACAAGAAGACAGACTCTTCTTACAGACTATGTTTTGAACCATTTCTGTGACACTAGTTATACATTCCGATGCTTTACTTCAGGTTTACTGTATCCTTCTGAAGGTCTTATTGAGGATGAAACACAGAAATTGCATCGAAATTAAATACAAAACGCACAGTGCCGACTTAAGTACAAGAAGACTGACTCTTGCTACTCTCTATGTTATTAATCATTCCTGTGACACTAGTTGTAGATTCTGATGCTTCACTTCGGGTTTACTGTGTCCCTCTGACCTTCTTATTGACGATGAAACACAGAAATTGCATCGGAATTAAATACAAAAGGCACAATGCAGACTTAAGTACAAGAAGACCGACTCTTATTACTCTCTATGTTTTGAACCATTCCTGTGACACTAGTTATAGATTCCGATGCTTCACTTCAGGTTTACTGTATCCCTAGGACCTTCTTATTGACGACGAAACACAGAAATTGCATCGGAATTAAATAGAAAAGGCACAATGCCGACTTAAGTACAAGAAGACTGACTGTTCCTACTGTCTATGTTTTGAACCATTCCTGTGACACTAGTTATAGATTCCGATGCTTCACTTCAGTTTTACTGTATCCCTCTGACCTTCTTAATGACGATGAAACACAGAAAATGCATCAGAATTAAATACAAAAGGCACAATGCCGACTTAAGTACAAGAAGACTGACTCTTCTTACTGTCTATGATTTGAACCATTCCTGTACACTAGTTATAGATTCTGATGCTTCACTTCAGGTGTACTGTATCCCTCTGATATTCTTATTGACAATTAAACACAGAAATTGCATCGGAATTAAATAAATAAGGCACAATGCCGACTTAAGTACAAGAAGACTGATTCTTCCTACTGTCTAAATTTTGAACCATTCCAGTGACACTAGTTACAGATTTCGATGCTTCACTTCAGGTTTACTGTACCCCTCTGACCTTCTCATTGACGATGAAACACAGGAATTGCATTGGAAGTAAATAGAAAAAGCATAATGCCGACTTAAGTACAAGAAGACTGACTCGTCTTACTGACTATGTTTGAACCATTCCTGTGACACTAGTTATAGATTCCGATGCTTCACTTGAGGTTTACTGTATCCCTTGGGCCTTCTGATTGAAGTTGATACACAAAAATTGCATCGGAATTAGATACAAAAGGCACAATGCCGACTTAAGTACATGTAGACTGACTCTTCTTACTGTCTATGTTTAGAACCATTCCTGTGACACTAGTTATAAATTCCGATGATTCACTTCAGGCTTACTGTATCCCTCTGACCGTCTTATTTACGATGAAACACAGAATTTGCATCGGAAATAAATAGAAAATCCACAATGCCGGCTTAAGTACAAGAAGAATGACTCTTCCTACTGTCTTTGCTTTGAACCATTCCTGTGACACTAGTTATAGATTCCGATGCTTCACTTCAGGTTTACTGTATCCCTCTGACCGTCTTATTGACGATGAAACACAGAAATTGCATGGAAATTAAATACAAATGGCACAATGCCCACTCAACTGGAGGAAGACGGACTCTTCCTACTGTCTATGCTTTGAACGATTCCTGTGATACTAGTTATACATTCCCATGCTTCACTTCAAGTTTACTGTATCCCTCTGACCTTCTTATTGACGATGAAACACAGAAATTGCATCGGAATTAAATAAATAAGGCACAATGCCGACTTAAGTACAAGAAGACTGACTCTTCTTACAGACTATGTTTTGAACCATTTCTGTGACACTAGTTATAGAATCCGATGCTTCACTTCAGGTTTACTGTATCCCATGGACCTTCTTATTGACGATGAAACACAGAAATTGCATCGGAATTTAATAAAAAGGCACAATGCCGAATTAAGTACAAGAAGACTGACTATTCTTACTGACTATGTTTTGAACAATTCCTGTGACTCCACTTATAGATTCCGATGCTTCACTTCATGTTTACTGTATCCCTCTGACCTTCGTATTGACGATGAGACACAGAAATTGCATCGGAATTAAATAGAAAAGGCACAATGCCGACTTAAGTACAAGAGGTCTGGCTCTTCTTACTGTCTATGTTTTGAACCATTCCTGTGACACTAGTTATAGATTCCGATGCTTCACTTCAGGTGTACTGCATCCCTTGGACCTCCTTATTGACGATGAAACACAGAAATTGCAACGGAATTAAATAGAAAAGGCACAATGCCGACTTAAGTACAAGAAGACTGACTCTTCTTACTGACTAAGATTTGAACCATTCCTGTGACACTAGTTATAGAATCCGATGACTCACTTCAGGTTTACTGCATCCCTTGGACCTTCTTCTTGACGATGAAACACAGAAATTGCATCGGAATTAAATACAAACGGCACAATGCCGACTTAAGTACAAGAAGACTGACTCCTCCTACTGTCTATGTTTTGAACCATTACTGTGACACTAGTTATAGATTCCGATGCTTCACTTCAGGTTTACTGTATCCATCTGACCTTCATATTGACGATGAAACACAGAAATTGCATCGGAATTAAATAAATAAGGCACAATGCCGACTTAAGTACAAGAAGACTGACTCTTCTTATTAACTATGTTTCAAACATTCCTGTGACACTAGTTATAGATTCGGATGATTCACTTCAGGTTTACTGTATCCCTCTGACCGTCTTATTGACGATGAAACACAGAATTTTCATCGGAATTAAATAGAAAATCCACAATGCCGACTTAAGTACAAGAAGAATGACTCTTCCTCTTGTCTTTGTTTTGAACCATTCCTGTGACACTAGTTATAGATTCCGATGCTTCACTTCAGGTTTACTGTATCCCTCTGACCTTCTTATTGACGATGAAACACAGAAATTGCATAAGTAATAAATACAAAAGGCACAATGCCCACTCAACTAGAAGAAGACGGACTCTTCCCACTGTCTATGTTTTGAACGACTCCTGTGAAACTAGTTATACATTCCCGTGCTTCACTTCAAGTTTACTTTATCCCTCTGACCTTCTTATTGACTATGAAACACAGAAATTGCATCGGAATTATATAGAAAAGGCACAATGCCGACTTAAGTACAAGAAGACTGACTCTTCTTACAGACTATGTTTTGAACCATTTCTGTGACACTAGTTATACATTCCGATGCTTTACTTCAGGTTTACTGTATCCTTCTGAAGCTCTTATTGAGGATGAAACACAGAAATTGCATCGAAATTAAATACAAAACGCACAGTGCCGACTTAAGTACAAGAAGACTGACTCTTGCTACTCTCTATGTTATTAATCATTCCTGTGACACTAGTTGTAGATTCTGATGCTTCACTTCAGGTTTACTGTGTCCCTCTGACCTTCTTATTGACGATGAAACACAGAAATTGCATCGGAATTAAATACAAAAGGCAGAATGCAGACTTAAGTACAAGAAGACCGACTCTTATTACTCTCTATGTTTTGAACCATTCCTGTGACACTAGTTATAGATTCCGATGCTTCACTTCAGGTTTACTGTATCCCTAGGACCTTCTTATTGACGACGAAACACAGAAATTGCATCGGAATTAAATAGAAAAGGCACAATGCCGACTTAAGTACAAGAAGACTGACTGTTCCTACTGTCTATGTTTTGAACCATTCCTGTGACACTGGTTATAGATTCCGATGCTTCACTTCAGTTTTACTGTATCCCTCTGACCTTCTTAATGACGATGAAACACAGAAAATGCATCAGAATTAAATACAAAAGGCACAATGCCGACTTAAGTACAACAAGACTGACTCTTCTTACTGTCTATGATTTGAACCATTCCTGTGACACTAGTTATAGATTCTGATGCTTCACTTCAGGTGTACTGTATCCCTCTAACATTCTTATTGACAATTAAACACAGAAATTGCATCGGAATTAAATAAATAAGGCGGAATGCCGACTTAAGTACAAGAAGACTGATTCTTCCTACTGTCTAAATTTTGAACCATTCCAGTGACACTAGTTACAGATTTCGATGCTTCACTTCAGGTTTACTGTACCCCTCTGACCTTCTCATTGACGATGAAACACAGGAATTGCATTGGAAGTAAATAGAAAAAGCATAATGCCGACTTAAGTACAAGAAGAATGACTCTTCCTACTATCTTTGCTTTGAACCATTCCTGTGACACTAGTTATAGATTCCGATGCTTCACTTCAGGTTTACTGTATCCCTCTGACCTTCTTATTGACGATGAAACACAGAAATTGCATGGAAATTAAATACAAAAGGCACAGCACAATGCCCACTCAACTGGAAGAAGACGGACTCTTCCTACTGTCTATGCTTTGAACGATTCCTGTGATACTAGTTATACATTCCCATGCTTCACTTCAAGTTTACTGTATCCCTCTGACCTTCTTACTGACGATGAAACACAGAAATTGCATCGGAATTAAATAAATAAGGCACAATGCCGACTTAAGTACAAGAAGACTGACTCTTCTTACAGACTATGTTTTGAACCATTTCTGTGACACTAGTTATAGAATCCGATGCTTCACTTCAGGTTTACTGTATCCCATGGACCTTCTTATTGACGATGAAACACAGAAATTGCATCGGAATTTAATAAAAAGGCACAATGCCGAATTAAGTACAAGAAGACTGACTATTCTTACTGACTATGTTTTGAACAATTCCTGTGACACTAGTTATACATTCCGATGCTTTACTTCTGGTTTACTGTATCCCTCTGACCTTCTTATTGACGATGAAACACAGAAATTGCATCGGAATTAAATACAAAAGGCACAATGCCGACTTAAGTACAAGAAGACTGACTCTTGCGACTCTCTATGTTTTGAATCATTCCTGTGACACTAGTTATAGATTCCGATGCTTCACTTCAGGTTTACTGTATCCCTTGGACCTTCTTATTGACGTTGAAACACCGAAATTCCATCGGAATTAAATACGAAAGGCACAATGCCGACATAAGTACAAGAAGACTGACTCTTCTTACTGACTATGTTTGAACAATTCCTGTGACTCCACTTATAGATTCCGATGCTTCACTTCATGTTTACTGTATCCCTCTGACCTTCGTATTGACGATGAGACACAGAAATTGCATCGGAATTAAATAGAAAAGGCACAATGCCGACTTAAGTACAAGAGGTCTGGCTCTTCTTACTGTCTATATTTTGAACCATTCCTGTGACACTAGTTATAGATTCCGATGCTTCACTTCAGGTGTACTGTATCCCTTGGACCTCCTTATTGACGATGAAACACAGAAATTGCAACGGAATTAAATAGAAAAGGCACAATGCCGACTTAAGTACAAGAAGACTGACTCTTCTTACTGACTAAGATTTGAACCATTCCTGTGACACTAGTTATAGAATCCGATGACTCACTTCAGGTTTACTGCATCCCTTGGACCTTCTTCTTGACGATGAAACACAGAAATTGCATCGGAATTAAATACAAACGGCACAATGCCGACTTAAGTACAAGAAGACTGACTCCTCCTACTGTCTATGTTTTGTACCATTACTGTGACACTAGTGATAGATTCCGATGCTTCACTTCAGGTTTACTGTATCCATCTGACCTTCATATTGACGATGAAACACAGAAATTGCATCGGAATTAAATAAATAAGGCACAATGCCGACTTAAGTACAAGAAGACTGACTCTTCTTATTGACTACGTTTCAAACATTCCTGTGACACTAGTTATAGATTCCGATGATTCACTTCAGGTTTACTGTATCCCTCTGACCGTCTTATTGACGATGAAACACAGAATTTTCATCGGAATTAAATAGAAAATCCACAATGCCGACTTAAGTACAAGAAGAATGACTCTTCCTACTGTCTTTGCTTTGAACCATACCTGTGACACTAGTTATAGATTCCGATGCTTCACTTCAGGTTAACTGTATCCCTCTGACCTTCTTATTGACGATGAAACACAGAAATTGCATGGAAATTAAATACAAAAGGCACAATGCCCACTCAACTGGAAGAAGACGGACTCTTCCTACTGTCTATGCTTTGAACGATTCCTGTGATACTAGTTATACATTCCCATGCTTCACTTCAAGTTTACTGTATCCCTCTGACCTTCTTATTGACGATGAAACACAGAAATTGCATCGGAATTAAATAGAAAAGGCACAATGCCGACTTAAGTACAAGAAGACTGACTCTTCTTACTGACTATGTTTTGAACCATTTCTGTGACACTAGTTATAGAATCCGATGCTTCACTTCAGGTTTACTGTATCCCATGGACCTTCTTATTGGCGATGAAACACAGAAATTGCATCGGAATTTAATTAAAAGGCACAATGCCGAATTAAGTACAAGAAGACTGACTATTCTTACTGACTATGTTTTGAACCATTCCTGTGACACTAGTTATACATTCCGATGCTTTACTTCTGGTTTGCTGTATCCCTCTGACCTTCTTATTGACGATGAAACACAGAAATTGCATCGGAATTAAATACAAAAGGCACAATGCCGACTTAAGTACAAGAAGACTGACTCTTGCTACTCTCTATGTTTTGAATCATTCCTGTGACACTAGTTATAGATTCCGATGCTTCACTTCAGGTTTACTGTATCCCTTGGACCTCCTTTTTGACGAGGAAGCACAGAAATTGCATCGGAATTAAATACAAAAGGCACAATGCGGACTTAAGTACAAGAAGAATGACTCTTCCTACTTTCTATATTTTGAACCATTCCTGTGACACTAGTTAAAGATTCCCCTGCTTCACTGCAGGTTTACTGTATCCCTCTGACCTTCTTATTGACGATGAAACACAGAAATCGCATCGGAAATAAATACAAAAGGCACAATGCCGACTTATGTACAAGAAGACCGACTCTCCTTACTGTCTATGTTTCGAACCATTCCTATGACAGTAGTTATATATTCCGATGCTTCACTTCAGGTTTACTGTATCCCTCTGACCTTCTTATTGACGATGAGACACAGAAATTGCATCGGAAATAAGTACAAAAGGCACAATGCCGACTCAACTAGAAGAAGACGGACTCTTCCTAATGTCTATGTTTTGAACGATTTCTGTGACACTAGTTATAGATTCCGATGCTTCACTTCAGGTTTACTGTATCCCTCTGACCTTCCTATTGAAGATGAAATATAGAAAATTCATCACAATTAAATAGAAAAGGCACAATGCCTACTTAAGTACAAGAAGACTGACTGTTCCTACTGTCTATGTTTTGAACCATTCCTGTGACACTAGTGATAGATTCCGATGCTTCACTTCAGGTTTACTGTATCCCTCGGACCTTCTTATTGACGATGAAACTCAGATATTGCATCGGAATTGGATACAAAAAGCATAATGCCGACTTAAGTACAAGAAGACTGACTCTTTTTACTGTCTATGTTGTGACACATTCCTGTGACACTAGTTATAGAGTCCGATGATTCACTTCAGGTTTACTGTATCCCTTGGACCTTCTTATTGACGACGAATTCCAGAAATTGCATGGGAATTTAATAGTAAAGGCACAATGCCAACTAAAGTACAAGAATACTGACTCTTCTTACCGTCTATGTTTTGAACCATTCCTGTGACACTAGTTATAGATTCCGATGCTTCACTTCAGGTGTACTGCATCCCTTGGACCTTCTTATTTACGATGGAGCAAAGAAATTTCATCGGAATTAAATACAAAAGGCACAATGCCGACTTAAGTACAAGGAGACTTACTCTTCTTACTGTCTATGTTTGATCAACTCCTGTGACACTAGGTATAGATTCCGATGCTTCACTTCAGGTTTACTGTATCTCTTGGACCTCCTTTTTGACGATGAAGCACAGAAATTGCATCGGAATTAAATACAAAAGGCACAATGCCGACTTAAGTACAAGAAGAATGACTCTTCCTACCGTCTATGTTTGAACCATACCTGTGACACTAGTTATAGATTCCGATCCTTCACTTCAGGGTTACTGTATCCCTCTGACCTTCTTATTGACGATGAAACACAGAAATTGCATCGGAATAAAATACAAAAGGCACAATGCCGACTTAAGTACAAGAAGACTGACTCTTCTTTCTGTTTATGTTTTGAACCATTCCTGTGACACTAGTTATAGATTCCGATGCTTCACTTCAGGCTTACTGTATCCTTCTGACCTTCCTATTGCAGATGAAACACAGAAATTGCATCGGAATTAAATAGAAAAGGCACAAAGCCGACTTAAGTACAAGAATACTGACTCTTCTTACTGTCTATGTTTTGAACCATTCCTGTGACACTAGTTATAGATTCCGATGCTTCACTTCAGGTGTACTGCATCCCTTGGACCTTCTTATTTACGATGGAGCAAAGAAATTTCATCGGAATTAAATACAAAAGGCACAATGCCGACTTAAGTACAAGGAGACTGACTCTTCTTACTGTCTATGTTTGATCAACTCCTGTGACACTAGGTATAGATTCCGATGCTTCACTTCAGGTTTACTGTATCTCTTGGACCTCCTTTTTGACGATGAAGCACAGAAATTGCATCGGAATTAAATACAAAAGGCACAATGCCGACTTAAGTACAAGAAGAATGACTCTTCCTACCGTCTATGTTTGAACCATACCTGTGACACTAGTTATAGATTCCGATCCTTCACTTCAGGGTTACTGTATCCCTCTGACCTTCTTATTGACGATGAAACACAGAAATTGCATCGGAATTAAATACAAAAGGCACAATGCCGACTTAAGTACAAGAAGACTGACTCTTCTTTCTGTTTATGTTTTGAACCACTCCTGTGACACTAGTTATAGATTCCGATGCTTCACTTCAGGTTTACTGTAACCCTCTGACCTTCTTATTGACGATGAAACACAGAAATTGCATCGGAAATAAATACAAAAGGCACAATGCCGACTCAACTAGAAGAAGAATGACTCTTCCTACTGTCTATGTTTTGACCGAATCCTGTGACACTAGTTATACATTCCGATGCTTCACTTTAGGTTTACTGTATCCCTCTGACCTCCATATTGACGATGAAACACAGAAATGGCATCGGAATTAAATAGAAAAGGCATAATGCCGACTTAAGTACAAAAAGACAGACTCTTCTTACTGACTATGTTTTGAGCCATTTCTGTGACACTAATTATAGATTCCGATGCTTCACTTCAGGTTTACTGTATCCCTTGGACCTTCTTATCGACGACGAAACACAGAAATTGCATCGGAATTAAATAAAAAGGCTCAATGCCGAATTAAGTACAAGAAGACTGACTCTTCTTACTGACTATGTTTTGAACCATTCCTGTGACACTAGTTATAGATTGCGATGCTTCACTTCAGGTTTACTGTATCCCTCTCACCTTCTTATTGACGATGAAACACAGAAATTGCATCGGAATTAAATACAAAAGGCACAATGCCGTCTTAAGTACAAGAAGACTGACTCTTCCTACTCTCTATGATTTGAACCATTCCTGTGACACTAGTTATAGATTCCGATGCTTCACTTCAGGTTTACTGTCTCCCTCTGACCTTCTTTTTGACGATGAGACACAGAAATTGCATCGGAATTAAAGACAAAAGGCACAATGCCGACCTAAGTACAAGAAGACTGTCTCTTACTACTGTCTATGTTTTGAACCATTCCTGTGACACTAGTTATGGATTCCGGTGCTTCACGTCAGGTTTACTGTATCCCTAGGACCTTCTTATTGACGACAAAACACAGAAATTGCATCGGAATTAAATAGAAAAGGCACAAAGCCGGCTTAAGTACAAGAAGACTGACTGTTCCTACTGTCTATGTTTTGAACCATTCCTGTGACACTAGTTATAGATTTCGATGCTACACTTCAGGTTTTCTGTATCCCTCTGACCTTCTCATTGACGATGAAACATAGAAATTGCATCGGAATTAGATACAAAAAGCACAATGCCGACTTGAGTAGATAAGGTCTGACTCTTCTTACTGTCTATATTATGAAACATTCCTGTGATACTAGTTATAGATTCTGATGCTTCACTTCATGTTTCCTGAATCCCTTGGACCTTCTTATTGACGACGAAACACAGAAATTGCATCGAAATTAAATAGAAAAGGCACAATGCCGAGTAAAGTACAAGAAAACTGACCCATCCTATTGTCTATGTTTTGAACCATTCCTGTGACACTAGTTATAGATTCCGATGCTTCACTTCAGGTTTACTGTATCCCTCTGACCTTCGTATTGACCATGTAACACAGAAATTGCATCGGAATTAATTAGAAAAGGCACAATGCCGACTTAAGTTCACGAAGACCGACTCTTCTTACTGTCTATGTTTTGAACCATTTATGTGACACTAGTTATAGATTCCGATGCTTCACTTCAGGTTTACTGTATCCCTCTGACCTTCCGATTGAAGATGAAACACGGAAATTGCATCGGAATTAATTAGAAATGGCACAATGCTGACTTTACTACAAGAATACTGACTCTTCTTACTCTTTATGTTATGAACAACTCCTGTGACACTAGTTATGGATTCCGATGCTTCACTTCAGGTTTACTGTATCCCATGGACCTCCTTTTTGACGATGAAACACAGAAATTGCATCGGAATTAAATACAAAAGGCACAATGCCGTCTTAAGTACAAGAAGAATGACTCTTCCTACTGTCTATGTTTGAACCATTCCTGTGACACTAGTTGTAGATACCGATGCTTCACTTCAGGTTTACTGTATCCCTCTGACCTACTTATTGACGATGAAACACAGAAATTGCATCGGAATTAAATACAAAATGAACAATGCCGACTTAAGTACAACAAGACTGTCTCTTATTACTGTCTATGATTTGTACCATTCCTGTGACACTAGTTATAGATTCCGATGCTTCACTTTTGGTTTACTGTATCCCTTGGACCTTATTACTGCCGATGAGACACAGAAATTGCATCGGAATTAAATACAAAAGGCACAATGACGACTTATATACTAGAAGACTGACTCATCTTACTGTCTATGTTTTGAACCATTCCTGTGACACTAGTTATTGATTCCGATGCTTCAGGTTTACTGTATCCGTTGGACCTTCTTATTGACGACGAAACACAGAAATTGCAACGGAATTAAATAGAAAAGGCACAATGCCGACGTAAGTACAAGAGAACTGACTCTTCTTACTGTCTACGATTTGAAACATTCCTGTGACACTACTTATAGATTCCGATGCTTCACTTCAGGTTTACTGTATCCCTCTGACCTTCTTATTGACGATGAAACACAGAAATTGCATCGGAATTAAATACAAAAGGCACAATGCCGACTTAAGTACAAGAAGACTGACTCTTATTGCTCTCTATGTTTTGAACCATTCCTGTGACACTAGTTATAGATTCCGATGCCTCACTTCAGGTTTACTGTATCCCTAGGACCTTCTTATTGACGACGAAACACAGAAATTGCATCGGAATTAAATAGAAAAGGCACAATGCCGACTTAAAGTACAAGAAGACTGACTGTTCCTACTGTCTATACTTTGAACCATTCCTGTGACACTAGTTATAGATTCCGATGCTTCACTTCAGGTTTACGGTATCCCTCTGACCTTCTTATTGACGATGAAACACAGAAATGGCATCGGAATTAAATACAAAAGGCACAATGCCGACTTGAGTACAAGAAGACTGACTCTTCTTACTCTCTATGTTTTGAACTATTCCTGTGACACTAGTTATAGATTCCGATGCTTCACTTCAGGTTTACTGTATCCCTCGGACCTTCTCATTGACGACGAAACACAGAAATTGCATCGGAATTAAATAGAAAAGGCACAATGCCGACTTATGTACAAGAAGACTGACTGTTCCTACAGTCTATGTTTTGAACCATTCCTCTGGCACTAGTTATAGATTTCGATGCTTCACTTCAGGTTTACTGTATCCCTCTGACCTTCATATTGCCGATGAAACACAGAAATTGCATCGGAATTAAATAGAAAAGGCACAATGCCGACTAAAGTACAAGAAGACTGACCCATCCCTTTGTCTATAGTTTGAACCATTCCTGTGACACTAGTTATAGATTCCGATGCTTCACTTCAGGTTTACTGTATCCCTCTGACCTTATTACTGATGATGAAACACAGTAATTGCGTCGGAAATAAATACAAATGGCACAATGCCGACTCAACTAGAAGAAGACGGACTCTTCCTACAGTCTATGTTTTGAACGATTCCTGTGACACTAGTTATACATTCCGATGCTTCTCTTCAGGTTTACTGTATCCCTCAGATATTCTTATTGACGATGAAACACAGAAATTACATCGGAATTAAATACAAAAAGCACAATTCCGACTTAAGTACAAGAGGACTGACTCTTCTTACTGTCTATGCCTTGAAGCATTCCTGTGACACAAGTTATAGATTCCGATGCCTCACTGCAGGTTTACTGTATCCCTTGGACCTTCTTATTGACGACGAAACACGGAAATTGCATCGGAATCAAATAGAAAAGGCACAATGCCGACTTAAGTACAAGATGACTGACCCTTCCTATTGTCTATGTTTTGAACCATTCCTGTGACACTAGTTATAGATTCCAATGCTTCACATCAGGTTTACTGTATCCCTCTGTCCTTCTTATTGAAGATGAAACACAGAAATTGCATCGGAATTAAATACAAAAGGCACAATGCCGACTTAGGTACAAGAAGACTGACCCTTCTTACTGTCTATGTTTTGAACCCATCCTCTGACACTAGTTATAGATTCCGATGCTTCACTTTAGGTTTACAGTATCCCTTGGACCTTCTTATTGACGACGAAACACAGAAACTGCATCGGAATTAAATAGAAATGGTTCAATGCTGACTTAAGTACAAGAAGATTGACTCATCCTACTGTCTATGTTTTGAACCATTCCTGTGACACTAGTTATAGATTCCGATGCTTGACTTCAGGATTACTGTCGCCCTCTGACCTTCTTATTGACGATGAAACACAGAAAATGCATCGGAATTAGATACAAAAAGCACAATGCCGACTTAAGTACAAGAGGACTGACTCTTCTTACTGTCTATGTTTTGAAACATTCCTGTGACACTTGTTATAGATTCCGATGTTTCACTTCAGGTTTACTGAATCCCTTGGACCTTATTATTGACGACGAAACACAGAAATTGCATCGGAATTAAAAACAAAAGGCACAATGCCGACTTAAGTACAAGATAAATGACTCTTCCTAATGTCTATGCCTTGAACCATTCCTGTGACACTAGTTATAGATTCCGATGCTTCACTTCAGGTTTACTGTATCCCTCTGACCTTCCTATTGAAGATGAAGCAAAGAAATTTCATGGGAATTAAATACAGAAGGCACAATGCCGACTTAAGTACAAGAAGACTGTCTCTTATTACTGTCTATGTTTTCAACCATTCCTGTGACACTAGTTATGGATTCCGGTGCTTCACTTCAGGTTTACTGTATCCCTAGGACCTTCTTATTGACGATAAAACACAGAAATTGCATCGGAATTAAATAGAAAAGGCACAATGCCGGCTTAAGTACAAGAAGACTGACTGTTCCTACTGTCTATGTTTTGAACCATTCCTGTGACACTAGTTATAGATTCCGATGCTTCACTTCAGGTTTACTGTATCCCTCTGACCTTCGTATTGACCATGTAACACAGAAATTGCATCGGAATTAATTAGAAAAGGCACAATGCCGACTTAAGTTCACGAAGACCGACTCTTCTTACTGTCTATGTTTTAAACCATTTATGTGACACTAGTTATAGATTCCGATGCTTCACTTCAGGTTTACTGTATCCCTCTGACCTTCCGATTCAAGATGAAACACAGAAATTGCATCGGAATTAATTAGAAATGGCACAATGCTGACTTAACTACAAGAATACTGACTCTTCTTACTGTCTATGTTATGAACAACTCCTGTGACACTAGTTATGGATTCCGATGCTTCACTTCAGGTTTACTGTATCCCATGGACCTCCTTTTTGACGATGAAACACAGAAATTGCATCCGAATTAAATACAAAAGGCACAATGCCGACTTAAGTACAAGAAGAATGACTCTTCCTACTGTCTATGTTTTAAACCATTCCTGTGACACTAGTTGTAGATACCGATGCTTCACTTCAGGTTTACTGTATCCCTCTGACCTTCTTATTGACGATGAAACACAGAAATTGCATCAGAATTAAATAGAAAAGGCACAATGCCGACTTACGTACAAGAAGACTGACTCTTCCTACTGTCTATGTTTTGAATCATTCCTGTGACACTAGTTATACATTCTGATGCTTCACTTCAGGTTTACTGTATCCCTCAGACCTTCTCATTGACGATGAAACACAGAAAATGCATCAGAATTAAATACAAAAGGCACAATGCCGACTTAAGTACAAGAAGACTGACTCTTCTTACTGACTATGTTTTGAACCATTCCTGTGACACTAGTTATAGATTCCGATGCTTCACATCAGGTGCACTGTATCCCTTGGACATTGTTATTGACGATGAAACACAGAAATCGCATCGGAATTAAATAGAAAAAGCACAATGCCGACTTAAGTACAAGAAGACTGACTCTTCTTACTGACTATGTTTGAACCATTACTGTAACACTAGTTATAGATTCCGATGCTTCACTTCAGGTTTACTGTATCCCATGGAACTTCTTATTGACGTTGAAACACAAAAATTGCATCGGAATTAAATACAAAAGGCACAATGCCGACTTAAGTACATGTAGACTGACTCTTCCTACTGTCTATGTTTTGAACCATTCCTGTGACGCTAGTTATAGATTCCGATGATTCACTTCAGGTTTACTGTATCCCTCTGACCGTCGTATTGACGATGAAACACAGAAATTGCATCGGAAATAAATAGAAAAGCCACAATGCCGACTAAAATACAAGATGAATGACCCTTCCTACTGTCTATGTTTGAACCATTCCTGTGACACTACTTATAGATTCCGATGCTTCACTTCAAGTTTACTGTATCCCTCTGACCTTCTTATTGACGATGAAACACAGAAATTGCATCGGAATTAAGTACAAAAGGCACAATGCCGACTTAAGTACAAGAAGACTGACTCTTATTGCGCTCTATGTTTTGAACCATTCCTGTGACACTAGTTATAGATTCCGATGCCTCACTTCAGATTTACTTTATCCCTAGGACCTTCTTATTGACGACGAAACACAGAAATTGCATCGGAATTAAATAGAAAAGGCACAATGCCGACTTAAAGTACAAGAAGACTGACTGTTCCTACTGTCTTTACTTTGAACCATTCCTGTGACACTAGTTATAGATTCCGATGCTTCACTTCATGTTTACTGTATCCCTCTGACCTTCTGATTGACGACAAAACACAGAAATTGCATCGGAATTAAATAGAAAAGGCACAAAGCCGGCTTAAGTACAAGAAGACTGACTGTTCCTACTGTCTATGTTTTGAACCATTCCTGTGACACTAGTTATAGATTTCGATGCTACACTTCAGGTTTTCTGTATCCCTCTGACCTTCTCATTGACGATGAAACATAGAAATTGCATCGGAATTAGATACAAAAAGCACAATGCCGACTTGAGTAGATAAGGTCTGACTCTTCTTACTGTCTATATTATGAAACATTCCTGTGATACTAGTTATAGATTCTGATGCTTCACTTCATGTTTCCTGAATCCCTTGGACCTTCTTATTGACGACGAAACACAGAAATTGCATCGAAATTAAATAGAAAAGGCACAATGCCGAGTAAAATACAAGAAAACTGACCCATCCTATTGTCTATGTTTTGAACCATTCCTGTGACACTAGTTATAGATTCCGATGCTTCACTTCAGGTTTACTGTATCCCTCTGACCTTCGTATTGACCATGTAACACAGAAATTGCATCGGAATTAATTAGAAAAGGCACAATGCCGACTTAAGTTCACGAAGACCGACTCTTCTTACTGTCTATGTTTTGAACCATTTATGTGACACTAGTTATAGATTCCGATGCTTCACTTCAGATTTACTGTATCCCTCTGACCTTCCGATTGAAGATGAAACACGGAAATTGCATCGGAATTAATTAGAAATGGCACAATGCTGACTTTACTACAAGAATACTGACTCTTGTTACTCTTTATGTTATGAACAACTCCTGTGACACTAGTTATGGGTTCCGATGCTTCACTTCAGGTTTACTGTATCCCATGGACCTCCTTTTTGACGATGAAACACAGAAATTGCATCGGAATTAAATACAAAAGGCACAATGCCGACTTAAGTACAAGAAGAATGACTCTTCCTACTGTCTATGTTTGAACCATTCCTGTGACACTAGTTGTAGATACCGATGCTTCACTTCAGGTTTACTGTATCCCTCTGACCTTCTTATTGACGATGAAACACAGAAATTGCATCGGAATTAAATACAAAATGAACAATGCCGACTTAAGTACAAGAAGACTGTCTCTTATTACTGTCTATGATTTGTACCATTCCTGTGACACTAGTTATAGATTCCGATGCTTCACTTTTGGTTTACTGTATCCCTTGGACCTTATTACTGCCGATGAGACACAGAAATTGCATCGTAATTAAATACAAAAGGCACAATGACGACTTATATACTAGAAGACTGACTCATCTTACTGTCTATGTTTTGAACCATTCCTGTGACACTAGTTATTGATTCCGTTGCTTCAGGTTTACTGTATCCGTTGGACCTTCTTATTGACGACGAAACACAGAAATTGCAACGGAATTAAATAGAAAAGGCACAATGCCGACTTACGTACAAGAAGACTGACTCTTCCTACTGTCTATGTTTTGAATCATTCCTGTGACACTAGTTATACATTCTGATGCTTCCCTTCAGGTTTACTGTATCCCTCAGACCTTCTCATTGACGATGAAACACAGAAAATGGATCAGAATTAAATACAAAAGGCACAATGCCGACTTAAGTACAAGAAGACTGACTCTTCTTACTGTCTATGTTTTGAACCATTCCTGTGACACTAGTTATAGATTCCGATGCTTCACATCAGGTGCACTGTATCCCTTGGACATTCATATTGACGATGAAACACAGAAATCGCATCGGAATTAAATAGAAAAAGCACAATGCCGACTTAAGTACAAGAAGACTGACTCTTCTTACTGAATATGTTTGAACCATTACTGTAACACTAGTTATAGATTCCGATGCTTCACTTCAGGTTTACTGTATCCCATGGAACTTCTTATTGACGTTGAAACACAAAAATTGCATCGGAATTAAATACAAAAGGCACAATGCCGACTTAAGTACATGTAGACTGACTCTTCCTACTGTCTATGTTTTGAACCATTCCTGTGACGCTAGTTATAGATTCCGATGATTCACTTCAGGTTTACTGTATCCCTCTGACCGTCTTATTGACGATGAAACACAGAAATTGCATCGGAAATAAATAGAAAAGCCACAATTCCGACTTAAATACAAGAAGAATGACCCTTCCTACTGTCTATGTTTGAACCATTCCTGTGACACTACTTATAGATTCCGATGCTTCACTTCAGGTTTACTGTATCCCTCTGACCTTCTTATTGACGATGAAACACAGAAATTGCATCGGAATTAAATACAAAAGGCACAATGCCGACTTAAGTACAAGAAGACTGACTCTTATTGCTCTCTATGTTTTGAACCATTCCTGTGACACTAGTTATAGATTCCGATGCCTCACTTCAGGTTTACTGTATCCCTAGGACCTTCTTATTGACGACGAAACACAGAAGTTGCATCGGAATTAAATAGAAAAGGCACAATGCCGACTTAAAGTACAAGAAGACTGACTGTTCCTACTGTCTATACTTTGAACCATTCCTGTGACACTAGTTATAGATTCCGATGCTTCACTTCAGGTTTACGGTATCCCTCTGACCTTCTTATTGACGATGAAACACAGAAATGGCATCGGAATTAAATACAAAAGGCACAATGCCGACTTGAGTACAAGAAGACTGACTCTTCTTACTCTCTATGTTTTGAACTATTCCTGTGACACTAGTTATAGATTCCGATGCTTCACTTCAGGTTTACTGTATCCCTCGGACCTTCTCATTGACGACGAAACACAGAAATTGCATCGGAATTAAATAGAAAAGGCACAATGCCGACTTATGTACAAGAAGACTGACTGTTCCTACAGTCTATGTTTTGAACCGTTCCTCTGGCACTAGTTATAGATTTCGATGCTTCACTTCAGGTTTACTGTATCCCTCTGACCTTCATATTGCCGATGAAACACAGAAATTGCATCGGAATTAAATAGAAAAGGCACAATGCCGACTAAAGTACAAGAAGACTGACCCATCCCTTTGTCTATAGTTTGAACCATTCCTGTGACACTAGTTATAGATTCCGATGCTTCACTTCAGGTTTACTGTATCCCTCTGACCTTATTATTGATGATGAAACACAGTAATTGCATCGGAAATAAATACAAATGGCACAATGCCGACTCAACTAGAAGTAGACGGACTCTTCCTACAGTCTATGTTTTGAACGATTCCTGTGACACTAGTTATACATTCCGATGCTTCTCTTCAGGTTTACTGTATCCCTCTGATATTCTTATTGACGATGAAACACAGAAATTACATCGGAATTAAATACAAAAAGCACAATTCCGACTTAAGTACAAGAGGACTGACTCTTCTTACTGTCTATGCCTTGAAGCATTCCTGTGACACAAGTTATAGATTCCGATGCCTCACTGCAGGTTTACTGTATCCCTTGGACCTTCTTATTGACGACGAAACACGGAAATTGCATCGGAATCAAATAGAAAAGGCACAATGCCGACTTAAGTACAAGATGACTGACCCTTCCTATTGTCTATGTTTTGAACCATTCCTGTGACACTAGTTATAGATTCCAATGCTTCACATCAGGTTTACTGTATCCCTCTGTCCTTCTTATTGAAGATGAAACACAGAAATTGCATCGGAATTAAATACAAAAGGCACAATGC
Source organism: Schistocerca piceifrons (assembly GCF_021461385.2). NCBI lineage: Eukaryota > Metazoa > Arthropoda > Insecta > Orthoptera > Acrididae > Schistocerca > Schistocerca piceifrons. The sequence continues at coordinate 849,674,993 of NC_060141.1, read as the reverse complement.
CGACTTAGGTACAAGAAGACTGACCCTTCTTACGGTCTATGTTTTGAACCATTCCTCTGACACTAGTTATAGATTCCGATGCTTCACTTTAGGTTTACAGTATCCCTTGGACCTTCTTATTGACGACGAAACACAGAAACTGCATCGGAATTAAATAGAAATGGTTCAATGCTGACTTAAGTACAAGAAGATTGACTCATCCTACTGTCTATGTTTTGAACCATTCCTGTGACACTAGTTATAGATTCCGATGCTTGACTTCAGGATTACTGTAGCCCTCTGACCTTCTTATTGACGATGAAACACAGAAAATGCATCGGAATTAGATACAAAAAGCACAATGCCGACTTAAGTACAAGAGGACTGACTCTTCTTACTGTCTATGTTTTGAAACATTCCTGTGACACTTGTTATAGATTCCGATGTTTCACTTCAGGTTTACTGAATCCCTTGGACCTTATTATTGACGACGAAACACAGAAATTGCATCGGAATTAAAAACAAAAATCACAATGCCGACTTAAGTACAAGATAAATGACTCTTCCTAATGTCTATGCCTTGAACCATTCCTGTGACACTAGTTATAGATTCCGATGCTTCACTTCAGGTTTACTGTATCCCTCTGACCTTCCTATTGAAGATGAAGCAAAGAAATTTCATGGGAATTAAATACAGAAGGCACAATGCCGACTTAAGTACAAGAAGACTGTCTCTTATTACTCTCTATGTTTTGAACCATTCCTGTGACACTAGTTATGGATTCCGGTGCTTCACTTCAGGTTTACTGTATCCCTAGGACCTTCTTATTGACGATAAAACACAGAAATTGCATCGGAATTAAATAGAAAAGGCACAATGCCGGCTTAAGTACAAGAAGACTGACTGTTCCTACTGTCTATGTTTTGAACCATTCCTGTGACACTAGTTATAGATTCCGATGCTTCACTTCAGGTTTACTGTATCCCTCTGACCTTCGTATTGACCATGTAACACAGAAATTGCATCGGAATTAATTAGAAAAGGCACAATGCCGACTTAAGTTCACGAAGATCGACTCTTCTTACTGTCTATGTTTTAAACCATTTATGTGACACTAGTTATAGATTCCGATGCTTCACTTCAGGTTTACTGTATCCCTCTGACCTTCCGATTGAAGATGAAACACAGAAATTGCATCGGAATTAATTAGAAATGGCACAATGCTGACTTAACTACAAGAATACTGACTCTTCTTACTGTCTATGTTATGAACAACTCCTGTGACACTAGTTATGGATTCCGATGCTTCACTTCAGGTTTACTGTATCCCATGGACCTCCTTTTTGACGATGAAACACAGAAATTGCATCCGAATTAAATACAAAAGGCACAATGCCGACTTAAGTACAAGAAGAATGACTCTTCCTACTGTCTATGTTTTAAACCATTCCTGTGACACTAGTTGTAGATACCGATGCTTCACTTCAGGTTTACTGTATCCCTCTGACCTTCTTATTGACGATGAAACACAGAAATTGCATCGGAATTAAATACAAAATGAACAATGCCGACTTAAGTACAAGAAGACTGTCTCTTATTACTGTCTATGTTTTGAACCATTCCTGTGACACTAGTTATAGATTCCGATGCTTCACTTCAGGTTTACTGTATCCCTTGGACCTTATTATTGCCGATGAGACACAGAAATTGCATCGGAATTAAATAGAAAAGGCACAATGCCGACTTATATACTAGAAGACTGACTCATCTTATTGTCTATGTTTTGAACCATTCCTGTGACACTAGTTATTGATTCCGATGCTTCAGGTTTACTGTATCCGTTGGACCTTCTTATTGACGACGAAACACAGAAATTGCAACGGAATTAAATAGAAAAGGCACAATGCTGACGTAAGTACAAGAGAACTGACTCTTCTTACTGTCTACGTTTTTAAACATTCCTGTGACACTACTTATAGATTCCGATGCCTCACTTCAGGTTTACTGTATCATTTGGAACTTCTTCTTGACGATGAAACACAGAAATTGCATCGGAATTAAATACAAAAAGCACAATGCGGACTTAAGTACAAGAAGACTGACTCTTTCTACTGTCTATGTTTTGAACCATTCCTGTGACACTAGTTATAAATTCTGATACTTCACTTCAGGTTTACTGTATCCATATGACCTTCTTATTGACGATGAAACACAGAAATTGCATCAGAATTAAATAGAAAATGCACAATGCCGACTTACGTACAAGAAGACTGACTCTTCCTACTGTCTATGTTTTGAATCATTCCTGTCACACTAGTTATACATTCTGATGCTTCACTTCAGGTTTACTGTATCCCTCAGACCATCTCATTGACGATGAAACACAGAAAATGCATCAGAATTAAATACAAATGGCACAATGCCGACTTAAGTACAAGAAGACTGACTCTTCTTATTGTCTATGTTTTGAACCATTCCTGTGACACTAGTTATAGATTCCGATGCTTCACATCAGGTGCACTGTATCCCTTGGACATTGTTATTGACGATGAAACACAGAAATCGCATCGGAATTAAATAGAAAAAGCACAATGCCGACTTAAGTACAAGAAGACTGTCTCTTCTTACTGACTATGTTTGAACCATTACTGTAACACTAGTTATAGATTCCGATGCTTCACTTCAGGTTTACTGTATCCCATGGAACTTCTTATTGACGTTGAAACACAAAAATTGCATCGGAATTAAATACAAAAGGCACAATGCCGACTTAAGTACATGTAGACTGACTCTTCCTACTGTCTATGTTTTGAACCATTCCTGTGACGCTAGTTATAGATTCCGATGATTCACTTCAGGTTTACTGTATCCCTCTGACCGTCGTATTGACGATGAAACACAGAAATTGCATCGGAAATAAATAGAAAAGCCACAATGCCGACTAAAATACAAGAAGAATGACCCTTCCTACTGTCTATGTTTGAACCATTCCTGTGACACTACTTATAGATTCCGATGCTTCACTTCAAGTTTACTGTATCCCTCTGACCATCTTATTGACGATGAAACACAGAAATTGCATCGGAATTAAATACAAAAGGCACAATGCCGACTTAAGTACAAGTAAGACTGACTCTTATTTCGCTCTATGTTTTGAACCATTCCTGTGACACTAGTTATAGATTCCGATGCCTCACTTCAGATTTACTGTATCCCTAGGACCTTCTTATTGACGACGAAACACAGAAATTGCATCGGAATTAAATAGAAAAGGCACAATGCCGACTTAAAGTACAAGAAGACTGACTGTTCCTACTGTCTATACTTTGAACCATTCCTGTGACACTAGTTATAGATTCCGATGCTTCACTTCAGGTTTACTGTATCCCTCTGACCTTCTTATTGACGATGAAACACAGAAATGGCATCGGAATTAAATACAAAAGGCACAATGCCGACTTGAGTACAAGAAGACTGACTCTTATTACTCTCTATGTTTTGAACTATTCCTGTGACACTAGTTATAGATTCCGATGATTCACTTCAGGTTTACTGTATCCCTCGGACCTTCTCATTGACGACGAAACACAGAAATTGCATCGGAATTAAATAGAAAAGGCACAATGCCGACTTATGTACAAGAAGACTGACTGTTCCTACAGTCTATGTTTTGAACCAGTCCTCTGGCACTAGTTATAGATTTCGATGCTTCACTACAGGTTTACTGTATCCCTCTGACCTTCATATTGCCGATGAAACACAGAAATTGCATCGGAATTAGATACAAAAAGCACAATGCAGAGTTAAGTACAAGAGGACTGACTCTTCTTACTGTCTATATTTTGAAACATTCCTGTGACACTAGTTATAGATTCCGATGCTTCACTTCAGGTTTACTGTATCCCTTCGACCTTCGTATTGACGATGAAACACAGAAATTGCATCGGAATTAAATAGAAAAGGCACAATGCCGACTAAAGTACAAGAAGACTGACCCATCCCATTGTCTATGTTTTGAACCATTCCTGTGACACTAGTTATAGATTCCGATGCTTCACTTCAGGTTTACTGTATCCCTTGGACCTTCTTATTGACGATGAAACAAAGAAATTTCATCGGAATAAAATACAAAAGGCACAATGCCGACTTAAGTACAAGAAGACTGACTCTTCTTACTATGTTTGAACAACTCCTGTGACACTAGTTATAGATTGCAATACTTCACTTCAGGTTTACTGTATCCCTTGGACCTCCTTTTTTACGTTGAAACACAGAAATTGCGCGGAATTAAATACAAAAGGCACAATGGCGACTTAAGTACAAGAAGAATGACTCCTCCTACTGTCTATGTTTGAACCATTCCTGTGACACTAGTTATAGATTCCGATGCTTCACTTCAGGTTTACCGTATCCCTCTGACCTTATTATTGATGATGAAACACAGTAATTGCATCGGAAATAAATACAAATGGCACAATGCCGACTCAACTAGAAGAAGACGGACTCTTCCTACAGTCTATGTTTTGAACGATTCCTGTGACACTAGTTATACATTCCGATGCTTCTCTTCAGGTTTACTGTATCCCTCTGATATTCTTATTGACGATGAAACACAGAAATTACATCGGAATTAAATACAAAAAGCCCAATTCCGACTTAAGTACAAGAGGACTGACTCTTCTTACCGTCTATGCATTGAAACATTCCTGTGACACAAGTTATAGATTCCGATGCCTCACTCCAGGTTTACTGTATCCCTTGGACCTTCCTATTGACGACGAAACACGGAAATTGCATCGGAATCAAATAGAAAAGGCACAATGCCGACTTAGGTACAAGAAGACTGACCCTTCTTACTGTCTATGTTTTGAACCATTCCTCTGACACTAGTTATAGATTCCGATGTTTCACTTCAGGTTTACGGTATCCATTGGACCTTCTTATTGATGACGAAACACAGAAACTGCATCGGAATTAAATAGAAATGGTTCAATGCCGACTTAAGAACAAGAAGATTGACTCTTCCTAATGTCTATGCCTTGAACCATTCCTGTGACACTAGTTATAGATTCCGATGCTTCACTTCAGGTTTACTGTATCCCTCTGACCTTCCTATTGAAGATGAAGCAAAGAAATTTCATGGGAATTAAATACAGAAGGCACAATGCCGACTTAAGTACAAGAGGACTGACTCTTCTTACTGTCTATGTTTGAACAACTCCTTTGACACTAGTTATGGATTCCGATCCTTCACTTCAGGTTTACTGTATCCCTTGGACCTTCTTATTGACAAAGAAACACAGATATTGCATCGGAATTAAATAACAAGGCACAATGCCGAATTAAGAACAAGAAGACTGACTCTTCTTACTGACTATGTTTTGAACCATTCCTGTGTCACTAGTTATAGAAACCGATGCTTCACTTCTGGTTTACTGTATCCCTCTGATCTTCTTATTGACAATGAAACACAGAAATTGCATCGGAATTAAATACAAAAAGCTCAATTCCGACTTAAGTACAAGAGGATTGACTCTTCTTACAGTCTTTTGACTTGAAACATTCCTGTGACACAAGTTATAGATTCTGATGCCTCACTTCAAGTTTACTGTATCCCTTGGACCTTCTTATTGACGACGAAACACAGAAATTGCATCGGAATTAAATAGAAAAGGCACAATGCCGACTTAAGTACAAGAAGAATGACTCTTCCTACTGTCTATGTTTTGAATCATTCCTGTGACACTAGTTATACATTCCGATGCTTAACTTCAGGTTTACTGTACCCCTCTGACCTTGTTATTGATGATGAAACACTGAAATTGCATCGCAAATAAATACAAAAGGCACAATGCCGACTCAAGTACAAGAAGACTGACTCTTGCAAGTGTCTATGCTTTGAACCATTCCCGTGACACTAGTTACACATTCCGATGCTTCAGTTCAGGTTTACTGTATCCCTTGGACCTTCTTGTTGACGATGAAACACAGAAATTGCATCGGAATTAAATAGAAAAAGGCACAATGCCGACTTAAGTACAAGAGGACTGACTCTTCTTACTGTCTATGTTTGAACCATTTCTGTGACACTAGATATAGTTTCCGATGCTTCACTGCAGGTTTACTGTATCCCTCTTACCTTCCTATTGAAGATGAAACACGGAAATTGCATCGGACTTAAATACAAAAGGCACAATGCCGACTTAAGTACAAGAAGACTGACTCTTCTTACTGTCTATGTTTGAACAATTCCTGTGACACTAGTTATACATTCCGATGCTTCACTTCAGGTTTACTGTATCCCTCTGACCTTCCTATTGAAGATGAAACACAGAAATTGCATCAGAATTAAATATAAAAGGCACAATGCCGACTTAAGTACAAGAAGACTGGCTCTTCTTACTGTCTATCTTTTGAACCATTTCTGTGACTCTAGTTATACTTTCCGATGCTTCACTTCAGGTTTACTGTATCCCTTGGACCTTCTTATTGACGATGAAACACAGAAATTGCATCGGAATTAAATACAAAAGCCACAATGCCGACTTGGGTACAAGAAGACTGACTCTTCTTACTGTCTATGTTTTGAACCAATCCTCTGACACTAGTTATAGATTCCGATGCTTCACTTCAGGTTTACAGTATCCCTTGGACCTTCTTATTGACGACGAAAACAGAAATTGCATCGGAATTAAATAGAAATGGTACAATGCCGACTTAAGTACAAGAAGACTGACTCATCATACTGTCTATGTTTTGAACCATTCCTGTGACACTAGTTGTAGATTCCGATGCTTCACTTCAGGTTTACTGTATCCCTCTGACCTTCTTATTGACGATGAACCACAGAAATTGCATCGGAATTAAATACAAAAGGCACAATGCCGACTTAGGTACAAGAAGACTGACTCTTCTTACTGTCTATGTTTTGAACCATTCCTCTGACACTAGTTATAGATTCCGATGCTGCACTTCAGGTTTACAGTATCCCTTGGACCTTCTTATTGACGACGAAACACAGAAATTGCATCGGAATGAAATAGAAATGGTACAATGCCGACTTAAGTACAATAAGACTGACTCATCATACTGTCTATGTTTTGAACCATTCCTGTGACACTAGTTGTAGATTCCGGTGCTTCACTTCAGGTTTACTGTATCCCTCTGACCTTCTTATTGACGATGAACCATAGAAATTGCATCGGAATTAAATACAAAAGGCACAATGCCGACTTAAGTACAAGATGAATGACTCTTCCTACTGTCTATGTTTTGAACCATTCCTGTGACATTAGTTATAGATTCCGATGCTTCACTTTAGATTTACTGTATCTCCTGACCTTCCTATTGAAGATGAAACACAGAAATTGCATCGGAATTAAATACAAAAGGCCCAATGCCGACTTAAGTACAAGAAGAGTGACTCTTCCTACTGTCTATGTTTTGAACCATTCCTCTGACACTAGTTATAGATTCCGATGCTTCGCTTCAGGTTTACTGTAGCCCTCTGACATTCTTATTGACGATGAAACACAGAAATTGCATCGGAATTAAATACAAAAGGCACAATGCCGACATAAGTACAAGAAGACTGACTATTATTACTCTCTATGTTTTGTACCATTCCTGTGACACCAGTTGTAGATTCCGATGTTTCACGTCAGGTATACTGTATCCCTTGGACCTTCTTATTGACGATGAAACACAGAAATTGCATCGGAATTAAATACGAAAGGCACAATGCCGACTTAGGTACAAGATGCCTGACACTTCTTACAGTCTATGTTTTGAACCATTCCTCTGACACTAGTTATAAATTCCGATGCTTCACTTCAGGTTTACTGTATCCCTCTGACCGTCTTATTGACGATGAACCACAGAAATGGCATCGGAATTAAGTAGAAAAGGCACAATGCCGACATAAGTACTAGAGGACTGACTCTTCTTACTGTCTATGTTTTGAACCATTCCTGTGACACTAGTTATAGTTTCCGAAGCTTCACTTCAGGTTTACTGTATCGGTCTGACCTTCCTATTGAAGATGAAACAAAGAAATTTCATGGGAGTTAATTACAGAAGGCACAATGCCAACTTAAGTACAAGAAGACTGACTCTTCTTACTGTCTAGGTTTGAACAACTCCTGTGGCACTAGTTACAGATTCCGATGATTCACTTCAGGTTTACTGTATCCCTTGAACCTTCTTTTTGACGATGAAACACAGAAATTGCTTCGGAATTAAATACAAAAGGCACAATGCCGACTTAAGTACAAGAAGAATGCCTCATCCTACTGTCTATGTTTTGAACCACTCCTGTGGCACTAGTTATAGATTCCGATCCTTCACTTCAGGTTTACTGTATCCCTCTGACCTTCCTATTGAAGGTGAAATACGGTAATAGCATCGGAATTAAAAACAAAAGGCACAATGCCGACTTAAGTACAATAAGACTGACTCTTCCTACTGTCTATGCTTTGAACCATTCCTCTGACACTAGTTATAGATTGCGATGCATCACTTCAGGTTTACTGTATCCCTCTGACCTTCTTATTGACGATGAAACACAGAAATAGCATCGGAATTAAATACAAAAGGCACAATGCCGACTTAAGTACAAGAAGACTGACTCTTCCTACTGTCTATGTTTTGAACCATTCCTGTGACACTAGTTATACATTCCGATGCTTCACTTCAGGTTTACTGTATCCCTTGGACCTTCTTATTGACGACGAAACACAGAAATAGCATCGGAATGAAATACAAAAGGCACAATGCCGACTTAAGTACAAGAAGACTGACTCTTCCTACTGTCTATGATTTGAACCATTCCTGTGACACTAGTTATAGATTCCGATGCTTCTCTTCAGGTTTACTGTATCCCTCCGAACTTCTTATTGACGATGAAACACAGAAATTGCATCGGAATTAAATACAAAAGGCACAATGCCGACTTCAGTACTAGAATACTGACTCTTCTTACTGTCTATCTCTTGAACCATTCCTGTGACACTAGTTATTGATTCCGATGCTTCACTTCAGGTTTACTGTATCCCTCTGACCTTCCTATTGAGGATGAAACACAGAAATTGCATCGGAATTAAATACAAAAGGCACAATGCCGACTTAAGTACAAGACGACTGACTCTTCTTACTGTCTATGTTTGAACAATTCCTGTGACACTAGTTATAGATTCCGATGATTCACTTCGGGTTTACTGTATCCCTCTGACCGTCTTATTGACGATGAAACACAGAAATAGCATCGGAATTAAATACGAAAGGCACAATGCCGACTTAGGTACAAGATGCCTGACTCTTCTTACAGTCTATGTTTTGAACCATTCCTCTGACACTAGTTATAAATTCCGATGCTTCACTTCAGGTTTACTGTATCCCTCTGACCTTCTTATTGACAATGAAACACAGAAATTGCATCGGAAATAAATACAGAAGGCACAATGCCGACTCAACTAGAAGAAGACGGACTCTTCCTACTGTCTATGTTTTGAACGATTCCTGTGGCACTAGTTATACATTCCGATGCTTCACTTCAGGTTTACTGTATCCCTCTGACCTTCTTATTGACGATGAAACACAGAAAATGCATCGGAACTTATTAGAAAAGGCACAATACCGACTTAAGTACAAGAAGACTGACTCTTCTTACTGACTATGTTTTGAACCATTTCTGTGTCACTAGTTATAGATTCCGATACTTGACTTCAGGTTTACTGTATCCCTTGGACCTTCTTATTGACGATGAAATACAGAAATTGCATCGGAATTGAATAAAAAGGCACAATGCCGAATTAAGTACAAGAAGACTCACTCTTCTGACTGACTATGTTTTGAAACATTCCTGTGACACTAGTTATAGATCCCGATGCTTCACTTCAGGTTTACTGTATCCCTCTGAAATTCTTATTGACGATGAAACACAGAATTTACATAGGAATTAATACAAAAAGCACAATTCCGACTTAAGTACAAGAGGACTGACTCTTCTTACTGTCTATGCCTTGAAACATTCCTGTGACACAAGTTATAGATTCCGATGCCTCACTGCAGGTTTATGACGACGAAACACGGAAATTGCATCGGAATCAAATAGAAAAGGCATAATGCCGACTTAAGTAAAAGATGACTGACCCTTCCTATTGTCTATGTTTTGAACCATTCCTGTGACACTAGCTATAGATTCCAATGCGTTACATCAGGTTTACTGTATCCCTCTGTCCTTCTTATTGAAGATGAAACACAGAAATTGCATCGGAATTAAATACGAAAGGCACAATGCCGACTTAGGTACAAGATGCCTGACTCTTCTTACAGTCTATGTTTTGAACCATTCCTCTGACACTAGTTATAAATTCCGATGCTTCACTTCAGGTTTACTGTATCCCTCTGACCTTCTTATTGACAATGAAACACAGAAATTGCATCGGAAATAATTACAGAAGGCACAATGCCGACTCAACTAGAAGAAGACGGACTCTTCCTACTGTCTATGTTTTGAACGATTCCTGTGGCACTAGTTATACATTCCGATGCTTCACTTCAGGTTTACTGTATCCTTCTGACCTTCTTATTGACGATGAAACACAGAAATTCCATCGGAATTTATTAGAAAAGGCACAATACCGACTTAAGTACAAGAAGACTGACTCTTCTTACTGACTATGTTTTGAACCATTTCTGTGTCACTAGTTATACATTCCGATACTTCACTTCAGGTTTACTGTATCCCTTGGACCTTCTTATTGACGATGAAATACAGAAATTGCATCGGAATCAAATAAAAAGGCACAATGCCGAATTAAGTACAAGAAGACTCACTCTTCTTACTGACTATGTTTTGAACCATTCCTGTGACACTAGTTATAGATCCCGATGCTTCACTTCAGGTTTACTGTATCCCTCTGATATTCTTATTGACGATGAAACACAGAAATTACATAGGAATTAAATACAAAAGCACAATTCCGACTTAAGTACAAGAGGACTGACTCTTCTTACTGTCTATGCCTTGAAACATTCCTGTGACACAAGTTATAGATTCCGATGCCTCACTGCAGGTTTACTGTATCCCTTGGACCTTCTTATTGACGACGAAACACGGAAATTGCATCGGAATCAAAAAGAAAAGGCACAATGCCGACTTAAGTACAAGATGACTGACCCCTCCTATTGTCTATGTTTTGAACCATTCCTGTGACACTAGCTATAGATTCGAATGCGTTACATCAGGTTTACTGTATCCCTCTGTCCTTCTTATTGAAGATGAAACACAGAAATTGCATCGGAATTAAATACAAAAGGCACAATGCCGACTTAGGTACAAGAAGACTGACCCTTCTTACTGTCTATGTTTTGAACCATTCCTCTGACACTAGTTATAGATTCCGATGCTTCACTTCAGGTTTACAGTATCCCTTGGACCTTCTTATTGACGACGAAACACAGAAACTGCATCGGAATTAAATAGAAATGGCACAATGCCGACTTAAGTACAAGAAGATTGACTCATCCTACTGTCTATGTTTTGAACCATTCCTGTCACACTAGTTATAGATTCCGATGCTTGACTTCAGGATTACTGAAGCCCTCTGACCTTCTTATTGACGATGAAACACAGAAAATGCATCGGAATTAGATACAAAAAGCACAATGCCGACATAAGTACAAGCGGACTGACTCTTCTTACTGTCTATGTTTTGAAACATTCCTGTGACACTTGTTATGGATTCCGATGTTTCACTTCAGGTTTACTGTATCCCTTGGACCCTATTATTGACGACGAAACACAGAAATTGCATCGGAATTAAAAACAAAAGGCACAATGCCGACTTAAGTACAAGATAAATGACTCTTCCTAATGTCTATGTCTTGAACCATTCCAGTGACACTAGTTATAGATTCCGATGCTTCACTTCTGGTTTACTGTATCCCTCTGACCTTCCTATTGAAGATGAAGCAAAGAAATTTCATGGGAATTAAATACAGAAGGCACAATGCCGACTTAAGTACAAGAAGACTGACTCTTCTTACTGTCTACGTTTGAACAACTCCTTTGACACTAGTTATAGATTCCGATCCTTCACTTCAGGTTTACTGTATCCCTTGGACCTTCTTACTGACGAAGAAACACAGATATTGCATCGGAATTAAATAATAAGGCACAATGCCGAATTAATAACAAGAAGACTGACTCTTATTACTGACTATGTTTTGAACCATTCCTGTGTCACTAGTTATAGAAACCGATGCTTCACTTCAGGTTTACTGTATCCCTCTGATCATCTTATTGACGATGAAACACAGAAATTGCATCGGAATTAAATACAAAAAGCTCAATTCCGACTGAAGTACAAGAGGATTGACTCTTCTTACTGTCTATGACTCGAAACATTCCTGTGACACAAGTTATAGATTCTGATGCCTCACTTCAAGTTTACTGTATCCCTTGGACCTTCTTATTGACGACGAAACACAGAAATTGCATCGGAATTAAATAGAAAAGGCACAATGCCGACTTAAGTACAAGAAGAATGACTCTTCCTACTGTCTATGTTTTGGACCATTCCTGTGACACTAGTTATAGATTCCGATGCTTCACTTCAGGTTTAGTGTACCCCTCTGACCTTGTTATTGATGATGAAACACTGAAATTGCATCGCAAATAAATACAAAAGGCACAATGCCGACCCAAGGACAAGAAGACTGACTCTTCCAACTGTCTATGCTTTGAACCATTCCCGTGACACTAGTTACACATTCCGATGCTTCACTTCAGGTTTACTGTATCCCTTGGACCTTCTTATTGACGATGAAACACAGAAATTGCATCGGAATTAAATAGAAAAGTCATAATGCCGACTTAAGTACAAGGGGACAGACTCTTCTTACTGTCTATGTTTGAACCATTTCTGTGACACTAGATATAGATTCCGATGCTTCACTGCAGGTTTACTGTATCCCTCTGACCGTCTTATTGACGATGAAACACAGAAATTGCATCGGAATTAAATAGAAAAGGCACAATGCCAACTAAAGTACAAAAACAATGACTCTTCCTACTGTCTATGTTTTGAACCATTCCATTGACACTAGTTATAGATTCCGATGCTTAACTTCAGGTTTACTGTATCCCTTGGACCTTCTTATTGACGATGAAATACAGAAATTGCATCGGAATTAAATAAAAAGGCACAATGCCGAATTAAGTACAAGAAGACTCACTCTTCTTACTGAGTATGTTTTGAACCATTCCTGTGACACTAGTTATAGATCCCGATGCTTCACTTCAGGTTTACTGTATCCCTCTGACCTTCTTATTGACGATGAAACACAGAAATTGCATCGGAATTAAATACAAAAGGCACAATGCCGACATAAGTACAAGAAGGCTGACTTTTCCTACTCTCCATGTTTTGAACCATTCCTGTGACACTAGTTATAGATTCCGATGCTTCACTTCAGGTTTACTGTGTCCCTCTGACCTTCTTATTGACGATGAAACACAGAAATAGCATCGGAATTAAATACAAAAGGCACATTGCCGACTTCAGTACAAGAGGACTGTCTCTTCCTACTGTCTATGTTTTGAACCAATCGCGTGACACTAGTTATAGATTCCGATGCTTCACTTCAGGTTTACTGTATCCCTCTGACCTTCGTATTGACGATGAACCACAGAAATTGCATCGGAATTAAATACAAAAGGCACAAAGCCGACTTAAGTACAGGATGGATACTCTTCCTACTGTCTAAGTTTTGAACCATTCCTCTGACACTAGTTATAGATTCCGATGTTTCACTTCAGGTTTACTGTATCCCTCTGACCTTCTTATTGACGATGAAACACAGAAATTGCATCGGAATTAAATGGAAAATGCACAATGCCGACTTAAGTACAAGAATACTGACCCTTCCTATTGTCTATGTTTTGAACCATTCCTGTGACACTAGTTATAGATTCCGATGCTTCACTTCAGGTTTACTGTATCCCTCTGACCTTCCTATTGAAGATGAAACACAGAAATTGCATCGGAATTGAATACAAAAGGCACAATGCCGACTTAAGTACAAGAAGATTGACTCCTCCTACTCTCTATGTTTTGAACCATTCCTCTGACACTAGTTATACATTCCGATGCTTCACTGCAGGTTGTCTGTATCCCTTGGACCTTCTTATTGACGATAAAACACAGAAATTGCATCGGAATTACATACAAAAGGCACAATGCGACTTAAGTACAAGAAGACTGACTCTTCCTACTGTCTATGTTTCGAACCATTCCTGTGACACTAGTAATAGATTGCGATGCTTCACTTCAGGCTTACTGTATCCCTCTGACCTTCTTATTGACGATGAAACACAGAAATTGGATCGGAATTAAATAGAAAAGACACAATGCCGACTTAAGTACAAGAATACTGACTCTTCTTACTGTCTATGATTTAAACCATTCCTGTGACACTAGTTATACGTTCCGATGCTTCACTTCGAGTTTTCTGTATCCCTTGGACCTTCGTATTGACGATGAAACACAGAAATTGCATCGGAATTAAATACAAAAGGCACAAAGCGACTTAAGTACAAGAAGACTGACTCTTCCTACTGTCTATGTTTAGAACCATTCCTGTGACACTAGTTATACATTCCGATGCTTCACTTCAGGTTTACTGTATCCCTTGGACCTTCTTATTGCCGATGAAACGCAGAAATTGCATCGGAATTAAATACAATAGGCACATGCCGACTTAAGTACAAGAAGACTGACTCTTCCTACTGTCTACGTTTTGAACCATTCCTGTGACACTAATTATAAATTCCGATGCTTCACTTCAGGTTTACTGTATCCCTCTGACCTTCTTATTGACGAAGAAACACAGAAATTGCATCGGAATTGATTACAAAAGGCACAATGCCGACTTAAGTGCAAGTGGACTGACTTTTATTTCTCTCTATGTTTTGAACCATTCCTGTGACACTAGTTATAGATTCCGATGCTTCACTTCAGGTTAACTGTATGCCTTGGACCTTCTTATTGACGATGAAACACAGAAATTGCAACCGAATTACATACAAAAGGCACAATGCCGACTGATGTACAAGAAGACTGACACATCTTACTGTCTATGTTTGAACCATTCCTCTGACACTAGTTATGGATTCCGATGCTTCACTTCAGGTTTACTGTATCCCTTGGACCTTCTTTTTCACGATGAAACACAGAAATTGCATCGGAATTGAATAGAAAAGGCACAATGCCGACTTAAGTACAAGAAGACTGACTCTTCCAACTGTCTATGCTTTGAACCATTCCCGTGACACTAGTTACACATTCCGATGCTTCACTTCAGGTTTACTGTAATCCTTGGACCTCATTTTTGACGATGAAACACAGAAATTGCATCGGAATTATATAGAAAAGGCACAATGCCGACTTAAGTACAAGAAGAATGACTCTTCCTTCTGTCTATGTTTTGAACCATTGCTGTGACACTAGTTATAGATTCCGATGCTTCACTTCAGGTTTGCTGTATCCCTCTGAACTTCTTATTGGTGATGAAACACAGAAATTGCATCGGAAATAAATACAAAAGGCACAATCCCGACTCAAGTACAAGAAGACTGACTCTCCCTACTGTCTATGTTTGAAACATTCCTGTGACACTAATTATACATTCCGATGCTTCACTTCAGGTTTACTGTATCCCTTGGACCTTCTTATTGACGATGAAACACAGAAATTGCATCGGAATTAAATACAAAAGGCACAATCCCGACTTAAGTCCAAGAAGACTAACTTTTCTTACTCTCTATGTTTGAACCATTTCTGTGACACTAGTTATAGATTCCGGTGCTTCACTTCAGGTTTACTGTATCTCTCTGACCTTCCTATTGAAGATGAAACACAGAAATTGCATCGGAATTAAATACAAAAGGCACAATGCCGACTTAAGTACAAGAAGACTGACTCTTCTTACTGTCTATGTTTGAGCAATTCCTGTGACACTAGTTATAGATTCCGATGCTTCACTTTAGGTTTACTGTATACCTCTGATCTTCCTATTGAAGATGAAACGCAGAAATTGCATCAGGATTAAATACAAAGGCACTACGCCGACTCAAGTTCAAGAAGACTGACTCTTCCTACTGTCTATGTTTTGAACCATTTCTGTGACACTAGTTATAGATTCCGATGCGTCACTTCGGGTTTACTGTATCCCTCTGACCTTCCTATTGAAGAAGATACACAGAAATTGCATCGGAATTAAATACAAAAGGCACAATGCCGTCTTAAGTACAAGAAGACTGACTCTTCCTACTGTCTATGTTTGAACGATTCCTGTTACACTAGTTATAGATTCCGAAGCTTCACTTCAGGTTTACTATATCCCTCTGACCTTCCTATTGAAGATGAAACACAGAAATTGCATCGGAATAAAATACAAAAGGCACAATGCCGACTTAAGTACAAGAAGACTGACTCTTCCTACTGTCTATGATTTGAACCATTCCTGTGACACTAGTTATAGATTCCGATGCTTCACTTCAGGTTTACTGTATCCCTCTGACCTTCTTATTGTCAAAGAAACACAGAAATTGCATCGGAATTAAATAGAAAAGGCACAATGCCGACTTAAGTACAAGAAGACTGACTCTTCTTACTGTCTATGTTTTGAACGATTCCTGTGACACTAGTTATACATTCCGATGCTTCACTTCAGGTTTACTGTATCCCTTGGACCTTCTTATTGACGATGAAGCACAGAAATTGCATCGGAATTAAATACAAAAGGCACAATGCCTACTTAAGTACAAGAAGACTGACTCTTCCTACTGTCTATATTTTGAACCATTCCTGTGACACTAGTTATACATTCCGATGCTTCACTTCAGGTTTACCGTATCCCTTGGACCTCCTTTTGACGATGAAACACAGAAATTGCATCGGAATTAAATACAAAAGGCACAATGCCGACTTAGGTACAAGAAGACTGACTCTTCTTACTGTCTATGTTTTGAACCATTCCTCTGACACTAGTTATAGATTCCGATGCTTCACTTCAGGTTTACTGTATCCCTCTGACCTTCCTATTGAAGATGAAACACAGAAATTGCATCAGAATTTAATATAAAAGGCACAATGCCGACTTAAGTACAAGAAGACTGGCTCTTCTTACTGTCTATGTTTTGAACCATTTCAGTGACTCTAGTCTTACTTTCCGATGCTTCACTTCAGGTTTACAGTATCCCTTGGACCTTCTTATTGAAGACGAAACACAGAAATTGCATCGGAATTAAATAGAAATGGTACAATGCCGACTTAAGTACAAGAAGACTGACTCATCATACTGTCTGTGTTTTGAACCATTCCTGTGACACTAGTTGTAGATTCCGATGCTTCACTTCAGGTTTACTGTATCCCTCTGACCTTCTTATTGACGATGAACCACAGAAATTGCATCGGAATTAAATACAAAAGGCACAATGCCGACTTAGGTACAAGAAGACTGACTCTTCTTACTGTCTAAGTTTTGAACCATTCCTCTGACACTAGTTATAGATTCCGATGCTTCACTTCAGGTTTACAGTATCCCTTGGACCTTCTTATTAACGACGAAACACAGAAATTGCATCGGAATTAAATAGAAATGGTACAATGCCGACTTAAGTACAAGAAGACTGACTCATCATACTGTCTATGTTTTGAACCATTCCTGTGACACTAGTTGTAGATTCCGATGCTTCACTTCAGGTTTACTGTATCCCTCTGACCTTCTTATTGACGATGAACCACAGAAATAGCATCGGAATTAAATACAAAAGGCACAATGCCGACTTAAGTACAAGATGAATGACTCTTCCTACTGTCTATGTTTTGAACCATTCCTGTGATATTAGTTATAGATTCCGATGCTTCACTTTAGATTTACTGTATCTCCTGACCTTCCTATTGAAGATGAAACACAGAAATTACATCGGAATTAAGTATAAAAGGCCCAATGCCGACTTAAGTACAAGAAGAGTGACTCTTCCTACTGTCTATGTTTTGAACCATTCCTCTGACACTAGTTATAGATTCCGATGCTTCACTTCAGGTTTACTGTAGCCCTCTGACATTCTTATTGGCGATGAAACACAGAAATTGCATCGGAATTAAATACAAAAGGCACAATGCCGACATAAGTACAAGAAGACTGACTATTATTACTCTCTATGTTTTGTACCATTCCTGTGACACTAGTTGTAGATTCCGATGCTTCACGTCAGGTATACTGTATCCCTTGGACCTTCTTATTGACGATGAAACACAGAAATTGCATCGGAATTAAATACGAAAGGCACAATGCCGACTTAGGTACAAGATGCCTGACTCTTCTTACAGTCTATGTTTTGAACCATTCCTCTGACACTAGTTATAAATTCCGATGCTTCACTTCAGGTTTACTGTATCCCTCTGACCGTCTTATTGACGATGAACCACAGAAATGGCATCGGAATTAAGTAGAAAAGGCACAATGCCGACATAAGTACTATAAGACTGACACTTCTTACTGTCTATGTTTTGAACCATTCCTGTGACACTAGTTATAGTTTCCGAAGCTTCACTTCAGGTTTACTGTGTCCCTCTGACCTTCCTATTGAAGATGAAACCAAGAAATTTCATGGGAGTTAATTACAGAAGGCACAATGCCGACTTAAGTACAAGAAGACTGACTCTTCTTACTGTCTAGGTTTGAACAACTCCTGTGGCACTAGTTACAGATTCCGATGATTCACTTCAGGTTTACTGTATCCCTTGAACCTTCTTTTTGACGCTGAAACACAGAAATTGCATCGGAATTAAATACAAAAGGCACAATGCCGACTTAAGTACAAGAAGAATGACTCATCCTACTGTCTATGTTTTGAACCACTCCTGTGGCACTAGTTATAGATTCCGATCCTTCACTTCAGGTTTACTGTATCCCTCTGACCTTCCTATTGAAGACGAAACACAGTAATAGCATCGGAAATAAAAACAAAAGGCACAATGCCGACTTAAGTACAATAAGACTGACTCTTCCTACTGTCTATGCTTTGAACCATTCCTCTGACACTAGTTATAGATTCCGATGCATCACTTCAGGTTTACTGTATCCCTCTGACCTTCTTATTGACGATGAAACACAGAAATAGCATCGGAATTAAATACAAAAGGCACAATGCCGACTTAAGTACAAGAAGACTGACTCTTAATAACTGTCTATGCTTTGAACCATTCCTGTGACACTAGTTATACATTCCGATGCTTCACTTCAGGTTTACTGTATCCCTCTGACCTTCCTATTGAGGATGAAACACAGAAATTGCATCGGAATTAAATACAAAAGGCACAATGCCCACTTAAGTACAAGACGACTGAATCTTCTTACTGTCTATGTTTGAACAATTCCTGTGACACTAGTTATAGATTCCGATGATTCACTTCAGGTTTACTGTATCCCTCTGACCTTCCTATTAAAGATGAAACACAGTAATAGCATCGGAATTAAAAACAAAAGGCACAATGCCGACTTAAGTACAATAAGACTGACTCTTCCTACTGTCTATGCTTTGAACCATTCCTCTGACACTAGTTATAGATTCCGATGCATCACTTCAGGTTTACTGTATCCCTCTGACCGTCTTATTGACGATGAAACACAGAAATTGCATCGGAATTAAATAGAAAACGCACAATGCCAACTAAAGTACAAAAACAATGACTCTTCCTACTGTCTATGTTTTGAACCATTCCATTGACACTAGTTATAGATTCCGATGCTTAAGTTCAGGTTTACTGTATCCCTTGGACCTTCTTATTGACGATGAAATACAGAAATTGCATCGGAATTAAATAAAAAGGCACAATGCCGAATTAAGTACAAGAAGACTCACTCTTCTTACTGAGTATGTTTTGAACCATTCCTGTGACACTAGTTATAGATCCCGATGCTTCACTTCAGGTTTACTGTATCCCTCTGACCTTCTTATTGACGATGAAACACAGAAATTGCATCGGAATTAAATACAAAAGGCACAATGCCGACATAAGTACAAGAAGGCTGACTTTTCCTACTCTCCATGTTTTGAACCATTCCTGTGACACTAGTTATAGATTCCGATGCTTCACTTCAGGTTTACTGTGTCCCTCTGACCTTCTTATTGACGATGAAACACAGAAATAGCATCGGAATTAAATACAAAAGGCACATTGCCGACTTCAGTACAAGAGGACTGTCTCTTCCTACTGTCTATGTTTTGAACCAATCGCGTGACACTAGTTATAGATTCCGATGCTTCACTTCAGGTTTACTGTATCCCTCTGACCTTCGTATTGACGATGAACCACAGAAATTGCATCGGAATTAAATACAAAAGGCACAAAGCCGACTTAAGTACAGGATGGATACTCTTCCTACTGTCTAAGTTTTGAACCATTCCTCTGACACTAGTTATAGATTCCGATGTTTCACTTCAGGTTTACTGTATCCCTCTGACCTTCTTATTGACGATGAAACACAGAAATTGCATCGGAATTAAATGGAAAATGCACAATGCCGACTTAAGTACAAGAATACTGACCCTTCCTATTGTCTATGTTTTGAACCATTCCTGTGACACTAGTTATAGATTCCGATGCTTCACTTCAGGTTTACTGTATCCCTCTGACCTTCCTATTGAAGATGAAACACAGAAATTGCATCGGAATTGAATACAAAAGGCACAATGCCGACTTAAGTACAAGAAGATTGACTCCTCCTACTCTCTATGTTTTGAACCATTCCTCTGACACTAGTTATACATTCCGATGCTTCACTGCAGGTTGTCTGTATCCCTTGGACCTTCTTATTGACGATAAAACACAGAAATTGCATCGGAATTACATACAAAAGGCACAATGCGACTTAAGTACAAGAAGACTGACTCTTCCTACTGTCTATGTTTCGAACCATTCCTGTGACACTAGTAATAGATTGCGATGCTTCACTTCAGGCTTACTGTATCCCTCTGACCTTCTTATTGACGATGAAACACAGAAATTGGATCGGAATTAAATAGAAAAGACACAATGCCGACTTAAGTACAAGAATACTGACTCTTCTTACTGTCTATGATTTAAACCATTCCTGTGACACTAGTTATACGTTCCGATGCTTCACTTCGAGTTTTCTGTATCCCTTGGACCTTCGTATTGACGATGAAACACAGAAATTGCATCGGAATTAAATGCAAAAGGCACAAAGCGACTTAAGTACAAGAAGACTGACTCTTCCTACTGTCTATGTTTAGAACCATTCCTGTGACACTAGTTATACATTCCGATGCTTCACTTCAGGTTTACTGTATCCCTTGGACCTTCTTATTTGCCGATGAAACGCAGAAATTGCATCGGAATTAAATACAATAGGCACATGCCGACTTAAGTACAAGAAGACTGACTCTTCCTACTGTCTACGTTTTGAACCATTCCTGTGACACTAATTTTAAATTCCGATGCTTCACTTCAGGTTTACTGTATCCCTCTGACCTTCTTATTGACGAAGAAACACAGAAATTGCATCGGAATTGATTACAAAAGGCACAATGCCGACTTAAGTGCAAGTGGACTGACTTTTATTTCTCTCTATGTTTTGAACCATTCCTGTGACACTAGTTATAGATTCCGATGCTTCGCTTCAGGTTAACTGTATGCCTTGGACCTTCTTATTGACGATGAAACACAGAAATTGCAACCGAATTACATACAAAAGGCACAATGCCGACTGATGTACAAGAAGACTGACACATCTTACCGTCTATGTTTTGAACCATTCCTCTGACACTAGTTATGGATTCCGATGCTTCACTTCAGGTTTACTGTATCCCTTGGACCTTCTTTTTCACGATGAAACACAGAAATTGCATCGGAATTGAATAGAAAAGGCACAATGCCGACTTAAGTACAAGAAGACTGACAATTCCAACTGTCTATGCTTTGAACCATTCCCGTGACACTAGTTACACATTCCGATGCTTCACTTCAGGTTTACTGTAATCCTTGGACCTCATTTTTGACGATGAAACACAGAAATTGCATCGGAATTATATAGAAAAGGTACAATGCCGACTTAAGTACAAGAAGAATGACTCTTCCTTCTGTCTATGTTTTGAACCATTGCTGTGACACTAGTTATAGATTCCGATGCTTCACTTCAGGTTTGCTGTATCCCTCTGAACTTCTTATTGGTGATGAAACACAGAAATTGCATCGGAAATAAATACAAAAGGCACAATCCCGACTCAAGTACAAGAAGACTGACTCTCCCTACTGTCTATGTTTGAAACATTCCTGTGACACTAATTATACATTCCGATGCTTCACTTCAGGTTTACTGTATCCCTTGGACCTTCTTATTGACGATGAAACACAGAAATTGCATCGGAATTAAATACAAAAGGCACAATCCCGACTTAAGTCCAAGAAGACTAACTTTTCTTACTCTCTATGTTTGAACCATTTCTGTGACACTAGTTATAGATTCCGGTGCTTCACTTCAGGTTTACTGTATCTCTCTGACCTTCCTATTGAAGATGAAACACAGAAATTGCATCGGAATTAAATACAAAAGGCACAATGCCGACTTAAGTACAAGAAGACTGACTCTTCTTACTGTCTATGTTTGAGCAATTCCTGTGACACTAGTTATAGATTCCGATGCTTCACTTTAGGTTTACTGTATACCTCTGATCTTCCTATTGAAGATGAAACGCAGAAATTGCATCAGGATTAAATACAAAGGCACTACGCCGACTCAAGTTCAAGAAGACTGACTCTTCCTACTGTCTATGTTTTGAACCATTTCTGTGACACTAGTTATAGATTCCGATGCGTCACTTCGGGTTTACTGTATCCCTCTGACCTTCCTATTGAAGAAGATACACAGAAATTGCATCGGAATTAAATACAAAAGGCACAATGCCGTCTTAAGTACAAGAAGACTGACTCTTCCTACTGTCTATGTTTGAACGATTCCTGTTACACTAGTTATAGATTCCGAAGCTTCACTTCAGGTTTACTATATCCCTCTGACCTTCCTATTGAAGATGAAACACAGAAATTGCATCGGAATAAAATACAAAAGGCACAATGCCGACTTAAGTACAAGAAGACTGACTCTTCCTACTGTCTATGATTTGAACCATTCCTGTGACACTAGTTATAGATTCCGATGCTTCACTTCAGGTTTACTGTATCCCTCTGACCTTCTTATTGTCAAAGAAACACAGAAATTGCATCGGAATTAAATAGAAAAGGCACAATGCCGACTTAAGTACAAGAAGACTGACTCTTCTTACTGTCTATGTTTTGAACGATTCCTGTGACACTAGTTATACATTCCGATGCTTCACTTCAGGTTTACTGTATCCCTTGGACCTTCTTATTGACGATGAAGCACAGAAATTGCATCGGAATTAAATACAAAAGGCACAATGCCTACTTAAGTACAAGAAGACTGACTCTTCCTACTGTCTATATTTTGAACCATTCCTGTGACACTAGTTATACATTCCGATGCTTCACTTCAGGTTTACCGTATCCCTTGGACCTCCTTTTTGACGATGAAACACAGAAATTGCATCGGAATTAAATAGAAAAGTCACAATGCCGACTTAATTACAAGAGGACTGACTCTTCCTACTGTCTATGTATTGAAACATTCCTGTGACACTAGTTATACATTCCGATGCTTCACTTCAGGTTTACTGTATCCCTTGGAACTTCTTATTGACAATGAAACACAGAAATTGCATCGGAATTAAATACGAAAGGTACAATGCCGACTTCAGTACAAGAAGACTGACTCTTCTTACTGTCTATTTTTTGATCCATTTCTGTGACACTAGTTATAGATTCCTCTGCTTCACGTCAGGTTTGCTGTAACCCTCCGACCTTCATATTGACGATGAAACACAGAAATTGCATCGGAATTAAATAGAAAAGGCACAATGCCGACTTAATTACAAGAAGACTGACTCTTTTTACTGTCTATGTATTGAACCATTCCTGTGACACTAGTTATAAATTCCGATGCTTCACTTCAGGTTTACTGTATCCCTCTGACCTTCTTATTGACGATGAAACACAGAAATTGAATCGGAACTAAAAACAATAGGCACAATGCCGACTTAAGTACAAGAAGACTGACTCTTCCTACTGTCTATGTTTTGAACCATTCCTGTCACACTAGTTATACATTCCGATGCTTCACTTGAGGTTTACTGTATCCCCTGGACCTTCTTATTGACGATGAAACACAGTAATTGCATCGGAATTAAATACAAAAGGCACAATGCCGACTTAAGTAAAAGAAGACTGACTCTTCCTACTGTCTATGTTTTGAACCATTCCTGTGACGCTAGTTATAGATTCCGATGCTTCACTTCAGGTTTACGGTATCCCTCCGACCTTCATATTGACGACGAAACACAGAAATTGCATCGGAATTAAATAGAAAAGGCACAATGCCGACTTAATTACAAGAAGACTGACTCTTCCTACTGTCTATGTATTGAACCATTCCTGTGACACTAGTCATACATTCCGATGCTTCACTTCAGGTTTACTGTATCCCTTGGACCTTCTTATTGACGATGAAACACAGATATTGCATCGGAATTAAATACGAAAGGTACAATGCCGACTTAAGTACAAGAAGACTGACTCTTCTTATTGTCTATGTTTTGAACCATTTCTGTGACACTAGTTCTAGATTCCGCTGCTTCACGTCAGGTTTACTGTATCCCTCTGACCTTCCTATTGAAGATGCAACACAGAAATTTCATCGGAATTAAATACAAAACGCACAATGCCGATTTAAGTACAACAAAACTCACGCTTCTTACTGTCTATGTTTGAACAACTCCTGTGACACCAGTTATAGACTCCGATGCTTCACTTCAGGTTGCTTGGACTTTCTTTTTGTCGATGAAACACAGAAATTGCTTCGGAATTAAATACAAAAGGCACAATGCCGACTTAAGTACAAGAAGACTGACCCGTCTTACTGTTTATATTTTGAACCATTCCTGTGACACTAGTTATACATTCCGATGCTTCACTTCAGGTTTACTGTATCCCTTGGACCTTCTTATTGACGATGAAACACAGAAATTGCATCGGAATTAAATAGAAAAGGCACAATGCCGACTTAAGTACAAGAGGCCTGACTCTTCTTACTGTCTATGTTTTGAAACATTCCTGTGACACTAGTTATAGATTCCGATGCTTCACTTCAGGTTTACTGTATCCCTTGGACCTTCTTATTGACGACGAAACACAGAAATTGCATCGGAAAAAATAGAAAATGTACAATGCCGACTTAAGTACAAGAAGACTGACCCTTCCTATTGTCTATGATTTGAACCATTAGTGTGACACTAGTTATAGATTCCGAAGCTTCACTTCAGGTTTACTGTATCCCTCTGACCTTCTTATTGACGATGAACCACAGAAATTGCATCGGAATTAATTAGAAAAGGCACAATACCGACTTAAGTACAAGAAGACTGACTCATCTTACAATGTTTTGAACCATTCCTGTGACACTGGTTATAGATTCCGATGCTTCACTTCAGGTTTACTGTATCCCTCTGACCTTCCTATTGAAGATGCAACACAGAAATTTCATCGGAATTAAATAGAAATGTCACAATGCCGACTTAAGTACAAGAATACTGACTCTACTTACTGCCTTTGTTTTGAACTATTCCTGTGACACTAGTTATGGATTCCGATGCTTCACTTCAGGTTTACTGTATCCCTTCGACGTTCTTATTGACGATGAAACAAAGAAATTTCATCGGAATTAATAACAAAACGCACAATGCCGACTTAAGTACTAGAAATCTGACTCTTCTTACTGTCTATGTTTGAACAACTCCTGTGACACTAGTTATAGATTCCGATGCTTCACTTCAGGTTTACTGTATCCCTCTGACCTTCTTATTGACGATGAAATACAGAAATTGAATCGGAATTAAATACTTTAGGCACAATGCCGACTTAAGTACAAGAAGACTGACCCGTCTTACTGTCTATGTTTTGAACCATTCCTGTGACACTAGTTATACATTCCGATGCTTCACTTCAGGTTTACTGTATCCCTTGGACCTTCTTATTGACGATGAAACACAGAAACTGCATCAGAATTAAATACAAAGGGCACAATGCCGACTCAAGTACAAGAAGGCTGACACTTTCTACTGTCTATGTTTTGAACCATTTCTGTGACACTAGTTATAGATTCCAAGGCTTCACTTCAGGTTTACTGTATCCCAACTACCTTTCTATTGAAGAAGAAACACAGAAATTGCATCGGAATTAAATACAAAAGGCACAATGCCGACTTAAGTACAAGAAGAATAACTCTTCTTTCTGTCTAGGTTTTGAACCATTCCTGTGACACTTGTTATACATTCTGATGTTTCATTTCAGGTTTACTGTATCCCTTGGACCTTCTTATAGACGATGAAAGACAGAAATTGCATCGGAATTAAATACAAAAGGCACAATGCCGACTTAAGTACAAGATGACTGACTCTTCTTACTGTCTAAGTTTTGAACCATATCTGTGACACTAGTTATAAATTCCGATGCTTCACTTCAGGTTTACTGTATCCCTTGGACTTTCTTATTGACGATGAAACACAGAAATTGCATCGGAATTCAATACAAAAGGCACAATGGCGACTTAAGTACAAGAAGACTGACTCTTCCTACTGTCTATGTTTTGAACCATTCCTGTGACACTAGTTATACATTCCGATGCTTCACGTTAGGTTTACTGTATCCCTCTGACCTTCCTATTGAAGAAGATACACAGAAATTGCATCGGAATTTAATACAAAAGGCACAATGCCGTCTTAAGTACAAGAAGACTGACTCTTCCTACTGTCTATGTTTGAACGATTCCTGTTACACTAGTTATAGATTCCGAAGCTTCACTTCAGGTTTACTATATCCCTCTGACCTTCCTATTGAAGATGAAACACAGAAATTGCATCGGAATAAAATACAAAAGGCACAATGCCGACTTAAGTACAAGAAGACTGACTCTTCCTACTGTCTATGATTTGAACCATTCCTGTGACACTAGTTATAGATTCCGATGCTTCACTTCAGGTTTACTGTATCCCTCTGACCTTCTTATTGACGATGAAACACAGAAATTGCATCGGAATTAAATAGAAAAGGCACAATGCCGACTTAAGTACAAGAAGACTGACTCTTCTTACTGTCTATGTATTGAACCATTCCTGTGACACTAGTTATAAATTCCGATGCTTCACTTGAGGTTTACTGTATCCCTCTGACCTTCTTATTGACGATGAAACACAGAAATTGAATCGGAACTAAAAACAATAGGCACAATGCCGACTTAAGTACAAGAAGTCTGACTCTTCCTACTGTCTATGTTTTGAACCATTCCTGTGACACTAGTTATACATTCCGATGCTTCACTTGAGGTTTACTGTATCCCCTGGACCTTCTTATTGACGATGAAACACAGTAATTGCATCGGAATTAAATACAAAAGGCACAATGCCGACTTAAGTACAAGAAGACTGACTCTTCCTACTGTCTATGTTTTGAACCATTCCTGTGACGCTAGTTATAGATTCCGATGCTTCACTTCAGGTTTACGGTATCCCTCCGACCTTCATATTGACGATGAAACACAGAAATTGCATCGGAATTAAATAGAAAAGGCACAATGCCGACTTAATTACAAGAAGACTGACTCTTCCTACTGGCTATGTACTGAACCATTCCTGTGACAGTAGTTATACATTCCGATGCTTCACTTCAGGTTTACTGTATCCCTTGGACCTTCTTATTGACGATGAAACACAGATATTGCATCGGAATTAAATACGAAAGGTACAATGCCGACTTAAGTACAAGAAGACTGACTCTTCTTACTCTCTATGTTTTGAACCATTTCTGTGACACTAGTTCTATATTCCGCTGCTTCACGTCAGGTTTACTGTATCCCTCTGACCTTCCTATTGAAGATGCAACACAGAAATTTCATCGGAATTAAATACAAAACGCACAATGCCGACTTAAGTACAAGAAAACTCACGCTTCTTACTGTCTATGTTTGAGCAACTCCTGTGACACTAGTTATAGACTCCGATGCTTCACTTCAGGTTGCTTGGACTTCCTTTTTGTCGATGAAACACAGAAATTGCTTCGGAATTAAATACAAAAGGCCCAATGCCGACTTAAGTACAAGAAACCTGACCCGTCTTACTGTCTATATTTTGAACCATTCCTGTGACACTAGTTATACATTCCGATGCTTCACTTCAGGTTTACTGTATCCCTTGGACCTTCTTATTGACGATGAAACACAGAAATTGCATCGGAATTAAATAGAAAAGGCACAATGCCGACTTAAGTACAAGAGGCCTGACTATTCTTACTGTCTATGTTTTGAAACATTCCTGTGACACTAGTTATAGATTCCGATGCTTCACTTCAGGTTTACTGAATCCCTTGGACCTTCTTATTGACGACGAAACATAGAAATTGCATCGGAAAAAATAGAAAATGTACAATGCCGACTTAAGTACAAGAAGACTGGCCCTTCCTATTGTCTATGATTTGAACCACTAGTGTGACACTAGTTATAGATTCCGAAGCTTCACTTCAGGTTTACTGTATCCCCCTGACCTTCTTATTGACAATGAACCACAGAAATTGCATCGGAATTAATTAGAAAAGGCACAATACCGACTTAAGTACAAGAAGACTGACTCTTCTTACAATGTTTTGAACCACTCCTGTGACACTAGTTATAGATTCCGATGCTTCACTTCAGGTTTACTGTATCCCTCTGACCTTCCTATTGAAGATGCAACACAGAAATTTCATCGGAATTAAATAGAAAAGTCACAATGCCGACTTAAGTACAAGAATACTGACTCTACTTACTGTCTATGTTTTGAACCATTCCTGTGACACTAGTTATGGCTTCCGATGCTTCACTTCAGGTTTACTGTATCCCTTCGACGTTCTTATTGACGATGAAACAAAGAAATTTCATCGGAATTAATAACAAAACGCACAATGCCGACTTAAGTACAAGAAGGCTGACTCTTCTTAGTGTCTATGTTTGAACAACTCCTGTGACACTAGTTATAGATTCCGATGCTTCACTTCCGGTTTACTGTATCCCTCTGACCTTCTTATTGACGATGAAATACAGAAATTGAATCGGAATTAAATACATTAGGCACAATGCCGACTTAAGTACAAGAAGACTGACCCGTCTTACTGTCTATGCTTTGAACCATTCCTGTGACACTAGTTATACATTCCGATGCTTCACTTCAGGTTTACTGTATCCCTTGGACCTTCTTATTGACGATGAAACACAGAAACTGCATCAGAATTAAATACAAAGGGCACAATGCCGTCTCAAGTACAAGAAGGCTGACTCTTTCTACTGTCTATGTTTTGAACCATTTCTGTGACACTAGTTATAGATTCCAAGGCTTCACTTCAGGTTTACTGTATCCCAACTACCTTTCTATTGAAGATGAAACACAGAAATTGCATCGGAATTAAATACAAAAGGCACAATGCCGACTTAAGTACAAGAAGGCTGACTCTTCTTACTGGCTATGTTTGAACAACTCCTGTGACACTAGTTATAGATTCCGATGCTTCACTTCCGGTTTACTGTATCCCTCTGACCTTCTTATTGACGATGAAATACAGAAATTGAATCGGAATTAAATACATTAGGCACAATGCCGACTTAAGTACAAGAAGACTGACCTGTCTTACTGTCTATGCTTTGAAACATTCCTGTGACACTAGTTATACATTCCGATGCTTCACTTCAGGTTTACTGTATCCCTTGGACCTTCTTATTGACGATGAAACACAGAAACTGCATCAGAATTAAATACAAAGGGCACAATGCCGTCTCAAGTACAAGAAGGCTGACTCTTTCTACTGTCTATGTTTTGAACCATTTCTGTGACACTAGTTATAGATTCCAAGGCTTCACTTCAGGTTTACTGTATCCCAACTACCTTTCTATTGAAGATGAAACACAGAAATTGCATCGGAATTAAATACAAAAGGCACAATGCCGACTTAAGTACAAGAAGACTGACTCTTCCTACTGTCTATGTTTTGAACCATTCCTGTGACGCTAGTTATAGATTCCGATGCTTCACTTCAGGTTTACGGTATCCCTCCGACCTTCATATTGACGATGAAACACAGAAATTGCATCGGAATTAAATAGAAAAGGCACAATGCCGACTTAATTACAAGAAGACTGACTCTTCCTACTGTCTATGTATTGAACCATTCCTGTGACAGTAGTTATACATTCCGATGCTTCACTTCAGGTTTACTGTATCCCTTGGACCTTCTTATTGACGATGAAACACAGATATTGCAACGGAATTAAATACGAAAGGTACAATGCCGACTTAAGTACAAGAAGACTGACTCTTCTTACTGTCTATGTTTTGAACCATTTCTGTAACACTAGTTCTAGATTCCGCTGCTTCACGTCAGGTTTACTGTATCCCTCTGACCTTCCTATTGAAGATGCAACACAGAAATTTCATCGGAATTAAATACAAAACGCACAATGCCGACTTAAGTACAAGAAAACTCACGCTTCTTACTGTCTATGTTTGAACAACTCCTGTGACACTAGTTATAGACTCCGATGCTTTACTTCAGGTTGCTTGGACTTCCTTTTTGTCGATGAAACACAGAAATTGCTTCGGAATTAAATACAAAAGGCACAATGCCGACTTAAGTACAAGAAGCCTGACCCGTCTTACTGTCTATATTTTGAACCAT
The DNA here is from genome assembly GCF_021461385.2 of Schistocerca piceifrons. Classification (NCBI taxonomy): domain Eukaryota; kingdom Metazoa; phylum Arthropoda; class Insecta; order Orthoptera; family Acrididae; genus Schistocerca; species Schistocerca piceifrons. Next base: position 849,644,096 of record NC_060141.1, on the reverse strand, counting down.
TCCTGTGACACTAGTTATACATTCCGATGCTTCACTTCAGGTTTACTGTATCCCTTGGACCTTCTTATTGACGATGAAACACAGAAATTGCATCGGAATTAAATAGAAAAGGCACAATGCCGACTTAAGTACAAGAGGCCTGACTCTTCTTACTGTCTATGTTTTGAAACATTCCTGTGACACTAGTTATAGATTCCGATGCTTCACTTCAGGTTTACTGTATCCCTTGGACCTTCTTATTGACGACGAAACACAGAAATTGCATCGGAAAAAATAGAAAATGTACAATGCCGACTTAAGTACAAGAAGACTGGCCCTTCCTATTGTCTATGATTTGAACCATTAGTGTGACACTAGTTATAGATTGCGAAACTTTACTTCAGGTTTACTGTATCCCTCTGACCTTCTTATTGACAATGAACCACAGAAATTGCATCGGAATTAATTAGAAAAGGCACAATACCGACTTAAGTACAAGACGACTGACTCTTCTTACAATGATTTGAACCACTCCTGTGACACTAGTTATAGATTCCGATGCTTCACTTCAGGTTTACTGTATCCCTCTGACCTTCCTATTGAAGATGCAACACAGAAATTTCATCGGAATTAAATAGAAAAGTCACAATGCCGACTTAAGTACAAGAATACTGACTCTACTTACTGTCTATGTTTTGAACCATTCCTGTGACACTAGTTATGGATTCCGATGCTTCACTTCAGGTTTACTGTATCCCTTCGACGTTCTTATTGACGATGAAACAAAGAAATTTCATCGGAATTAATAACAAAACGCACAATGCCGACTTAAGTACAAGAAGGCTGATTCTTCTTACTGTCTATGTTTGAACAACTGCTGTGACACTAGTTATAGATTCCGATGCTTCACTTCCGGTTTACTGTATCCCTCTGACCTTCTTATTGACGATGAAATACAGAAATTGAATCGGAATTAAATACATTAGGCACAATGCCGACTTAAGTACAAGAAGACTGACCCGTCTTACTGTCTATGCTTTGAACCATTCCTGTGACACTAGTTATACATTCCGATGCTTCACTTCAGGTTTACTGTATCCCTTGGACCTTCTTATAGACGATGAAAGACAGAAATTGCATCGGAATTAAATACAAAAGGCACAATGCCGACTTAAGTACAAGATGACTGACTCTTCTTACTGTCTATGTTTTGAACCATATCTGTGACACTAGTTATAAATTCCGATGCTTCACTTCATGTTTACTGTATCCCTTGGACCTTCTTATTGACGATGAAACACAGTAATTGCATCGGAATTCAATACAAAAGGCACAATGGCGACTTAAGTACAAGAAGACTGACTCTTCCTACTGTCTATGTTTTGAACCATTCCTGTGACACTAGTTATACATTCCGATGCTTCACTTCAGGTTTACTGTATCCCTTTATAAAGGCACATTTGCATGCCGAGCGTGAGTTTCCTTGGAAACGCGAAATACTAATTAAATAAATGATCAGTGACAAATAAGTAAAGCCTATGGCACACAACTGCAGCGCTGTGTCGCTGATAAAACAAAAGCACAATTACGTTACTCTTATGTTTGATAAAAAAAGGCGAGCTCTGGTAGAAGTGGTGCGAGAAGCACGTATTTTATTTTATTGTCTGGCACACCGCCATATTTCATGTTATAGAAGAATACTGCGAGTTGCAACCACACTAGGCACTCGATTCTGTAAAGAATTTATATTTATAAAAGTAAGTAGGATTATGAACTGTAGGCTTATTCATTGAATATATCTGATTTAACTAACTGTGTAACTTTTTTATGTTTAGTAGACAATCACCTCGGTACGACGTATTGGCATGGCTGGCAAATTATTGTAATATTGAGATTTAGATTATGAGTCCGCACCTACCGCAGGAGTCTTTGGAAACGATTTAATTACGAAGTCCGATTATTTCAGTTGTATTTCACGGTCAACTACGAGTAACATTGCCTTTACGAAAAAGCCATTGTCAAGCGTCTGATAACGAATAATTAAACGTCCACGTTCCAGATAAGCAAAATATTAATTACAATTGCAATCACAATCACCATCATACAGATAGAAGAATTAATATTTAAATAACAATATATATATATATTTTTTTATACCTTGGACCTTCTTATTGCCGATGAAACACATAAATTGCGTCGGAATTAAATACAAAAGGCACAATGCCGACTTAAGTACAAGAAGACTGACTCTTCTTAGTGTCTATGTTTTGAACCATTTCTGTGACACTAGTTATAGATTCCGATGCTTCACTTCAGGTTAACAGTATCCCTCTGACCATCTTATTGACGATGAAACACGGAAATTGCATCGGAATTAAATACAAAAGGCACAATGCCTACTTAAGTACAAGAAGTCTGACTCTTCTTACTGTCTATGTTTTGAACCATTTCTGTGACTCTAGTTACAGAATCCGATGCTTCACTTCAGGTTTACCGTATACCTCTGACCTTCTTATTGACGATGAAACACAGAAACTGCATCGGAATAAAATATAAAAGGCACAATACCGACTTACGTACAAGAAGACTGACTCTTCTTACTGTCTATGTCATGAACCATTCCTGTGACACTAGTTATACATTCCGATGCTTCACGTCATTTTTACTGTATCCCTTGGACCTTCTTATCGACCATGAAACACATAAATGGCATCGGAATAAAATAGAAAAGGCACAATACCGACTTACGTACAAGAAGACTGACTCTTCTTACTGTCTATGCCATGAACCATTCCTGTGACACTAGTTATACATTCCGATGCTTCACTTCATTTTTACTGTATCCCTTGGACCTACTTATTGACCATGAAACACATAAATGGCATCGCAATTAAATACAAAAGGCACAATGCCGACTTAAGTACAAGAAGACAGACTCTTCCTACTGTCTATGTTTTGAACCATTCCTGTGACACTAGTTATACATTCCGATGCTTCACTTCAGGTTTACTGTATCCCTCTGACCTTCTTATTGGCGATGAAGCACAGAAGTTGCATCGGAATTAAATAGAAAAGGCACAATGCCGACTGAAGTACAAGAAGTCTGACTCTTCTTACTGTCTATTTTTTGAACCATTCCTGTGACACTAGTTATACATTCCGATGCTTCATTTCAGGTTTACTGTATCCCGTGGACCTTCTTATTGACGATGAAACACAGAAATTGCATCGGAATTAAATACAAAATGCACAATGACGACTTAAGTACAAGAAGAATGACTCTTACTACTGTCTATGTTTTGAATCATTCCTGTGACACTAATTATACATTCCGATGCTTCACGTCAGGTTTACTGTATCCCTTGGACCTTCTTATTGACGATGAAACACAGAAATTGCATCGGAATTAAATACAAAAGGCACAATGCCGACTTAAGTACAAGAAGACTGACTCTTCCTACTGTCTATGATTTGAACCATTCCTGTGACTCTAGTTATACATTCCGATGCTTCACTTCAGGTTTACAGTATCCCTTGGACCTTCCTATTGACGATGAAACACAGAAATTACATCGGAATTAAATACAAACGGCACAATGCCGACTTAACTACAAGAAGGCTGACTCTTCCTACTGTCTATGTTTTGAACCATTCCTGTGACTCTAGTTATACATTCCGATGCTTCACTACAGGTTTACTGTATCCGTTGGACCTATTATTGACGATGAAAGACAGAAATTGCATCGGATTTAAATAGAAAAGGCACAATGCCGACTTAAGTACAAGAAGACTGACTCTTCCTACTGTCATGTTTTGAACCATTCCTGTGACTCTAGTTATATATTCCGATGCTTCACTTCAGGTTCACAGTATCCCTTGGACCTATTATTGACGATGAAACACACATATTGCTTCGGAATTAAATACAAAAGGCACAATGCCGACGAAAGTACAAGAAGACTGACTCTTCCTACTGACTATGCTTTGAACCATTACTGTGGCACTAGTTATACATTCCGATGCTTCACTTCGGGTTTACTGTATCCCTTCGACCTTCACATTGACGATGAAATACAGAAATTGCATCGGAATTAAATAAAAAGGCACAATGCCGAAATAAGTACAAGAAGACTGAGTCTTCTTACTGACTATGTTTTGAACCATTCCTGTGACACTAGTTATAGATTCCGATGCTTCACTTCAGGATTACTGTATCCTTCTGACCTTCTTATTGATGATGAAACACAGATATTGAATCGGAATTTAATACAAAAGGCATAATGCCGACTTAAGTACAAGAAGACTGACTCTTCCTACTGTCTATGTTTTGACCCATTCCTGAGACACTAGTTATACATTCCGATGCTTCACTTCAGGTTTACTGTATCCCTCTGACCTTCTTATTGACGATGAAACACAGAAGTTGCATCGGAATTAACTAGAAAAGGCACAATGCTGACTGAAGTACAAGAAGACTGACTCTTCATACTGTGTATGTTTTGAACCATTCCAGTGACACTAGTTATAGATTCCGATGCGTCACTTCAGGTCTACTGCATCCCTTGGACCATCTTATTGACGATGAAACACAGAAATTGCATCGGAATGAAATAGAAAAGGCACAATGCCGACTTAAGTACAAGAAGACTGACTCTTCTTACTGACTATGTTTTGAACCCTTCCTGTGACACTAATTATACATTCCGATGCTTTACTTCAGGATTACTGTATCTCTTGGACGATCGTATTGGCGATGAAACACAGATATTGCATGGGAATTCAATACAAAAGCCCAATGCCGAATTAAGTACAAGAAGTCTGACTCTTTTTACTGTCAATCCTTTGAACCATTCCTGTGACACTAGTTGTAGACTCTGATGCTTCACTCCAGGTTTACTGTATCCCTTGGACCTTCTTATTGACGATGAAACACAGATATTGCATCGGAATTAAATACAAAAGGCACAATGCCGACATAAGTACAAGAAGACTGACTCTCCTTACTGTCTATGTTATGAACCATTTCTGTGACACTAGTTATAGATTCCGATGCTTCACTTCAGGTTAACAGTATCCCTCTGACCATCTTATTGACGATGAAACACAGAAACTACATCGGAATAAAATAGAAAAGGCACAATGCCGACTTAAGTACAAGATGACTGACTCTTCCTACTGTCTATGTTTTGAACCATTCCTGTGACTCTAGTTATACATTCCGATGCTTCACTACAGGTTTACTGCATCCCATGGACCTATTATTGTCGATGAAACACAGAAATTGCATCGGAATTATATACAAAAGGCACAATGCTGACTTAAGTACAAGAAGACTGACTCTTCCTACTGCCATGTTTTGAACCATTCCTGTGACTCTAGTTATACATTCCGATGCTTCACTTCAGGTTTACTGTATCCCTTGGACCTATTATTGACGATGAAACACACATATTGCATCGGAATTAAATACAAAAGGCACAATGCCGACGTAAGTACAAGAAGACTGACTCTTCCTACTGACTATGTTTTGAACCATTCCTGTGACACTAGTTATACATTTCGATGCTTCACTTCAGGTTTACTGTATCCCTTGGACTTTCATATCGACGATGAAATACAGAAATTGCAACGGAATTAAATAAAAAGGCACAATGCCGAAATAAGTACAAGAAGACTGAGTCTTTTTACTGACTATGATCTGAACCATTCCTGTGACACTAGTTATAGATTCCGATGCTTCACTTCAGGATTACTGTATGCCTCTGACCTTCTTATTGATGATGAAACACAGATATTGCATCGGAATTAAATACAAAAGGCACAATGCCGACTTAAGTACAAGAAGACTGACTCTTCCTACTGTCTATATTTTGAACCATTCCTGTGACACTAGTTATACATTCCGATGCTTCACTTCAGGTTTACTGTATCCCTCTGACCTTCTTAATGACGACGAAACACAGAAGTTGCATCGGAATTAACTAGAAAAGGCACAATGCCGACTGAAGTACAAGAACACTGACTCTTCATACTGTCTATGTTTTGAACCATTCCAGTGACACTAGTTATAGAATCCGATGCGTCACGTCAGGTGTACTGCTTCCCTTGGACCATCTTATTGACGATGAGACACAGAAATTGCATCGGAATGAAATAGAAAAGGCACAATGCCGACTTAAGTACAAGAAGACTGACTCTTTATACTGACTATGTTTTGAACCATTCCTGTGATACTAATTATACATTCCGATGCTTTACTTCAGGTTTACTGTATCCCTTGGACCTTCTTATTGACGATGAAATACAGAAATTGCATAGGAATTAAATACAAAAGGCACAATGCCGATTTAAGTACAAGAAGACTGACTCTCCTTACTGTCTATGTTTTGAACTATTTCTGTGACACTAGTTATAGATTCCGATGCTTCACTTCAGGTTTACTGTATCCCTCTGACCTTCTTATTGACGATGAAACACAGAAATTGCATCGGAATTAAATACAAAAGGCACAATGACCACCTAAGTACAAGAAGACTGACTCTTCTTAGTGTCTATGTTCTGAACTATTTCTGTGACACTAGTTATAGATTCCAATGCTTCACTTCAGGTTAACAGTATCCCTCTGACCATATTATTGACGATGAAACACGGAAATTGCATCGGAATTAAATACAAAAGGCACAATGCCTACTTAAGTACAAGAAGTCTGACTCTTCGTACTGCCTATGTTTTGAACCATTTCTGTGACTCTAGTTATAGAATCCGATGCTTCACCTCAGGTTTGCCGTATCCCTCTGACCTTCTTATTGACGATGAAACACAGAAACTGCATCGGAATTAAATAGAAAAGGCACAATGCCGACATAAGTACAAGAAGACTGACTCTTCTTACTGTCAATGTCATGAACCATTCCTGTGACACTAGTTATACATTCCGATGCTTCACTTCATTTTTACTGTATCCCTTGCACCTTCTTATTGACCATGAAACACATAAATGGCATCGGAATTAAATACAAAAGCACAATGCCGACTTAAGTACAAGAAGACTGACTCTTCCTACTGTCTATGTTTTGAACCATTCCTGTGACTCTAGTTATACATTCCGATGCTTCACTTCAGGTTTACAGTATCCCTTGGAACTTCATATTGACGATGAATTACAGAAATTGCATCGGAATTAAATACAAACGGCACAATGCCGACTTAAGTACAAGATGACTGACTCTTCCTACTGTCTATGATTTGAACCATTCCTGTGACTCTAGTTATACATTCCGATGCTTCACTACAGGTTTACTGTATCCCTTGGACCTATTATTGACGATGAAACACAGAAATTGCATCGGAATTAAATAGAAAAGGCACAATGCCGACTTAAGTGCAAGAAGACTGACTCTTCTTACTAAATATGTTCTGAATTATTCCTGTGACACTAGTTATACATTCCGATGCTTCACTTCAGGTTTACTGTATCCCTTGGACCTTCCTATTGTCGATGAAATACAGAAATTGAATTGGAATTAAATACAAAAGGCACAATGCTAACTTAAGTACAAGAAGACTGACTCTTCCTACTGTCATGTTTGAACCATTCCTGTGACACTAGTTATACATTCCGATGCTTCACTTCATTTTTACTGTATCCCTTGGACCTTCTTATTGACCATGAAACACATATATGGCATCGGAATTAAATACAAAAGCACAATGCCGACTTAAGTACAAGAAGACTGACTCTTCCTACTGTCTATGTTTTGAACCATTCCTGTGACTCTAGTTATACATTCCGATGCTTCACTTCTGGTTTACAGTATCCCTTGGACCTTCACATTGACGATGAAACACAGAAATTGCATCGGAATTAAATACAAACGGCACAATGCCGACTTAAGAACAAGATGACTGACTCTTCCTACTGTCTATGATTTGAACCATTCCTGTGACTCTCGTTATACATTCCGATGCTTCACTACAGGTTTACTGTATCCCTTGGACCTAATATTGACGATGAAACACAGAAATTGCATCGGAATTAAATAGAAAAGGCACAATGCCGACTTAAGTGCAAGAAGACTGACTCTTCTTACTAACTATGTTTTGAATTATTCCTGTGACACTAGTTATACATTCCGATGCTTCACTTCAGGTTTACTGTATCCCTTGGACCTTCCTATTGTCGATGAAATACAGAAATTGAATCGGAATTAAATACAAAAGGCACAATGCTAACTTAAGTACAAGAAGACTGACTCTTCCTACTGACTATGCTTTGAACCATTCCTGTGACACTAGTTATACATTCCGATGCTTCACTTCAGGTTTACTGTATCCCTTGGACTTTCATATTGACGATGAAATACAGAAATTGCAACGGAATTAAATAAAAAGGCACAATGCCGAGATAAGTACAAGAAGACTGAGTCTTCTTACTGACTATGTTTTGAACCATTCCTGTGACACTAGTTATAGATTCCGTTGCTTCACATCAGGATCACTGTATCCCTCTGACCTTCTTATTGATGATGAAATACAGATATTGGATCGGAATTAAATACAAAAGGCACAATGCCGACTGAAGTACAAGAAGACTGACTCTTCCTACTGTCTATGTTTTGACCCATTCCTGTGACACTAGTTATACATTCCGATGCTTCACATCAGGTTTACTGTATCCATCTGACCTTCTTATTGACGATGAAACACAGAAGTTGCATCGGAATTAACTAGAAAAGGCACAATGCTGACTGAAGTACAAGAAGACTGACTCTTCATACTGTGTATGTTTTGAACCATTCCAGTGACACTAGTTATAGATTCCGATGCGTCACTTCAGGTCTACTGCATCCCTTGGACCATCTTATTGACGATGAAACACAGAAATTGCATCGGAGTGAAATAGAAAAGGCACAATGCCGACTTAAGTACAAGAAGACTGACTCTTCTTAGTGTCTATGTTTTGAACCATTTCTGTGACACTAGTTATAGATTCCGATGCTTCAATTCAGGTTAACAGTATCCCTCTGACCATCTTATTGACGATGAAACACGGAAATTGCATCGGAATTAAAAACAAAAGGCACAATGCCTACTTAAGTACAAGAAGTCTGTCTCTTCTTACTGTCTATGTCATGAACCATTCCTGTGACACTAGTTATACATTCCGATGCTTCACTTCATTTTTACTGTATCCCGTGGACCTTCTTATTGACGAAGAAACACCGAAATTCCATCGGAATTAAATACGAAAGGCACAATGCCGGCTTAAGTACAAGAAGACTGACTCTTCTTACTGACTATGTTTGAACCATTACTGTGATACCACTTATAGATTCCGATGCTTCACTTCAGGGTAACCGTATCCCTCTCACCTTCTTATTGACGATGAAACACAGAAATCGCATCGGAAGTAAATAGAAAAGGCACAATGCTGACTTACGTACAAGAAGACTGACTCTTCTTACTGTCTATGTCATGAACCATTCCTGTGACACTAGTTATACATTCCGATGCTTCACTTCATTTTTACTGTATCCCTTGGACCTTCTTATTGACCATGAAACACATAAATGGCATCGGAATAAAATAGAAAAGGCACAATACCGACTTACGTACAAGAAGACTGACTCTTCTTACTGTCTATGTCATGAACCATTCCTGTGACACTAGTTATACATTCCGATGCTTCACTTCATTTTTACTGTATCCCTTGGACCTTCTTATTGACCATGAAACACATAAATGGCATCGGAATTAACTAGAAAAGGCACAATGCCGACTGAAGTACAAGAAGTCTGACTCTTCTTACTGTCTATGTTTTGAACCATTCCTGTGACACTAGTTATACATTCCGATGCTTTACTTCAGGTTTACTGTATCCCTTGGACCTTCTTATTGACGATGAAACACAGAAATTGCATCGGAATTAAATACAAAAGGCACAATGCCGACATAAGTACAAGAAGACTGACTCTTCCTACTGTCTATGTTTTGAACCATTCCTGTGATCTAGTTATACATTCCGATGCTTCACTTCAGGTTTACAGTATCCCTTGCACCTTCCTATTGACGATGAAACACAGAAATTGCATCGGAATAAATATCAAAAGGCACAATGCCGACTTAAGTACAAGAAGACGGACTCTTCCTATTGTCATGTTTTGAACCATTCCTGTGACTCTAGTTATACATTCCGATGCTTCACTTCAGGTTCACAGTATCCCTTGGACCTATTATTGACGATGAAACACACATATTGCTTCGGAATTAAATACAAAAGTCACAATGCCGACGCAAGTACAAGAAGACTGACTCTTCCTACTGACTATGTTTTGAACCATTCCTGTGGCACTAGTTATACATTCCGATGCTTCACTTCGGATTTACTGTATCCCTTGGACCTTCTTATTGACCATGAAACACATAAATGGCATCGGAATTAAATACAAAGGCACAATGCCGAAATAAGTACAAGAAGACTGAGTCTTCTTACTGACTATGTTTTGAACCATTCCTGTGACACTAGTAATAGATTCCGATGCTTCACTTCAGGATTACTGTATCCCTCTGACCTTCTTATTGATGATGAAACACAGATATTGCATCGGAATTTAATACAAAAGGCACAATGCCGACTTCAGTACAAGAAGACTGACTCTTCCTACTGTCTATGTTTTGACCCATTCCTGAGACACTAGTTATACATTCCGATGCTTCACTTCAGGATTACTGTATCCCTCTGACCTTCTTATTGATGATGAAACACAGATATTGCATCGGAATTTAATACAAAAGGCACAATGCCGACTTAAGTACCAGAAGACTGACTCTTCATACTGTCTATGTTTTGAATCATTCCTGAGACACTAGTTATACATTCCGATGCTTCACTTCATGATTACTGTATCCCTCTGACCTTCTTATTGATGATGAAACACAGATATTGCATCGGAATTTAATACAAAAGGCACAATGCCGACTTAAGTACAAGAAGACTGACTCTTCATACTGTCTATGTTTTGAACCATTCCAGTGACACTAGTTATAGATTCCGATGCGTCACATCAGGTGTACTGCATCCCTTGGACCATCTTATTGACGATAAAACACAGAAATTGCATCGGAATGAAATAGAAAAGGCACAATGCTGACTTAAGTACAAGAAGACTGACTCTTTTTACTGACTATGTTTTGAACCATTCCTGTGACACTAATTATACATTCCGATGCTTTACTTCAGGTTTACTGTATCCCTTGGACCTTCTAATTGACGATGAAACACAGAAATTGCATCGGAATTAAATACAAAATGCACAATGCCGACTTAAGTACAAGAGGACTGACTCTCCTTACTATCTATGTTTTGAACTATTTCTGTGACACTAGTTATAGATTCCGATGCTTCACTTCAGTTCTACTGTATCCCTCTGACCTTCTTATTGGCGATGAAATACAGAAATTGCATCGGAATTGAATACAAAAGGCACAATGACCACCTAAGTACAAGAAGACTGACTCTTCTTAGTGTCTATGTTTTGAACCATTTCTGTGACACTAGTTATAGATTCCGATGCTTCACTTCAGGTTAACAGTATCCCTCTGACCATCTTATTGACGATGAAACACGGAAATTGCATCGGAATTATATACAAAAGGCACAATGCCTACTTAAGTACAAGAAGATTGACTCTTCTTACTGTCTATGTTTTGAACCATTTCTGTGACTCTAGTTATAGAATCCGATGCTTCACTTCAGGTTTACCGTATCCCTCTGACCTTCTTATTGACGATGAAACACAGAAACTACATCGAAATAAAGTAGAAAAGGCACAATGCCGACTTAAGTACAAGAAGACTGACTCTTCCTACTGTCTATGTTTTGAACCATTCCTGTGACTCTAGTTATACATTCCGATGCTTCACTTCAGGTTTACAGTATCCCTTGGATCTTCATATTGACGATGAAACACAGAAATTGCATCGGAATTAAATACAAACGGCACAATGCCGACATAAGTACAAGATGACTGACTCTTCCTACTGTCTATGTTTTGAACCATTCCTGTGACTCTAGTTATACATTCCGATGCTTCACTACGGGTTTACTGTATCCCTTGGACCTATTATTGACGATGAAACACAGAAATTGCATCGGAATTGCATACAAAAGGCACAATGCTGACTTAAGTACAAGAAGACTGACTCTTCCTACTGTCATGTTTTGAACCATTCCTGTGACTCTAGTTATACATTCCGATGCTTCACTTCAGGTTTACTGTATCCCTTGGACCTATTATTGACGATGAAACACACATATTGCATCGGAATTAAATACAAAAGGCACAATGCCGACGTAAGTACAAGAGGACTGACTCTTCCTACTGACTATGTTTTGAACCATTCCTGTGACACTAGTTATACATTTCGATGCTTCACTTCAGGTTTACTGTATCCCTTGGACTTTCATATCGACGATGAAATACAGAAATTGCAACGGAATTGAATAAAAAGGCACATGGCCGAAATAAGTACAAGAAGACTGAGTCTTTTTACTGACTATGTTTTGAACCATTCCTGTGACACTAGTTATAGATTCCGATGCTTCACTTCAGGATTACTGTATGCCTCTGACCTTCTTAGTGATGATGAAACACAGATATTGCATCGGAATTAAATACAAAAGGCACAATGCCGACTTAAGTACAAGAAGACCGACTCTTCCTACTGTATATATTTTGAACCATTCCTGTGACACTAGTTATACATTCCGATTCTTCACTTCAGGTTTACTGTATCCCTCTGACCTTCTTATTGACGATGAAACACAGAAGTTGCATCGGAATTAACTAGAAAAGGCACAATGCCGACTGAAGTACAAGAAGACTGACTCTTCATACTGTCTATGTTTTGAACCATTCCAGTGACACTAGTTATAGATTCCGATGCGTCACGTCAGGTGTACTGCTTCCCTTGGACCATCTTATTGACGATGAGACACAGAAATTGTATCGGAATGAAATAGAAAAGGCACAATGCCGACTTAAGTACAAGAAGACTGACTCTTTTTACTGACTATGTTTTGAACCATTACTGTGACACTAATTATACATTCCGATGCTTTACTTCAGGTTTACTGTATCTCTTGGACCTTCTTATTGACGATGAAATACAGAAATTGCATCGGAATTAAATACAAAAGGCACAATGCCGATTTAAGTACAAGAAGACTGACTCTCCATACTGTCTATGTTTTGAACTATTTCTGTGACACTAGTTATAGATTCCGATGCTTCACTTCAGGTTTACTGTATCCCTCTGACCTTCTTATTGACGATGAAACACAGAAATTGCATCGGAATTAAATACAAAAGGCACAATGACCACCTAAGTGCAAGAAGACTGACTCTTCTTAGTGTCTATGTTCTGAACTATTTCTGTGACACTAGTTATAGATTCCAATGCTTCACTTCAGGTTAACAGTATCCCTCTGACCATATTATTGACGATGAAACACGGAAATTGCATCGGAATTAAATACAAAAGGCACAATGCCTACTTAAGTACAAGAAGTCTGACTCTCCGTACTGCCTATGTTTTGAACCATTTCTGTGACTCTAGTTATAGAATCCGATGCTTCACTTCAGGTTTACCGTATCCCTGTGACCTTCTTATTGACGATGAAACACAGAAACTGCATCGGAATTAAATAGAAAAGGCACAATGCCGACTTAAGTACAAGAAGACTGACTCTTCTTACTGTCTATGTCATGAACCATTCCTGTGACACTAGTTATACATTCCGATGCTTCACTTCATTTTTACTGTATCCCTTGGACCTTCTTATTGACCATGAAACACATAAATGGCATCGGAATTAAATACAAAAGCACAATGCCGACTTAAGTACAAGAAGACTGACTCTTCCTACTGTCTATGTTTTGAACCTTTCCTGTGACTCTAGTTATACATTCCGATGCTTCACTTCAGGATTACAGTATCCCTTGGACCTTCATATTGACGATGAAACACAGAAATTGCATCGGAATTAAATACAAACGGCACAATGCCGACTTAAGTACAAGATGACTGACTCTTCCTACTGTCTATGATTTGAACCATTCATGTGACTCTAGTTATACAGTCCGATGTTTCACTACAGGTTTACTGTATCCCTTGGACCTATTATTGACGATGAAACACAGAAATTGCATCGGAATTAAATAGAAAAGGCACAATGCCGACTTAAGTGCAAGAAGACTGACTCTTCTTACTAACTATGTTTTGAACCATTCCTGTGACACTAGTTATACATTCCGATGCTTCACTTCAGGTTTACTGTATCCCTTGGACCTTCCTATTGTCGATGAAACACAGAAATTGAATCGGAATTAAATACAAAAGGCACAATGCCGACTTAAGTACAAGAAGACTGACTCTTCCTACTGTCATGTTTTGAACCATTCCTGTGACACTAGTTATACATTCCGATGCTTCACTTCATTTTTACTGTATCCCTTGGACCTTCTTATTGACAATGAAACACATAAATGGCATCGGAATTAAATACAAAAGCACAATGCCGACTTAAGTACAAGAAGATTGACTCTTCCTACTGTCTATCTTTTGAACCATTCCTGTGACTCTAGTTATACATTCCGATGCTTCACTTCAGGTTTACAGTATCCCTTGGACCTTCATATTGACGATGAATCACAGAAATTGCATCGGAATTAAATACAAACGGCACAATGCCGACTTAAGTACAAGAAGACTGACTCTTCCTACTGACTATGCTTTGAACCATTCCTGTGACACTAGTTATACATTCCGATGCTTCACTTCAGGTTTACTGTATCCCTTGGACTTTCATATTGACGATGAAATACAGAAATTGCAACGGAATTAAATAAAAAGGCACAATGCCGAAATAAGTACAAGAAGACTGAGTCTTCTTAGTGACTATGTTTTGAACCATTCCTGTGACACTAGTTATAGATTCCGATGCTTAACATCAGGATCACTGTATCCCTCTGACCTTCTTATTGATGATGAAACACAGATATTGGATCGGAATTAAATACAAAAGGCACAATGCCGACTGAAGTACAAGAAGACTGACTCTTCCTACTGTCTATGTTTTGACCCATTCCTGTGACACTAGTTATACATTCCGATGCTTCATTTCAGGTTTACTGTATCCCTCTGACCTTCTTATTGACGATGAAACACAGAAGTTGCATCGGAATTAACTAGATAAGGCACAATGCCGACTGAAGTACAAGAAGACTGACTCTTCATACTGTCAATGTTTTGAACTATTTCTGTGACACTAGTTATAGATTCCGATGCTTCACTTCAGGTTTACTGTATCCCTCTGACCTTCTTATTGACGATGAAACACAGAAATTGCATCGGAATTAAATACAAAAGGCACAATGACCACCTAAGTAAAAGAAGACTGACTCTTCTTAGTGTCTATGTTTTGAACCATTTCTGTGACACTAGTTATAGATTCCGATGCTTCAATTCAGGTTAACAGTATCCCTCTGACCATCTTATTGACGATGAAACACGGAAATTGCATAGGAATTAAAAACAAAAGGCACAATGCCTACTTAAGTACAAGAAGTCTGTCTCTTCTTACTGTCTATGTCATGAACCATTCCTGTGACATTAGTTATACATTCCGATGCTTCACTTCATTTTTACTGTATCCCGTGGACCTTCTTATTCACGAAGAAACACCGAAATTCCATCGGAATTAAATACGAAAGGCACAATGCCGACTTAAGTACAAGACGACGGACTCTTCTTACTGACTATGTTTGAACCATTACTGTGATACCACTTATAGATTCCGATGCTTCACTTCAGGGTAACCATATTCCTCTCACCTTCTTATTGACGATGTAACACAGAAATCGCATCGGAATTAAATAGAAAAGGCACAATGCCGACTGAAGTACAAGAAGTCTGACTCTTCTTACTGTCTATGTTTTGAACCATTCCTGTGACACTAGTTATACATTCCGATGCTTCACTTCAGGTTTACTGTATCCCTTGGACCTTCTTATTGACAATGAAACACAGAAATTGCATCGGAATTAAATACAAAAAGCACAATGCCGACATAAGTACAAGAAGACTGACTCTTCCTACTGTCTATGTTTTGAACCATTCCTGTGACTCTAGTTATACATTCCGATGCTTCACTTCAGGTTTACAGTATCCCTTGCACCTTCCTATTGACGATGAAACACAGAAATTACGTCGGAATTAAATACAAACGGCACAATGCCGACTTAAGTACAAGAAGGCTGACTCTTCCTACTGTCTACGTTTTGAACCATTCCTGTGACTCTAGTTATACATTCCGATGCTTCACTACAGGTTTACTTTATCCGTTGGACCTATTATTGACGATGAAACGCAGAAATTGCATCGGAATAAATATCAAAAGGCACAATGCCGACTTAAGTACAAGAAGACTGACTCTTCCTACTGTCATGTTTTGAAGCATTCCTGTGACTCTAGTTATACATTCCGATGCTTCACTTCAGGTTCACAGTATCCCTTGGACCTATTATTGACGATGAAACACACATATTGCTTCGGAATTAAATACAAAAGTCACAATGCCGACGCAAGTACAAGAAGACTGACTCTTCCTACTGACTATGTTTTGAACCATTCCTGTGGCACTAGTTATACATTCCGATGCTTCACTACGGGTTTACTGTATCCCTTGGACCTATTATTGACGATGAAACACAGAAATTGCATCGGAATTACATACAAAAGGCACAATGCTGACTTAAGTACTAGAAGACTGACTCTTCCTACTGTCATGTTTTGAACCATTCCTGTGACTCTAGTTATACATTCCGATGCTTCACTTCAGGTTTACTGTATCCCTTGGACCTATTATTGACGATGAAACGCACATATTGCATCGGAATTAAATACAAAAGGCACAATGCCGACGTAAGTACAAGAAGACTGTCTCTTCCTACTGACTATGTTTTCAACCAATCCTGTGACACTAGTTATACATTTCGATGCTTCACTTCAGGTTTACTGTTACACTTGGACTTTCATATCGACGATGAAATACAGAAATTGCAACGGAATTGAATAAAAAGGCAGATGGCCGAAATAAGTACAAGAAGACTGAGTCTTTTTACTGACTATGTTTTGAACCATTCCTGTGACACTAGTTATAGATTCCGATGCTTCACTTCAGGATTACTGTATGCCTCTGACCTTCTTAGTGATGATGAAACACAGATATTGCATCGGAATTAAATACAAAAGGCACAATGCCGACTTAAGTACAAGAAGACTGACTCTTCCTACTGTCTATATTTTGAACCATTCCTGTGACACTAGTTATACATTCCGATTCTTCACTTCAGGTTTACTGTATCCCTCTGACCTTCTTAGTGATGATGAAACACAGATATTGCATCGGAATTAAATACAAAAGGCACAATGCCGATTTAAGTACAAGAAGACTGACTCTCCTTACTGTCTATGTTTTGAACTATTTCTGTGACACTAGTTATAGTTTCCGATGCTTCACTTCAGGTTTACTGTATCCCTCTGACCTTCTAATTGACGATGAAACACAGAAATTGCATCGGAATTAAATACAAAAGGCACAATGACCACCTAAGTACAAGAAGACTGACTCTTCTTAGTGTCTATGTTCTGAACCATTTCTGTGACACTAGTTATACATTCCGATGCTTCACTTCAGGTTTACTGTATCCCTCTGACCTTATTATTGACGATGAAACACAGAAGTTGCATCGGAATTAACCAGAAAAGGCACAATGCCGACTGAAGTACAAGAAGACTGACTCTTCATACTGTCTATATTTTGAACCATTCCAGTGACACTAGTTATACATTCCGATACTTTACTTCAGGTTTACTCTATCCCTTGGACCTTCTTATTGACGATGAAACACAGAAATTGCATCGGAATTAAATACAAAAGGCACAATGCCGATTTAAGTACAAGAAGACTGACTCTCCTTACTGTCTATGTTTTGAACTATTTCTATGACACTGATTATAGATTCCGATGCTTCACTTCAGGTTTACTGTATCCCTCTGACCTTCTTATTGACGATGAAACACAGAAACTGCATCGGAATTAAATAGAAAAGGCACAATGCCGACTTAAGTACAAGAAGACTGACTCTTCTTACTGTCTATGTCATGAACCATTCCTGTGACACTAGTTATACATTCCGATGCTTCACTTCATTTTTACTGTATCCCGTGGACCTTCTTATTGACGAAGAAACACCGAAATTCCATCGGAGTTAAATACGAAAGGCACAATGCCGACTTAAGTACAAGACGACTGACTCTTCTTACTGACTATGTTTGAACCATTACTGTGACACCACTTACTGATTCCGATGCTTCACTTCAGGTTTACTGTATCCCTCTGACCTTCTTATTGGCGATGAAACACAGAAATCGCATCGGAATTAAATAGAAAAGGCACAATGCCGACTTAAGTACAAGAAGACTGACTCTTCTTACTGTCTGTGTTTTGAACCATTCCTGTCACACTAGTTATACATTCCGATGCTTCACTTCAGGTTTACTGTATCCCTTGGACCTTCTTATTGACGATGAAACACAGAAATTGTATCGGAATTAAATAGAAAAGGCACATTGCTGACTTAAGTACAAGAAGACTGACTCTTTTTACTGACTATGTTTTGAACCATTCCTGTGACACTAGTCATAGATTCCGATGCCTCACTTCAGGTTTACTGTATCACTTGGACGTTCTTATTGACGATGAACCCCAGAAATTGCATCGGAATTAAATACAAAAGGCACAATGCCGACTTAAGTACAAGAAGACTGACTCATCCTACTGTCTATGTTTTGAACCATTCCTGTGACACTAGTTATACAATCCGATGCTTCACTTCAGGTTTACTGTATCCCTTGGACCTTCTTATTGACGATGAAACACCGAAATTCCATCGGAATTAAATACGAAAGGCACAATGACGACTTAAGTACAGAACGACTGACTCTTCTTACTGACCATGTTTGAACCATTACCGTTATACCACTTATAGATTCCGATGCTTCACTTCAGGTTTACTGTATCCCTCTGACCTTCTTATTGACGATGAAACACAGAAATTGCACCAGAATTAAATACAAAAGGCACAATGCCGACTTAAGTACAAGAAGACTGACTCTTCTTACTGTCTATGTTATGAACCATTCCAGTGACAGTAGTTATAGTTTCCGATGCGTCACTTCAGGAGTATTGCATCCCTTGGACCTTCTTGTTGACGATGAAACACAGAAATTGCGTCGGAATTAAATAGGAAAGGCACAATGCCGACTTAAGTACAAGAAGACTGACTCTTTTTACTGACTATGTTTTGAACCATTCCTGTGACACTAGTCATATATTCCGATGCCTCACTTCTGGTTTACTGTATCCCTTGGACGTTCTTATTGACGATGAAACACAGAAATTGCATCGGAATTATATACAAAAGGCACAATGCCGACTTAAGTACAAGAAGACTGACTCTTCCTACTGTCTATGTTTTGAACCATTCCTGTGACACGAGTTATACATTCCGATGCTTCACTTCAGGTTTACAGTATCCCTTGGATCTTCTTATTGACGATGAAACACAGAAATTGCATCGGAATTAAATACAAAAGGCACAATGACGACTCAAGTACAAGAAGACTGACTCTTACTACTGTCCATGTTTTGAACCATACCTGTCACTCTAGTTATACATTCCGATGCTTCACTTCAGGTTTACTGTATCCCTTGGACCTTCTTATTGACGACGAAACACAGAAATTGCATCGGAATTAAATACAAAAGGCACAATGCCGACTTCAGTACAAGAAGACTGACTCTTTGTACGTACCTATGTTTGAACCATTCCGGTGACACTAGTTATAGGTTCCGATGTTTCACTTCAGGTTTACTGTATCCCTTGGACCCTCTAATTGACGATGAAACACAGAAATTGCATCGGAATTAAATAGAAAAGGCACAATGCCGACTTAAGTACAAGAAGAATGACTCTTCCTACTCTCTATGTTTTGAACCATACCTGTCACACAAGTTATACATTCCGATGCTTCACTTCAGGTTTTCTGTATCCCTTGGACCTTCTTATTGACGATGAAACACCGAAATTCCATCGGAATTAAATACGAAAGGCACAATGCCGACTTAAGTACAAGACGACTGATTCTTCTTACTGACTATGTTTGAACCATTTCTGTGATACCACTTATAGATTCCGATGCTTCACTTCAGGTGTACTGCATCCCTTAGACTATCTTATTGACGATGAAAGACAGAAATTGCATCGGAATTAAATAGAAAAGGCACAATGCCGACTTAAGTACAAGAAGACTGACTCATTTTACTGACTATGTTTTGAACCATTCCTGTAACACTAATTATACATTCCGATGCTTTACTTCAGTTTTGCTGTATCCCTTGGAGCTTCGTATTGACGATGAAACACAGAAATTGCATCAGAATTAAATAGAAAAGGCACAATGCCGACTTAAGTACAAGAAGACTGACTCTTCTTACTGTCTATGTCATGAACCATTCCTGTGACTCTAGTTATACATTCCGATGCTTCACTTCAGGTTTACAGTAACCCTTGGACCTTCATATTGACGATGAAACACAGAAATTGCTTCGGAATTAAATACAAAAGGCACAATGCCGACTTAAGTACAAGAAGACTGACTCCTCCTACTGTCTATGTTTTGAACCATTCCTGTGACTCTAGTTATACATTCCGATGCTTCACTACAGGTTTACTGTATGCCCTTGGACCTATTATTGACGACGAAACACAGAAATTGCATCGGAATTAAATAGAAAAGGCACAATGCCGACTTAAGTACAAGAAGACTGACTCTTCTTACTAACTATGTTTTGAACCATTCATGTGACTCTAGTTATACATTCCGATGCTTCACTTCAGGTTTACTGTATCCCTTGGACCTTCTTATTGACGATGAAACACAGAAATTGCATCGGAATTAAATACAAAAGGCACAATGCTGACTTAAGTACAAGTAGACTGACTCTTCCTACTGTCATGCTTTGAACCATTCCTGTGACTCTAGTTATACATTCCGATGCTTCACTTCAGGTTTACTGTATCCCTTGGACCTATTATTGACGATGAAACACACATATTGCATCGGAATTAAATACAAAAGGCACAATGCCGACGTAAGTACAAGAAGAGTGACTCTTCCTACTGACTATGCTTTGAACCATTCCTGTGACACCAGTTATACATTCCGATGCTTTACTTCAGGTTTACTGTATCCCTTGGACTTTCATATTGACGATGAAATACAGAAATTGCATCGGAATTAAATAAAAAGGCACAATGCCGAAATAAGTACAAGAAGACTGAGTCTTCTTACTGACTGTATTTTGAACCATTCCTGTGACACTAGTTATAGATTCCGATGCTTCACTTCAGGATAACTGTATCCCTCTGACCTTCTTATTGATGATGAAACACAGATATTGCATCGGAATTAACTAGAAAAGCCACAATGCCGACTGAAGTACAAGAAGACTGACTCTTCTTACTGTCTATGTTTTGAACCATTCCAAAGACACTAGTTATAGATTCCGATGCGTCACTTCAGGTGTACTGCATACCTTGGACCATCTTATTGACGATGAAACACAGAAATTGCATCGGAATTAAATAGAAAAGGCACAATGCCGACTTAAGTACAAGAAGACCGACTCTTTATACTGACTATATTTTGAACCATTCCTCTGACACTAGTCATAGATTCCGATGCGTCACTTCAGCTTTACTGTATCCGTTGGACGTTCTTATTGACTATGAACAACAGAAATTGCATCAGAATTAAATACAAAAGGCACAATGCCGACTTAAGTACAAGAAGACTGACTCTTCCTGCTGTCTATGATTTTAACCATTCCTGTCACACTAGTTATACATTCCGATGCTTCACTTCAGGTTTACTGTATCCCTTGGACCTTCTTATTGACGATGAAACATCGAAATTCCATCGGAATTAAATACGAAAGGCACAATGCCGACTTAAGTACAAGACGACTGACTCTTCTTACTGACTATGTTTGAACCATTACTGTGATACCACTTATAGATTCCGATGCTTCACTTCAGGTTTACCGTATCCCTCTGACCTTCTTATTGACGATGAATCACAGAAATTGCATCGGAATTAAATAAAAAGGGCACAATGCCGACTTAAGTACAAGAAGACTGACTCTTCTTACTGTCTATGTTTTGAACCATTCCTGTCACACTAGTTATACATTCCGATGCTTCACTTCAGGTTTACTGTATCCCTTGGACCTTCTTAGTGACGATGAAACACCGAAATTCCATCGGAATTAAATACGAAAGGCACAATGCCGACTTAAGTACAAGACGACTGACTCTTCTTCCTGACTATGTTTGAACCATTACTGTGATACCACTTATAGATTCCGATGCTTCACTTCAGGTTTACTGTATTCCTCTGTCCTTCTTATTGACGATGAAACACAGAAATTGCATCGGAATTAAATAGAAAAGGCACAATGCCGACTTAAATACAAGAAGACTGACTCTTCTTACTGTCTATGTTTTGAACCATTCCAGTGACACTAGTTATAGATTCCGATGCGTCGGTTCAGGTGTACTGCATCCCTTGGACCTTCTTATTGACGATGAAACACAGAAATTGAATCGGGATTAAATAGAAAAGGCACAATGCCGACTTAAATACAAGAAGACTGACTTTTTTTACTGACTATGCTTTGAACCATTCCTGCGACACTAGTAATAGATTCCGATGCCACACATCAGGTTTACTGTATCACTTGGACGTTCTTATTGACGATGAAACACAGAAATTGCATCGGAATTAAATACAATAGGCACAATGCCGACTTAAGTACATGAAGACTGACTCTTCCTACTGTCTATGTTTTTATCCATTCCTGTGACACTAGTCATAGATTCCGATGCCTCACTTCAGGTTTACTGTATCACTTGGACGTTCTTATTGACGATGAACCCCAGAAATTGCATCGGAATTAAATACAAATGGCACAATGCCGACTTAAGTACAAGAAGACTGACTCATCCTACTGTCTATGTTTCGAACCATTCCTGTGACACTAGTTATACTATCCGAAGCTTCACTTCAGGTTTACTGTATCCCTTGGACCTTCTTGTTGACGATGAAACAACGAAATTCCATCGGAATTAATTCGAAAGGCACAATGACGACTTAAGTACAGGACGACTGACTCTTCTTACTGACTATGTTTGAACCATTACTGTTATACCACTTATAGATTCCGATGCTTCACTTCACGTTTACTGTATCCCTCTGACCTTCTTATTGACGATGAAACACAGAAATTGCATCGGAATTAAATAGAAAAGGCACAATGCCGACTTCAGTACAAGATGACTGACTCTTCTTAATGTCTATGTTATGAACCATTCCAGTGACACTAGTTATAGATTCCGATGCGTCACTTCAGGTGTATTGCATCCCTTGGACCTTCTTATTGACGATGAAACACAGAAATTGCATCGGAATTAAATAGAAAAGGCACAATGCCGACTTAAGTACAAGAAGAATGACTCTTCCTACTGTCTATGGTTTGAACCATTCCTGTGACACGAGTTATACATTCCGATGCATCACTTCAGGTTTACTGTATCCCTTGGACCTTGTTATTGACGATGAAACACAGAAATTGCATCGGAATTAAATACAAAAGGCACAATGCCGACTTCAGTACAAGAAGACTGACTCTTTGCACGTACCTATGTTTGAACCATACCGGTGACACTAGTTATAGATTCCGATGTTTCACCTCAGGTTTACTGTATCCCTTGGACCTTCTTATTGACGATGAAACACAGAAATTGCATCGGAATTAAATAGAAAAGGCACAATGCCGACTTAAGTACAAGAAGAATGACTCTTCCTACTGTCTATGATTTGAACCATTCCTGTGGCACTACTTATGGATTCCGATGCTTCATTCAGGTTTACTGTATCCCTCTGACCTTCTTATTGACGATGAAAAACAGAAATTGCATCGGAATTAAAAAGAGAAGGCACAATGCCGACTTAAGTACAAGAAGACTGACTCTTCCTACTGTCTATGTTTTGAACCATTCCTGTCACACTAGTTATACATTCCGATGCTTCACTTCAGGTTTACTGTATCCCTTGGACCTTCCTATTGACGATGAAACACCGAAATTCCATCGGAATTAAATACGAAAGGCACAATACCGACTTAAGTACAAGACGACTGACTCTTCTTACTGACTATGTTTGAACCATTACTGTGATACCACTTATAGATTCCGATGCTTCACTTCAGTTTTACTGTATCCCTCTGACCTTCTTATTGACGATGAAACACAGAAGTTGCATCGGAATTAACCAGAAAAGGCACAGTGCCGACTGAAGTACAAGAAGACTGACTCTTCATATTGTCTATGTTTTGAACCATTCCAGTGACACTAGTTATACATTCCGATACTTTACTTTAGGTTTACTGTATCCCTTGGACCTTCTTATTGACGATGAAACACAGAAATTGCATCGGAATTAAATACAAAAGGCACAATGCCGATTTAAGTACAAGAAGACTGACTCTCCTTACTGTCTATGTTTTGAACTATTTCTGTGACACTGATTATAGTTTCCGATGCTTCACTTCAGGTTTACTGTATCCCTCTGACCTTCTTATTGACGATGAAACACAGAAATTGCATCGGAATTAAATACAAAAGGCACAATGACCACCTAAGTAAAAGAAGACTGACTCTTCTTAGTGTCTATGTTTTGAACCATCTCTGTGACACTAGTTATGGATTCCGATACTTCACTTCAGGTTAACAGTATCCCTGTGACCATCTTATTGACGATGAAACACGGAAATTGCATCGGAATTAAAAACAAAATGCACAATGCCTACTTAAGTACAAGAAGTCTGTCTCTTCTTACTGTCTATGTTTTGAACCATTTCGGTGACTCTAGTTATAGAATCCGATGCTTCACTTCAGGTTTACCGTATCCCTCTGACCTTCTTATTGACGATGAAACACAGAAACTGCATCGGAATTAAATTGAAAAGGCACAATGCCGACTTAAGTACAAGAAGACTGACTCTTCTTACTGTCTAGGTTTTGAACCATTCCAGTGACACTAGTAATAGATTCCGATGCCACACTTCAGGTTTACTGTATCACTTTTACGTTCTTATTGACGATGAAACACAGAAATTGCATCGGAATCAAATACAAAAGGCACAATGCCGACTAAAGTACAAGAAGACTGACTCTTCCTACTGTTTATGTTTTGAACCATTCCTGTGACACTAGTTATACATTCCTATGCTTCACTTCACGTTTACTGTATCCGTTCGACCTTCTTATTGACGACGAAACACAGAAATTGCATCGGAATTAAATACAAAAGGCACAATGCCGATTTAAGTACAAGAAGACTGACTCTTCCTAATGTCCATGTTTTGAACCATTCCTGTCACACTAGTTATACATTCCGATGCTTCACTTCAGGTTTACTGTATCCCTTGGACCTTCTTATTGACGATGAAACACAGAAATTGCATCGGATTTAAATAGAAAAGGCACAATGCTGACTTAAGTACAAGAAGACTGACTCTTTTTACTGACTATGTTTTGAACCATTCCTGTGACACTAGTTATACTATCCGAAGCTTCACTTCAGGTTTACTGTATCCCTTGGACCATCTTGTTGACGATGAAACACCGAAATTCCATCGGAATTAATTCGAAAGGCACAATGACGACTTAAGTACAGGACGACTGACTCTTCTTACTGACTATGTTTGAACCATTACTGTTATACCACTTATAGATTCCGATGCTTCACTTCACGTTTACTGTATCCCCCTGACCTTCTTATTGACGATGAAACACAGAAATTGCATCGGAATTAAATAGAAAAGGCACAATGCCGACTTAAGTACAAGATGACTGACTCTTCTTAATGTCTATGTTATGAACCATTCCAGTGACACTAGTTATAGATTCCGATGCGTCACTTCAGGTGTGTTGCATCCCTTGGACCTTCTTATTGACGATGAAACACAGAAATTGCATCGGAATTAAATAGAAAAGGCACAATGCCGACTTAAGTACAAGAAGAATGACTCTTCCTACTGTCTATGATTTGAACCATTCCTGTGACACGAGTTATACATTCCGATGCTTCACTTCAGGTTTACTGTATCCCTTGGACCTTGTTATTGACGATGAAACACAGAAATTGCATCGGAATTAAATACAAAAGGCACAATGCCGACTTCAGTACAAGAAGACTGACTCTTTGTACGTACCTATGTTTGAACCATACCGGTGACACTAGTTATAGATTCCGATGTTTCACTTCAGGTTTACTGTATCCCTTGGACCTTCTTATTGACGATGAAACACAGAAATTGCATCGGAATTAAATAGAAAAGGCACAATGCCGACTTAAGTACAAGAAGAATGACTCTTCCTACTGTCTATGATTTGAACCATTCCTGTGGCACTACTTATGGATTCCGATGCTTCATTCAGGTTTACTGTATCCCTCTGACCTTCTTATTGACGATGAAACACAGAAATTGCATCGGAATTAAAAAGAGAAGGCACAATGCCGACTTAAGTACAAGAAGACTGACTCTTCCTACTGTCTATGTTTTGAACCATTCCTGTCACACTAGTTATACATTCCGATGCTTCACTTAAGGTTTACTGTATCCCTTGGACCTTCCTATTGACGATGAAACACCGAAATTCCATCGGATTTAAATACGAAAGGCAGAATACCGACTTAAGTACAAGACGACTGACTCTTCTTACTGACTATGTTTGAACCATTACTGTGATACCACTTATAGATTCCGATGCTTCACTTCAGGTTTACTGTATCCCTCTGACCTTCTTATTGACGATGAAACACAGAAGTTGCATCGGAATTAACCAGAAAAGGCACAGTGCCGACTGAAGTACAAGAAGACTGACTCTTCATACTGTCTATGTTTTGAACCATTCCAGTGACACTAGTTATACATTCCGATACTTTACTTCAGGTTTACTGTATCCCTTGGACCTTCTTATTGACGATGAAACACAGAAATTGCATCGGAATTAAATACAAAAGGCACAATGCCGATTTAAGTACAAGAAGACTGACTCTCCTTACTGTCTATGTTTTGAACTATTTCTGTGACACTGATTATAGTTTCCGATGCTTCACTTCAGGTTTACTGTATCCCTCTGACCTTCTTATTGACGATGAAACACAGAAATTGCATCGGAATTAAATACAAAAGGCACAATGACCACCTAAGTAAAAGAAGACTGACTCTTCTTAGTGTCTATGTTTTGAACCATTTCTGTGACACTAGTTATAGATTCCGATACTTCACTTCAGGTTAACAGTATCCCTCTGACCATCTTATTGACGATGAAACACGGAAATTGCATCGGAATTAAAAACAAAAGGCACAATGCCTACTTAAGTACAAGAAGTCTGTCTCTTCTTACTGTCTATGTTTTGAACCATTTCGGTGACTCTAGTTATAGAATCCGATGCTTCACTTCAGGTTTACCGTATCCCTCTGACCTTCTTATTGACGATGAAACACAGAAACTGCATCGGAATTAAATAGAAAAGGCACAATGCCGACTTAAGTACAAGAAGACTGACTCTTCTTACTGTCTATGTCATGAACCATTCCTGTGACACTAGTTATACATTCCGATGCTTCACTTCATTTTTACTGTATCCCGTGGACCTTCTTATTGACGAAGAAACACCGAAATTCCATCGGAATTAAATACGAAAGGCACAATGCCGACTTAAGTACAAGACGACTGACTCTTCTTACTGACTATGTTTGAACCATTACTGTGATACCACTTATTGATTCCGATGCTTCACTTCAGGTTTACCGTATCCCTCTGACCTTCTTAATGGCGATGAAACACAGAAATCGCATCGGAATTAAATAGAAAAGGCACAATGCCGACTTAAGTACAAGAAGACTGACTCTTCTTACTGTCTATGTTTTGAACCTTTCCTGTCACACTAGTTATACATTCCGATGCTTCACTTCAGGTTTACTGTATCCCTTGGACCTTCTTAGTGACGAGGAAACACCGAAATTCCATCGGAATTAAATACGAAAGGCACAATGCCGACTTAAGTACAAGAAGACTGACTCTTCTTACTGTCTAGGTTTTGGTCCATTCCAGTGACACTAGTAATAGATTCCGATGCCACACTTCAGGTTTACTGTATCACTTTTACGTTCTTATTGACGATGAAACACAGAAATTGCATCGGAATCATATACAAAAGGCACAATGCCGACTAAAGTACAAGATGACTGACTCTTCCTACTGTTTATGTTTTGAACCATTCCTGTGACACTAGTTATACATTCCGATGCTTCACTTCACGTTTACTGTATCCGTTCGACCTTCTCATTGACGATGAAACACAGAAATTGCATCGGAATTAAATACAAAAGGCACAATGCCGATTTAAGTACAAGAAGACTGACTCTTCCTAATGTCCATGTTTTGAACCATTCCTGTCACACTAGTTATACATTCCGATGCTTCACTTCAGGTTTACTGTATCCCTTGGACCTTCTTATTGACGATGAAACACAGAAATTGCATCGGAATTAAATAGAAAAGGCACAATGCTGACTTAAGTACAAGAAGACTGACTCTTTTTACTGACTATGTTTTGAACCATTCCTGTGACACTAGTCATAGATTCCGATGCCTCACTTCAGGTTTACTGTATCACTTGGACGTTCTTATTGACGATGAACCCCAGAAATTGCATCGGAATTAAATACAAAAGGCACAATGCCGACTTAAGTACAAGAAGACTGACTCATCCTACTGTCTATGCTTTGAACCATTCCTGTGACACTAGTTATACAATCCGATGCTTCACTTCAGGTTTACTGTATCCCTTGGACCTTCTTATTGACGATGAAACACCGAAATTCCATCGGAATTAAATACGAAAGCACAATGACGACTTAAGTACAGGACGACTGACTCTTCTTACTGACCATGTTTAAACCATTACCGTTATACCACTTATAGATTCCGATGCTTCACTTCAGGTCTACTGTATCCCTCTGGCCTTCTTATTGACGATGAAACACAGAAATTGCACCAGAATTAAATAGAAAAGGCACAATGCCGACTTAAGTACAAGAAGACTGACTCTTCTTACTGTCTATGTTATGAACCATTCCAGTGACAGTAGTTATAGATTCCGATGCGTCACTTCAGGTGTATTGCATCCCTTGGACCTTCTTATTGACGATGAAACACAGAAATTGCATCGGAATTAAATAGGAAAGGCACAATGCCGACTTAAGTACAAGAAGACTGACTCTTTTTACTGACTATGTTTTGAACCATTCCTGTGACACTAGTCATATATTCCAATGCCTCACTTCTGGTTTACTGTATCCCTTGGACGTTCTTATTGACGATGAAACACAGAAATTGCATCGGAATTATATACAAAAGGCACAATGCCGACTTAAGTACAAGAAGACTGACTCTTCCTACTGTCTATGTTTTGAACCATTCCTGTGACACGAGTTATACATTGCGATGCTTCACTTCAGGTTTACAGTATCCCTTGGATCTTCTTATTGACGATGAAACACAGAAATTGCATCGGAATTAAATACAAAAGGCACAATGACGACTCAAGTACAAGAAGACTGACTCTTTGTACGTACCTATGTTTGAACCATTCCGGTGACACTAGTTATAGGTTCCGATGTTTCACTTCAGGTTTACTGTATCCCTTGGACCCTCTAATTGACGATGAAACACAGAAATTGCATCGGAATTAAATAGAAAAGGCACAATGCCGACTTAAGTACAAGAAGAATGACTCTTTCTACTCTCCATGTTTTGAACCATACCTGTCACACAAGTTATACATTCCGATGCTTCACTTCAGGTTTTCTGTATCCCTTGGACCTTCTTATTGACGATGAAACACCGAAATTCCATCGGAATTAAATACGAAATGCACAATGCCGACTTAAGTACAAGACGACTGATTCTTCTTACTGACTATGTTTGAACCATTTCTGTGATACCACTTATAGATTCCGATGCTTCACTTCAGGTGTACTGCATCCCTGGGACCATCTTATTGACGATGAAACACAGAAATTGCATCGGAATTAAATAGAAAAGGCACAATGCCGACTTAAGTACAAGAAGACTGACTCATTTTACTGACTATGTTTTGAACCATTCCTGTAACACTAATTATACATTCCGATGCTTTACTTCAGGTTTACTGTATCCCTTGGACCTTCTTATTGACGATGAAACACAGAAATAGCATCGGAATTAAATACAAAAGGCACAATGTCCACCTAAGTACAAGAAGACTGACTCTTCTTAGTGTCTATGTTTTGAACCATTTCTGTGACACTAGTTATAGATTCCGATGCTTCACTTCAGGTTAACAGTATCCCTATGACCATCTTATTGACGATGAAACACGGAAATTGCATCGGAATTAAATACAAAAGGCACAATGCCTACTAAGGTACAAGAAGTCTGACTCTTCTTACTGTCTATGTTTTGAACCATTTCTGTGACTCTAGTTATAGAATCCGATGCTTCACTTCAGGTTTACCGTATCCATCTGACCTTCTGATTGACGATGAGACACAGAAACTGCATCGGAATTAAATAGAAAAGGCACAATGCCGACTTAAGTACAAGAAGACTGACTCTTCTTACTGTCTATGTCATGAACCATTCCTGTGACTCTAGTTATACACTCCGATGCTTCACTTCAGGTTTACAGTATCCCTTGGACCTTCATATTGACGATGAAACACAGACATTGCTTCGGAATTAAATACAAAAGGCACAATGCCGACTTAAGTACAAGAAGACTGACTCTTCCTACTGTCTATGTTTTCAACCATTCCTGTGACTCTAGTTATACATTCCGATGCTTCACTACAGGTTTACTGTATCCCTTGGACCTATTATTGACGATGAAACACAGAAATTGCATCGCAATTAAATAGAAAAGGCACAATGCCGACTTAAGTACAAGAAGACTGACTCTTCTTACTAACTATGTTTTGAACCATTCCTGTGACACTAGTTATACATTCCGATGCTTCACTTCAGGTTTACTGTATCCCTTGGACCTTCTTATTGACGATGAAACACAGAAATTGCATCGGAATTAAATACAAAAGGCACAATGCTGACTTAAGTACAAGAAGACTGACTCTTCCTACTGTCATGCTTTGAACCATTCCTGTGACTCTAGTTATACATTCCGATGCTTCACTTTATTTTTACTGTATCCCTTGGACCTATTAGTGACGATGAAACACACATATTGCATCAGAATTTAATACAAAAGGCACAATGCCCACGTAAGTACAAGAAGAGTGACTCTTCCTACTGACTATGTTTAGAACCATTCTTGTGACACCAGTTATACATTCCGATACATTACTTCAGGTTTACTGTATCCCTTGGACTTTCATATTGACGATGAAATACAGAAATTGCATCGGAATTAAATAAAAAGGCACAATGCCGAAATAAGTACAAGAAGACTGAGTCTTCTTACTGACTGTATTTTGAACCATTCCTGTGACACTAGTTATAGATTCCGATGCTTCACTTCAGGATTACAGTATCCCTCTGACCTTCTTATTGATGATGAAACACAGATATTGCATCGGAATTATCTAGAAAAGCCACAATGCCGACTGAAGTACAAGAAGACTGACTCTTCTTACTGTCTATGTTTTGAACCATTCCAAAGACACTAGTTATAGATTCCGATGCGTCACTTCAGGTGTACTGCATACCTTGGACCATCTTATTGACGATGAAACACAGAAATTGCATCGGAATTAAATAGAAAAGGCACAATGCCGACATAAGTACAAGAAGACCGACTCTTTATACTGACTATATTATGAACCATTCCTCTGACACTAGTCATAGATTCCGATGCGTCACTTCAGCTTTACTGTATCCGTTGGACGTTCTTATTGACTATGAACAACAGAAATTGCATCAGAATTAAATACAAAAGGCACGATGCCGACTTAAGTACAAGAAGACTGACTCTTCCTGCTGTCTATGTTTTTAACCATTCCTGTCAAACTAGTTATACATTCCGATGCTTCACTTCAGGTTTACTGTATCCCTTATACCTTCTTATTGACGATGAAACATCGAAATTCCATCGGAATTAAATACGAAAGGCACAATGCCGACTTAAGTACAAGACGACTGACTCCTCTTACTGACTATGTTTGAACCATTACTGTGATACCACTTATAGATTCCGATGCTTCACTTCAGGTTTACCGTATCCCTCTGACCTTCTTATTGACGATGAATCACAGAAATTGCATCGGAATTAAATAAAAAGGGCACAATGCCGACTTAAGTACAAGAAGACTGACTCTTCTTACTGTCTATGTTTTGAACTATTCCTGTCACACTAGTTATACATTCCGATGCTTCACTTCAGGTTTACTGTATCCCTTGGACCTTCTTAGTGACGATGAAACACCGAAATTCCATCGGAATTAAATACGAAAGGCACAATGCCGACTTAAGTACAAGACGACTGACTCTTCTTACTGACTATGTTTGAACCATTACTGTGATGCTTCAGTTCAGGTTTACTGTATTCCTCTGACCTTCTTATTGACAATGAAACACAGAAATTGCATCGGAATTAAATAGAAAAGGCACAATGCCGACTTAAGTACAAGAATACTGACTCTTCTTACTGTCTATGTTTTGAAGCATTCCAGTGACACTAGTTATAGATTCCGAAGCGTCGGTTCAGGTGTACTGCATCCCTTGGACCTTCTTATTGACGATGAAACACAGAAATTGAATCGGGATTAAATAGAAAAGGCACAATGCCGACTTAAATACAAGAAGACTGACTCTTTTTACTGACTATGTTTTGAACCATTCCTGTGACACTAGTAATAGATTCCGATGCCACACATCAGGATTACTGTATCACTTGGACGTTCTTATTGACGATGAAACACAGAAATTGCATCGGAATTAAATACAAAAGGCACAATGCCGACTTAAGTACATGAAGACTGACTCTTCCTACTGTCTATGTTTTTATCCATTCCTGTGACACTAGTCATAGATTCCGATGCCTCACTTCAGGTTTACTGTATCACTTGGACGTTCTTATTGACCATGAACCCCAGAAATTGCATCGGAATTAAATACAAATGGCACAATGCCGACTTAAGTACAAGAAGAGTGACTCATCCTACTGTCTATGTTTTGAACCATTCCTGTGACACTAGTTATACAATCCGAAGCTTCACTTCAGGTTTACTGTATCCCTTGGACCTTCTTATTGACGATGAAACACCGAAATTCCATCGGAATTAAATACGAAAGGCACAATGACGACTTAAGTACAGGACGACTGACTCTTCTTACTGACTATGTTTGAACCATTACTGTTATACCACTTATAGATTCCGATGCTTCACTTCAGGTTTACTGTATCCCTCTGACCTTCTTATTGACGATGAAACACAGAAATTGCATCGGAATTAAATAGAAAAGGCACAATGCCGACTTAAGTACAAGAAGAATAACTCTTCCTACTGTCTATGATTTGAACCATTCCTGTGGCACTACTTATGGATTCCGATGCTTCATTCAGGTTTACTGTATCCCTCTGACCTTCTTATTGACGATGAAACACAGAAATTGCATCGGAATTAAATAGAGAAGGCACAATGCCGACTTAAGTACAAGAAGACTGACTCTTCCTACTGTCTATGTTTTGAACCATTCCTGTCACACTAGTTATACATTCCGATGCTTCACTTCAGGTTTACTGTATCCCTTGGACCTTCCTATTGACGATGAAACACCGAAATTTTATCGGAATTAAATACGAAAGGCACAATACCGACTTAAGTACAAGACGACTGACTCTTCTTACGGACTATGTTTGAACCATTACTGTGATACCACTTATAGATTCCGATGCTTCACTTCAGGTTTACTGTATCCCTCTGACCTTCTTATTGACGATGAAACACAGAAATTGCAACGGAATTAAATAGAAAAGGCACAATGCCGACTTAAGTACAAGAAGACTGACTCTTCTTACTTTCGATGTTTTGAACCATTCCAGTGACACTAGTTATAGATTCCGATGCGTCACTTCAGGTGTACTGCATCACTTGGACCTTCTTATTGACGATGAAACACAGAAATTGCATCGGAATTAAATAGAAAAGGCACAATGCCGACTTAAGTACAAGAAGACTGACTCTTTTTACTGACTATGTTTTGAACCATTCCTGTGACAGTATTCATTGATTCCGATGCCACACTTCAGGTTTACTGTATTTCTTGGACGTTCTTATTGACGATGAAACACAGAAATTGCATCGGAATTAAATAGAAAAGGCACAATGCAGACATAAGTACAAGAAGATTGACTCTTTTTACTGACTATGATTTGAACCATTCCAGTGACACTAGTCATAGATTCCGATGCCTAACTTCAGGTTTACTGTATCACTTGGACGTTCTTATTGACGATGAACCACAGAAATTGCATCGGAATTAAATACAAAATGCACAATGCTTACTTAAGTACAAGAAGACTGACTCATCCTACTGTCTATGCTTTGAACCATTCCTGTGACACTAGTTATACAATCCGATGCTTCACTTCAGGTTTACTGTTTCCCTTGGACCTTCTTATTGACCATGAAACACCGAAATTCCATCGGAATTAAATACGAAAAACACAATGCCGACTCAAGTACAAGAAGACTGACTCTTCCTACGGTCCATGTTTTGATCCAAACCTGTCACACTAGTTATACATTCCGATGCTTCACTTCAGGTTTACTGTATCCCTTGGACCTTCTTATTGACGATGAAACACAGAAATTGCATCGGAATTAAATACAAAAGGCACAATGCCGACTTCAGTACAAGAAGACTGACTCTTTGTACGTACCTATGTTTGAACCATTCCGGTGACACTAGTTATAGATTCCGATGCTTCACTTCAGGTTTACTGTATCCCTTGGACCTTCTTATTGACGATGAAACACAGAAATTGCATCGGAATTAAATAGAAAAGGCACAATGCCGTCTTAAGTTCAAGAAGAATGACTCTTCCTACTGTCTATGCTTTGAACCATTCCTGTGGCACTACTTATGGATTCCGATGCTTCACTTCAGGTTTACTGTATCCCTCTGACCTTCTTATTGACGATGAAACACAGAAATCGCATCGGAAATAAATACAAAAGGCTCAATGCCGACTCAAGTAGAAGAAGAGTGACTCCTCCTACTGTCTATGTTTTGAACGATTCCTGTGACACTAGTTATACATTCCGATGCTATACTTCAGGTTT
The DNA here is from genome assembly GCF_021461385.2 of Schistocerca piceifrons. Lineage (NCBI taxonomy): Eukaryota > Metazoa > Arthropoda > Insecta > Orthoptera > Acrididae > Schistocerca > Schistocerca piceifrons. Next base: position 849,608,515 of record NC_060141.1, on the reverse strand, counting down.
ACTGTATTCCTCTGACCTTCTTATTGACGATGAAACACAGAAATTGCATCGGAATTAAATAGAAAAGGCACAATGCCGACTTAAGTACAAGACGACTGACTCTTCTTACTGACTATGTTAGAATTATTACTGTGATACCACTTATAGATTCCGATGCTTCACTTCAGGTTTACTGTATCCCTCTGACCTTCTTATTGACGATGAAACACAGAAATTGCATCGGAATTAAATAGAAAAGGCACAATGCCGACATAAGTACAACAAGACTGACTCTTCTTACTGACTATGATTTGAACCATTCCTGTGACACTAGTCATAGATTCCGATGCCTAACTTCAGGTTTACTGTATCACTTGGACGTTCTTATTGACGATGAACCACAGAAATTGCATCGGAATTAAATACAAAAGGCACAATGCCGACTTAAGTACAAGAAGACTGACTCATCCTACTGTCTATGCTTTGAACCATTCCTGTGACACTAGTTATACAATCCGATGCTTCACTTCAGGTTTACCGTATCCCTTGGACCTTCTTATTGACGATGAAACACCGAAATTCCATCGGAATTAAATACGAAAAGCACAATGCCGACTTAAGTACAGGACGACTGACTCTTCTTACTGACTATGTTTGAACCATTACAGTTATACCACTTATAGATTCCCATGCTTCACTTCAGGTATACTGTATCCCTCTGTCCTTCTTATTGACGATGAAACACAGAAATTGCATCGGAATTAAATAGAAAAGGCACAATGCCGACTTAACTACAAGAAGACTGACACTTCTTACTGTCTATGTTATGAACCATTCCAGTGACACTAGTTGTAAATTCCGATGCGTCACTTCAGGTGTATTGCATCCCTTGGACCTTCTTATTGACGATGAAATACAGAAATTGCATCGGAATTAAATAGAAAAAGCACAATGCCAACTTAAGTACAAGAAGACTGACGATTTTTACTGACTATGTTTTGAACCATTCCTGTGACACTAGTCATATATTCCGATGCCTCACTTCAGTTTTACTGTTTCCCTTGGACCTTCTTATTGACGATGACACACAGAAATTGCATCGGAATTAAATACAAAAATCACAATGCCGACTTCAGTACAAGAAGACTGACTCTTTGTACGTACCTATGTTTGAACCATTCCGGTGACACTAGTTATAGATTCCGATGTTTCACTTCAGGTTTGCTGTATCCCTTGGACCTTCTTATTGACGATGAAACACAGAAATTGCATCGGAATTAAATAGAAAAGGCACAATGACGACTTAAGTTCAAGAAGAATGACTCTTCCTACTGTCTATGCTTTGAACCATTCCTGTGGCACTACTTATGGATTCCGATGCTTCACTTCAGGTTTACTGTATCCCTCAGACCTTCTTATTGACGATGAAACACAGAAATCGCATCGGAAATAAATACAAAAGGCTCAATGCCGTCTCAAGTAGAAGAAGAGTGACTCCTCCTACTGTCTATGTTTAGAACGATTCCTGTGACACTAGTTATACATTCCGATGCTATACTTCAGGTTTACTGTATTCCTCTGACCTTCTTATTGACGATGAAACACAGAAATTGCATCGGAATTAAATAGAAAAGGCACAATGCCGACTTAAGTACAAGACGACTGACTCTTCTTACTGACTATGTTTGAACCATTACTGTGATACCACTTATAGATTCCGATGCTTCACTTCAGGTTTACTGTATCCCGCTGACCTTCTTATTGACGATGAGACACAGAAATTGCATCGGAATTAAATAGAAAAGGCACAATGCCGACTTAAGTACAAGAAGACTGACTCTTTTTACTGACTATGTTTTGAACCATTCCTTTGACACTATTCATTGATTCCGATGCCACACTTCTGGTTTACTGTATCCCTTGGACGTTCTTATTGACGATGAAACACAGAAAGTGCATCGGAATTAAATACAAAAGGCACAATGCCGACTTAAGTACAAGAAGGCTGACTCTTCCTACTGTCTATGTTTTGAACCATTTCTGTGACACTAGTTATATATTCCGATGCTTCACTTCAGGTTTACTGTATCCCTTGGACCTTCTTATTGACGAGGAAACACAGAAATTGCATATGAATTAAATACAAAAGGCAAAATACCGACTCAAGTACAAGAAGACTGACTCTTCCTACTGTCTATGCTTTGAACCATTCCTGTGACACTAGTTATACATTCCGATGCTTCACTTCACGTTTACTGTATCCGTTCGACCTTCTTATTGACAATGAAACACAGAAATTGCATCGGAATTAAATACAAAATTCACAATGCCGACTTAAGTACAAGAAGACTGACTCTTCCTAATGTCCATGTTTTGAACCATACCTGTCAGACTAGTTATACATTCCGATGCTTCACTTCAGGTTCACTGTATCCCTTGGACCTTCTTATTGACGATGAAACACCGAAATTCCATCGGAATTAAATACGAAAGGCACAATGCCGACTTAAGTACAGGACGACTGACTCTTCTTACTGACTATGTTTGAACCATTACTGTTATACCACTTATAGATTCCGATGCTTCACTTCATGTATACTGTATCCCTCTGACCTTCTTATTGACGATGAAACACAGAAATTACATCGGAATTAAATAGAAAAGGCACAATGCCGACTTAAGTGCTAGAAGACTGACTCATCTTACTGTCTATGTTATGAACCATTCCAGTGACACTAGTTATAGATTCTGATGCGTCACTGCAGGTGTATTGCATCCCTTGGACCTTGTTATTGACGATGAAATACAGAAATTGCATCGGAATTAAATAGAAAAGGCAGAATGCCGACTTAAGTACAAGAAGACTGACTCTTTTTACTGACTATGTTTTGAACCATTCCTGTGACATTAGTCATATATTCCGATGCCTCACTTCAGGTTTACTGTATCCCTTGGACGTTCTTATTGACGATGAAACACAGAAATTGTATTGGAATTATATACAAAAGGCACGAAGACTGACTCTTCCTACTGTCCATGTTTTGAACCATTCCTCTGACACGAGTTATATATTCCGATGCTTCACTTCAGGTTTACTGTATCCCTTGGACCTTCTAATTGACGATGAAAAACAGAAATTGCATCGGAAATAAATACAAAAGGCTCAATGCCCACTCAAGTAGAAGAAGAGTGACTCCTCCTACTGTCTATGTTTTGAACGATTCCTGTGACACTAGTTATACATTCTGATGCTATACTTCAGGTTTACTGTATTCCTCTGACCTTCTTATTGACGATGAAACACAGAAATTGCATCGAAATTAAATAGAAAAGGCACAATCCCGACTTAAGTACAAGACGACTGACTCTTCTTACTGACTATGTTTGAACCATTACTGTGATACCACTTATAGATTCTGATGCTTAACTTCAGTTTTACTGTATCCCTCTGACTTTCTTATTCACGATGAAACACAGAATATGCATCGGAATTAAATAGAAAAGGCACAATGCCGACCTAAGTACAAGAAGACTGACTCTTCTTACTGTCTATGATTTGAACCATTCCAGTGACACTAGTTATACATTCCGATGCGTCACTTCAGGTGTACTGCACCCCATGGACCTTCTTATTGACGATGAAACACAGAAATTGCATCGGAATTAAATACAAAAGTCACAATGCCGACTTCAGTACAAGAAGACTGACTCTTTGTACGTACCTACGTTTGAACCATTACGGTGACACTAGTTGTAGATTCCGATGTTTCACTTCAGGTTTACTGTATCCCTTGGACCTTCTTATTGACGATGAAACACAGAAATTGCATCGGAATTAAATAGAAAAGGCACAATGCCGACTTAAGTACAAGAAGAATGACTCTTTCTACTGTCTATGCTTTGAACCATTCCTGTGGCACTACTTATGGATTCCGATGCTTCACTTCAGGTTTACTGTATTCCTCGGACCTTCTTATTGATGATGAAACACAGAAATTGCGTCGGAATTAAATAGAAAAGGCACAATGCCGACTTAAGTACAAGACGACTGACTCTTCTTACTGACTATGTTTGAAGCATTACTGTGATACCACTTATAGATTCCGATGCTTCTCTTCAGGTTTACTGTATCCCTCTGACCTTCTTATTGACGATGAAACACAGAAATTGCATCGGAATTAAATAGAAAAGGCGCAATGCCGACTTAAGTACAAGAAGACTGACTCTACTAAATTTCTATGTTTTGAACCATTCCAGTGACACTAGTTATAGGTTCCGATGCGTCACTTCAGGTGTACTGTATCCCTTGGACCTTCTTATTAACGATGAAACACAGAAATTGCATCGGAATTAAATAGAAAAGGCACAGTGCCGACTTAAGTACAAGAAGACTGACCCTTTTTACTGACTGTGTTTTGAACCATTCCGGTGACACTATTCATTGTTCCGATGGCACGATTCAGGTTTACTGTATCCCTGGGACGTTCTTATTGACGATGAAGCACCGAAATTCCATCGGAATTAAATACGAAATGCACAATGCCGACTTAAGTACAGGACGACTGACTCTTCATACTGACTATGTTTGAACCATTACTGTTATACCACTTATACATTCCGATGCTTCACTTCAGATTTACTGTATCCCTCTGACCTTCTTATTGACGAAGAAACACAGAAATTGCATTGGAATGAAATGGAAAAGGCACAATGCCGACTTATGTACAAGAAGACTGACTCTTCTTACTGTCTATGTCATAAGCCATTCCAGTGACACTAGTTATAGATTCCGATGCGTCACTTCGGATGTATTGCATCCCTTGGACGTTCGTATTGACGATGAAATACAGAAATTGCATCGGAATTAAATAGAAAAGGCACAATGCCGACTTAAGTACAAGAAGACTGACTCTTTTTACTGACTATTTTTTGAACCATTCCTGTGACACTAGTCATATATTCCGATGCCTCACTTCAGGTTTACTGTATCCCTTGGACGTTCTTATTGACGATGAAACACAGAAATTGTATCGGAATTATATACAAAAGGCACAATGCCGACTTAAGTACAAGAAGACTGACTCTTAATAATGTCTATGTTTTGAACCATTCCTGTGACACGAGTTATACATTCCGATGCTTCACTTCAGGTTTACTGTATCCCTTGGACCTTCTTATTGACAATGAAACACAGAAATTGCATCGGAATTAAATAGAAAAGGCACAATGATGACTCAAGTACAAGAAGACTGACTCATCCTACTGTCCACGTTTTGAACCATACCTGTCACACTAGTTATACATTCCGATGCTTCAGTTCAGGTTTACTGTATCCCTTGGACCTTCTTATTGACGATGAAACCCAGAAATTGCTTCGGAATTAAATACAAAAGGCACAATGCCGACTTCAGCACAAGAAGACTGACTCTTTGTACGTACCTATGTTTGAACCATTCCGATGACACTAGTTATAGATTCCGATGTTTCACTTCAGGTTTACTGTATCCCTTGGACCTACTTATTAACGATGAAACACAGAAATTGCATCGGAATTAAATAGAAAAGGCACAGTGCCGACTTAAGTACAAGAAGAATGACTCTTCCTACTGTCTATGTTTTGAACCATTCCTGAGGCACTACTTATGGATTCCGATGCTTCACTTCAGGTTTACTGTATCCCTCTGACCTTCATATTGACGATGAAACACAGAAATCGCTTCGGAAATAAATACAAAAGGCTCAATGCCGACTCAAGTAGAAGAAGACTGACTCTTCCTAATGTCTATGTTTTGAACGATTCCTGTGACACTAGTTATACATTCCGATGCTATACTTCAGGTTTACTGTATTCCTCTGACCTTCTTATTGACGATGAAACACAGAAATTGCATCGGAATTAAATAGAAAAGGCACAATGCCGACTTAAGTACAAGAAGACTGACTCTTCCTGCTGTTTATGTTTGAACCATTCCTGTCACACTAGTTATACATTCCGATGCTTCACTTCAGGAATACTGTATCCCTTGGACCTTCTCATTGACGATGAAACACCGAAATTCCATAGGAATTATATACGAAGGCACAATGCCGACTTAAGTACAAGACGACTGACTCTTCTTACTGACTATGTTTGAACCATTACTGTGATACCACTTATAGATTCCGATGCTTCACTTCAGGTTTACTGTATCCCTATGACCTTCTTATTGACGATGAAACACAGAAATTGCAACGGAATTAAATACAAAAGTCACAATGCCGACTTAAGTACAAGAAGACTGACTCTTCTTACTGTCTATGTTTTGAACCATTCCAGTGACACTAGTTATAGATTCCGATGCGTCACTTCAGGTGTACTGCATCCCTTGGGCCTTCTTATTGACGATGAAACACAGAAATTGCATCGGAATTGAATAGAAAAGGCACAATGCCGACTTAAGTACAAGAAGACTGACTCTTTTTACTGACTATGTTTTGATCCATTCCTGTGACACTATTCATTGATTCTAATGCCACACTTCAGGTTTACTGTATCCCTTGGACGTTCCTATTGACGATGAAACACAGAAATTGCATCGGAATTAAATACAAAAGGCACAATGCAGACATAAGTACAAAGAGACTGACCCTACTGTCTATGCTTTGAACCATTCCTGTGACACTAGTTATATATTCCGATGCTTCACTTCAGGTTTACTGTATCCCTTGGACCTTCTTATTGACGAGGAAACACAGAAATTGCATACGAATTAAATACAAAAGGCACAGTACCGACTCAAGTACAAGAAGACTGACTCTTCCTACTGTCAATGCTTTGAACCATTCCTGTGACACTATTTATACATTCCGATGCTTCACTTCACGTTTACTGTATCCGTTCGACCTTCTTATAGACGATGAAACACAGAAATTGCATCGGAATTAAATACAAAAGGCACAATGCCGACTTAAGTACAAGAAGACTGACTCTTCCTAATGTCCATGTTTTGAACCATTCCTGTCACACTAGTTATACATTCCGATGCTTCACTTCAGGTTTACGGTATCCCTTGGACCTTCTTGTTGACGATGAAACACAGAAATTGCAACGGAATTAAATACAAAAGGCACAATGCCGACTTCAGTACAAGAAGACTGACTCTTTGTACATACCTATGTTTGAACCATTCCGGTGACACTAGTTATAGATTCCGATGTTTCACTTCAGGTTTACTGTATCCCTTGGACCTTCTTATTGACGATGAAACACAGAAATTGTATCGGAATTAAATAGAAAAGGCACAATGCCGACTTAAGTACAAGAAGAATGACTCTTTCTACTGTCTATGCTTTGAACCATTCCTGTGGCACTACTTATGGATTCCGATGCTTCACTTCAGGTTTACTGTATCCCTCTGACCTTCGTATTGACGATGAATCACAGAAATTGCATCGGAATTAAATAGAAAAGGCACAGTGCCGACTTAAGTACAAGAAGACTGACCCTTTTTACTGACTGTGTTTTGAACCATTCCGGTGACACTATTCATTGTTCCGATGCTACGATTCAGGTTTACTGTATCCCTGGGACGTTCTTATTGACGATGAAGCACCGAAATTCCATCGGAATTAAATACGAAAGGCACAATGCCGACTTAAGTACAGGACGACCGACTCTTCATACTGACTATGTTTGAACCATTACTGTTATACCACTTATACATTCCGATGCTTCACTTCAGATTTACTGTATCCCTCTGACCTTCTTATTGACGAAGAAACACAGAAATTGCATTGGAATGAAATAGAAAAGGCACAATGCCGACTTAAGTACAAGAAGACTGACTCTTCTTACTGTCTATGTCATGAGCCATTCCAGTGACACTAGTTATAGATTCCGATGCGTCACTTCGGATGTATTGCATCCCTTGGACGTTCGTATTGACGATGAAATACAGAAATTGCATCGGAATTAAATAGAAAAGGCACAATGCCGACTTAAGTACAAGAAGACTGACTCTTTTTACTGACTATTTTTTGAACCATTCCTGTGACACTAGTCATATATTCCGATGCCTCACTTCAGGTTTACTGTATCCCTTGGACGTTCTTATTGACGATGAAACACAGAAATTGTATCGGAATTATATACAAAAGGTACAATGCCGACTTAAGTACAAGAAGACTGACTCTTAATAATGTCTATGTTTTGAACCATTCCTGTGACACGAGTTATACATTCCGATGCTTCACTTCAGGTTTACTGTATCCCTTGGACCTTCTTATTGACAATAAAACACAGAAATTGCATCGGAATTAAATAGAAAAGGCACAATGCCGACTCAAGTACAAGAAGACTGACTCATCCTACTGTCCACGTTTTGAACCATACCTGTCACACTAGTTATACATTCCGATGCTTCAGTTCAGGTTTACTGTATCCCTTGGACCTTCTTATTGACGATGAAACCCAGAAATTGCTTCGGAATTAAATACAAAAGGCACAATGCCGACTTCAGCACAAGAAGACTGACTCTTTGTACGTACCTATGTTTGAACCATTCCGATGACACTAGTTATAGATTCCGATGTTTCACTTCAGGTTTACTGTATCCCTTGGACCTTCTTATTAACGATGAAACACAGAAATTGCATCGGAATTAAATAGAAAATGCACAGTGCCGACTTAAGTACAAGAAGAATGACTCTTCCTATTGTCTATGTTTTGAACCTTTCCTGAGGCACTACTTATGGATTCCGATGCTTCACTTCAGGTTTACTGTATCCCTCTGACCTTCATATTGACGATGAAACACAGAAATCGCTTCGGAAATAAATACAAAAGGCTCAATGCCGACTCAAGTAGAAGAAGACTGACTCTTCCTAATGTCTATGTTTTGAACGATTCCTGTGACACTAGTTATACATTCCGATGCTATACTTCAGGTTTACTGTATTCCTCTGACCTTCTTATTGACGATGAAACACAGAAATTGCATCGGAATTAAATAGAAAAGGCACAATGCCGACTTAAGTACAAGAAGACTGACTCTTCCTGCTGTCTATGTTTGAACCATTCCTCTCACACTAGTTATACATTCCGATGCTTCACTTCAGGAATACTGTATCCCTTGGACCTTCTCATTGACGATGAAACACCGAAATTCCATCGGAATTATATACGAAGGCACAATGCCGACTTAAGTACAAGACGACTGACTCTTCTTACTGACTATGTTTGAACCATTACTGTGATACCACTTATAGATTCCGATGCTTCACTTCAGGTTTACTGTATCCCTATGACCTTCTTATTGACGATGAAACACAGAAATTGCAACGGAATTAAATTCAAAAGTCACAATGCCGACTTAAGTACAAGAAGACTGACTCTTCTTACTGTCTATGTTTTGAACCATTCCAGTGACACTAGTTATAGATTCCGATGCGTCACTTCAGGTGTACTGCATCCCTTGGGCCTTCTTATTGACGATGAAACACAGAAATTGCATCGGAATTGAATAGAAAAGGCACAATGCCGACTTAAGTACAAGAAGACTGACTCTTTTTACTGACTATGTTTTGATCCATTCCTGTGACACTATTCATTGATTCTAATGCCACACTTCAGGTTTACTGTATCCCTTGGACGTTCCTATTGACGATGAAACACAGAAATTGCATCGGAATTAAATACAAAAGGCACAATGCCGACATAAGTACAAAGAGACTGACCCTACTGTCTATGTTTTGAACCATTCCTGTGACACTAGGTATATATTCCGATGCTTCACTTCAGGTTTACTGTATCCCTTGGACCTTCTTATTGACGAGGAAACACAGAAATTGCATACGAATTAAATACAAAAGGCACAGTACCGACTCAAGTACAAGAAGACTGACTCTTCCTACTGTCAATGCTTTGAACCACTCCTGTGACACTATTTATACATTCCGATGCTTCACTTCACGTTTACTGTATCCGTTCGACCTTCTTATAGACGATGAAACACAGAAATTGCATCGGAATTAAATACAAAAGGCACAATGCCGACTTAAGTACAAGAAGACTGACTCTTCCTAATGTCCATGTTTTGAACCATTCCTGTCACACTAGTTATACATTCCGATGCTTCACTTCAGGTTTACGGTATCCCTTGGACCTTCTTGTTGACGATGAAACACAGAAATTGCAACGGAATTAAATACAAAAGGCACAATGCCGACTTCAGTACAAGAAGACTGACTCTTTGTACGTACCTATGTTTGAACCATTCCGGTGACACTAGTTATAGATTCCGATGTTTCACTTCAGGTTTACTGTAACCCTTGGACCTTCGTATTGACGATGAAACACAGAAATTGTATCGGAATTAAATAGAAAAGGCACAATGCCGACTTAAGTACAAGAAGAATGACTCTTTCTACTGTCTATGCTTTGAACCATTCCTGTGGCACTACTTATGGATTCCGATGCTTCACTTCAGGTTCACTGTATCCCTCTGACCTTCGTATTGACGATGAAACACAGAAATCGCTTCGGAAATAAATACAAAAGGCTCAATGCCGACTTAAGTACAGGACGACTGACTCTTCTTACTGACTATGTTTGAACCATTACTGTTATACCACTTATAGATTCCGTGCTTCACTTCAGATTTACTGTATCCCTCTGACCTTCTTATTGACGATGAAACACAGAAATTGCATTGGAATTAAATAGAAAAGGCACAATGCCGACTTAAGTACAAGAAGACTGACTCTTCTTACTGTCTATGTCATGAGCCATTCCAGTGACACTAGTTATAGATTCCGATGCGTCACTTCGGATGTATTGCATCCCTTGGACGTTCGTATTGACGATGAAATACATAAATTGCATCGGAATTAAATAGAAAAGGCACAATGCCGACTTAAGTACAAGAAGACTGACTCTTTTTACTGACTATTTTTTGAACCATTCCTGTGACACTAGTCATATATTCCGATGCCTCACTTCAGGTTTACTGTATCCCTTGGACGTTCTTATTGACAATGAAACACAGAAATTGCATCGGAATTAAATAGAAAAGGCACAATGCCGACTCAAGTACAAGAAGACTGACTCATCCTACTGTCCATGTTTTGAACCATACCTGTCACACTAGTTATACATTCCGATGCTTCAGTTCAGGTTTACTGTATCCCTTGGACCTTCTTATTGACGATGAAACCCAGAAATTGCTACGGATTTAAATACAAAAGGCACAATGCCGACTTCAGCACAAGAAGACTGACTCTTTGTACGTACCTATGTTTGAACCATTCCGATGACTCTAGTTATAGATTCCGATGTTTCACTTCAGGTTTACTGTATCCCTTGGACCTTCTTATTAACGATGAAACACAGAAATTGCATCGGAATTAAATAGAAAAGGCACAGTGCCGACTTAAGTACAAGAAGAATGACTCTTCCTACTGTCTATGTTTTGAACCATTCCTGAGGCACTACTTATGGATTCCGATGCTTCACTTCAGGTTTACTGTATCCCTCTGACCTTCTTATTGACGATGAAACACAGAAATCGCTTCGGAAATAAATACAAAAGGCTCAATGCCGACTCAAGTACAAGAAGACTGACTCTTCCTGCTGTCTATGTTTGAACCATTCCTGTCACACTAGTTATACATTCCGATGCTTCACTTCAGGATTACTGTATCCCTTGGACCTTCTTATTGACGATGAAACACCGAAATTCCATCGGAATTATATACGAAGGCACAATGCCGACTTAAGTACAAGACGACTGACTCTTCTTACTGACTATGTTTGAACCATTACTGTGATACCACTTATAGATTCCGATGCTTCACTTCAGGTTTACTGTATCCCTCTGACCTTCTTATTGACGATGAAACACAGAAATTGCATCGGAAATAAATAGAAAAGGCACAATGCCGACTTAAGTACAAGAAGACTGACTCTTCTTACTGTTTTGAACCATTCCTGTGACACTAGTTATACATTACGATGCTTCACTTCAGGTTTAATGTATCCCTTGGACCTTCTTATTGTCGATGAAACACAGAAATTGCATCGGAATTAAATACAAAAGGCACAATGCCGAAATAAGTACAAGAAGACTGAGTCTACTTACTGACTACGTTTTGAACCTATCCTGTGACACTAGTTATAGATTCCGATGCTTCACTTTAGGTTTACTGTATCCCTTGGACCTTCTTATTGACGATGAAACACGGAAATTCCATCGGAATTAAATACGAAAGGCCCAATGCCGACTTAAGTACAAGACGACTGACTCTTCTTACTGACTATGTTTAAACCATTACTGTGATACCACTTATAGATTCCGATGCTTCATTTCAGGTTTACTGTATCCCTCTGACCTTCTTATTGACGATGAAACACAGAAAGTGCATCGGAATTAAATAGAAAAGGCACAATGCCGACTTAAGTACAAGAAGACTGACTCTTCTAACTGTCTATGATTTGAACCATTCTTGTGACACTAGTTATAGATTCCGATGTTTCACTTCAGGTGTACTGTATCCCTTGGACCTTCTTATTGACGATGAAACACAGAAATTGCGTCGGAATTAAATACAAAAGGCACAATGCCGACTTAAGTACAAGTAGACTGACTCTTCTTACGGTCTATGTTTTGAACCATTCCTGTGACGCTAGTTATAGATTCTGATACTTCACTTCAGGTTAGCTGTATCCCTCTGACCTTCGTATTGACGATGAAACACAGAAATTGCATCGGAATTAAATACAAAAGGCACGATGACGACTTAAGTACATGTAGACTGACTCTGCCTACTGTCTATGTTTTCAACCACTCCTGTGACACTAGTTATAGATTCCGATGATTCACTTCATGTGTACTGTATCCCTCTGACATTCTTATTGACGATGAAACACAGAAATTGCATCGGAATTAAATACAAAAGGCACAATGCTGACTTCAGTACAAGAAGACTGACTCTTTGTACTGACTATGTTTGAATCATTCCGGTGACACTAGTTATAGATTCCGATGTTTCACTTCAGGTTTATTGTATCCCTCTGACCTTCTTATTGACGATAAAACACAAAAATTGCATCGGAATTAAATACAAAAGGCACAATGCCGACCTAAGTACATGTAGACTGACTCTTCCCACTGTCTATGATTTGAACCATTCCTGTGACACTAGTTATAGATTCCGATCATTCACTTCAGGTTTACTGTATCCCTCTGACCGTCTTATTGACGATGAAACACAGAAATTGCATCTGAATTAAATAGAAAATGCACAATGCAGACTTAAGTACAAGAAGAATGACTCTTCCTACTGTCTATGTTTTGAACCATTCCTGTGACACTACTTATAGATTCCGATGGTTCACTTCAGGTTTACTGTATCCCTCTGACCTTCTTATTGACGATGAAACACAGAAATTGCATCGGAAATAAATACAAAAGGCTCAATGCCGACTCAAGTAGAAGAAGACTGACTCTTCCTACTGTCTATGATTAGAACGATTCCTGTGACACTGATTATACATTCCGATGCTATCCTTCAGGTTTACTGTATTCCTCTGACCTTCTTATTGACGATGAAACACAGAAATTGCATCGGAATTAAATAGAAAAGGCACAATGCCGACTTAAGTACAAGAAGACTGACTCTTCTTACTGACTATGTTTTGAACCATTTCTGTGACACTAGTTATAGATTCCGATGCTTCACTTCAGGTTTTCTGTATCCCTCTGACTTTCTTATTGACGATGAAACACAGAAATTGCATCGGAATTAAATAGAAAAGGCACAATGCCGACTCAAGTTCAAGAAGACTGACTCTTCCTACTGTCCATGTTTTGAACCATTCCTGTCACACTAGTTATACATTCCGATTCCTCACTTCAGGTGTACTGTATCCCTTGGACTTTCTTATTGACGATGAAACACAGAAATTGCATCGGAATTAAATACAAAAGGCACAATGCCACCTTCAGTACAAGAAGACTGACTCTTTGTACTGACTATGTTTGAACCATTCCGGTCACACTAGTTATGGATTCCGATGTTTCACTTCAGGTTTACTGTATCCCTCTGACCTTCTTATTGACGATGAAGCACAAAAATTGCATCGGAATTACATACAAAAGGCACAATGCCGACTTAAGTACATGTAGACTGACTCTTCCCACTGTCTATGATTTGAACCATTCCTGTGACACTAGTCATTCATTCCGATGCTATACTTCAGGTTTACTGTATTCCTCTGACCATCTTATTGACGATGAAACACAGAAATTGCATCGGAATTAAATAGAAAAGGCACACTGCCGACTTAAGTACAAGAAGACTGACTCTTCCTACTGTCTATGTTTTGAACCATTCCTGTGACACTAGTTATAGATTCCGATGCTTCACTTCAGGCTAACTGCATCCCTCTGACCTTCTTATTGACGATGAAACACAGAAATTTCATCGGAATTAAATACAAAATGCACAATGCCGACTTCAGTACAAGAAGACTGAGTCTTTGTACTGACTATGTTTCAATCATTCCGGTGACACTAGTTATAGATTCCGATGTTTCACTTCAGGTTTACTGTATCCCTCTGACCTTCTTATTGACGATGAAACACAATAATTGCATTGGAATTAAATAGAAAAGGCACACTGCCGACTTAAGTACAAGAAGAATGACTCTTCCTACTGTCTATGTTTTGAACCATTCCTGTGACACTACTTATAGAATCCGATGCTTCACTTCAGGTTTACTGTATCCCTCTGACCTTCTTATTGACGATGAAACACAGAAATTGCATCGGAAATAAATACAAAAGGCTCAATGCCGACTCAAGTAGAAGAAGACTGACTCTTCCTACTGTCTATGATTAGAACGATTCCTGTGACACTGATTATACATTCCGATGCTATCCTTCAGGTTTACTGTATTCCTCTGACCTTCTTATTGACGATGAAACACAGAAATGGCATCGGAATTAAATAGAAAAGGCACAATGCCGACTTAAGTACAAGAAGACTGACTCTTCTTACTGTCTATGTTATGAACCATTCCAGTGACACTAGTTATAGATTCCGATGCGTCACTTCGGATGTATTGCATCCCTTGGACCTTCTTATTGACGATGAAATACAGAAATTGCATCGGAATTAAATAGAAAAGGCACAATGCCGACTTAAGTACAAGAAGACTGACTCTTTTTACTGACTATGTTTTGAACCATTCCTGTGACACTAGTCATATATTCCGATGCCTCACTTCAGGTTTACTGTATCCCTTGGACGTTCTTATTGACGATGAAACACAGAAATTGTATCGGAATTATATACAAAAGGCACAATGCCGACATAAGTACAAGAAGACTGACTCTTCCTAATGTCTATGTTTTGAACCATTCCTGTGACACGAGTTATACATTCCGATGCTTCACTTCAGGTTTACTGTATCCCTTGGACCTTCTTATTGACAATGAAACACAGAAATTGCATCGGAATTAAATAGAAAAGGCACAATGCCGACGCAAGTACAAGAAGACTGACTCTTCCTACTGTCCATGTTTTGAACCATACCTGTCACACTAGTTACACATTCCGATGCTTCACTTCAGGTTTACTGAATCCCTTGGACCTTCTTATTGACGATGAAACCCAGAAATTGCTTCGGAATTAAATACAAAAGGCACAATGCCGACTTCAGCACAAGAAGACTGACTCTTTGTACGTACCTATGTTTGAACCATTCCGGTGACACTAGTTATAGATTCCGATGTTTCACTTCAGGTTTACTGTATCCCTTGGACCTTCTTATTGACGATGAAACACAGAAATTGCATCGGAATTAAATAGAAAAGGCACAGAGCCGACTTAAGTACATGAAGAATGACTCTTCCTACTGTCTATGTTTTGAACCATTCCTGAGGCACTACTAATGGATTCCGATGCTTCACTTCAGGTTTACTGTATCTCTCTGACCTTCTCATTGATGATGAAACACAGAAATTGCATAGGAATTAAATACAAAAGGCACAATGCCGTCTTAAGTACAAGAAAACTGACTCATCCTACTGTCTATGTTTTGAACCATTCCTGTGGCACTAGTTATACAATCCGATGCTTCACTTCAGGTTTACTGGATCCCTTGGACCTTCTTATTGACGATGAAACACCGTAATTCCATCGGAATTAAATACGAAAGGCACAATGCCGACTTAAGTACAAGACGACTGACTCTTCTTACTGACTATGTTTGAACCATTACTGTGATACCACTTATAGATTCCGATGCTTCATTTCAGGTTTACTATATCCCTATGACCTTCTTATTGACGATGAAACACAGATATTGCATCGGAATTAAATAGAAAAGGCACAATGCCGACTTAAGTACAAGAAGACTTACTGTCTTTACTGACTGTGTTTTGAACCTTTCCTGTGACACTAGTCATATATTCCGATGCCTCACTTCAGGTTTACTGTATCCCTAGGACGTTCTTATTGACGATGAAACACAGAAATTGCATCGGAATTATATACAAAAGGCACAATGCCGATTTAAGTACAAGAAGAGTGACTCTTCCCACTGTGTATGTTTAGAACCATTCCTGTGACTCTAGTTATACATTCCGATGCTTCTTTCAGGTTTACTGTATCCCTTGGACCTTCTTATTGACGATGAAACACAGAAATTGCATCGGAATTAAATACAAAAGGCACAATGCCGACTTCAGTACAAGAAGACTGACTCTTTGTTCTGACTATGTTTGAATCATTCCGGTGACACTAGTTATAGATTCCGATGTTTCACTTCAGGTTTACTGTATCATTCTGACCTTCTTATTGACGATGAAACACAAAAATTGCATCGGAATTAAATACAAAAGGCACAATGCCGACCTAAGTACATGTATACTGACTCTTCCCACTGTCTATGTTTTGAACCATTCCTGAGGCACTACTTATGGATTCCGATGCTTCACTTCAACTTTACTGTATCCCTCTGACCTTCTTATTGACGATGAAATACAGAAATCGCTTCGGAAATAAATACAAAAGGCTCAATGCCGACTCAAGTACAAGAAGACTGACTCTTCCTGCTGTCTATGTTTGAACCATTCCTGTCACACTAGTTATACATTCCGATGCTTCACTTCAGGATTACTGTATCCCTTGGACCTTCTTATTGACGATGAAACACCGAAATTCCATCGGAATTATATACGAAGGCACAATGCCGACTTAAGTACAAGACGACTGACTCTTCTTACTGACTATGTTTGAACCATTACTGTGATACCACTTATAGATTCCGATGCTTCACTTCTGGTTTACTGTATCCCTCTGACCTTCTTATTGACGATGAAACACAGAAATTGCATCGGAAATAAATAGAAAAGGCACAATGCCGACTTAAGTACAAGAAGACTGTTTCTTCTTACTGTCTATGTTTTGAACCATTCCTGTGACACTAGTTATACATTACGATGCTTCACTTCAGGTTTAATGTATCCCTTGGACCTTCTTATTGTCGATGAAACACAGAAATTGCATCGGAATTAAATACAAAAGGCACAATGCCGAAATAAGTACAAGAAGACTGAGTCTACTTACTGACTACGTTTTGAACCTATCCTGTGACACTAGTTATAGATTCCGATGCTTCACTTCAGGTTTACTGTATCCCTTGGACCTTCTTATTGACGATGAAACACGGAAATTCCATCGGAATTAAATACGAAAGGCCCAATGCCGACTTAAGTACAAGACGACTGACTCTTCTTACTGACTATGTTTAAACCATTACTGTGATACCACTTATAGATTCCGATGCTTCATTTCAGGTTTACTGTATCCCTCTGACCTTCTTATTGACGATGAAACACAGAAAGTGCATCGGAATTAAATAGAAAAGGCACAATGCCGACTTAAGTACAAGAAGACTGACTCTTCTAACTGTCTATGATTTGAACCATTCTTGTGACACTAGTTATAGATTCCGATGTTTCACTTCAGGTGTACTGTATCCCTTGGACCTTCTTATTGACGATGAAACACAGAAATTGCGTCGGAATTAAATACAAAAGGCACAATGCCGACTTAAGTACAAGTAGACTGACTCTTCTTACGGTCTATGCTTTGAACCATTCCTGTGACGCTAGTTATAGATTCTGATACTTCACTTCAGGTTAGCTGTATCCCTCTGACCTTCGTATTGACGATGAAACACAGAAATTGCATCGGAATTAAATACAAAAGGCACGATGACGACTTAAGTACATGTAGACTGACTCTGCCTACTGTCTATATTTTCAACCACTCCTGTGACACTAGTTATAGATTCCGATGATTCACTTCATGTGTACTGTATCCCTCTGACATTCTTATTGACGATGAAACACAGAAATTGCATCGGAATTAAATACAAAAGGCACAATGCCGACCTAAGTACATGTAGACTGACTCTTCCCACTGTCTATGATTGTCCTGTGACACTAGTTATAGATTCCGATCATTCACTTCAGGTTTACTGTATCCCTCTGACCGTCTTATTGACGATGAAACACAGAAATTGCATCTGAATTAAATAGAAAATGCACAATGCAGACTTAAGTACAAGAAGAATGACTCTTCCTACTGTCTATGTTTTGAACCATTCCTGTGACACTACTTATAGATTCCGATGGTTCACTTCAGGTTTACTGTATCCCTCTGACCTTCTTATTGACGATGAAACACAGAAATTGCATCGGAAATAAATACAAAAGGCTCAATGCCGACTCAAGTAGAAGAAGACTGACTCTTCCTACTGTCTATGATTAGAACGATTCCTGTGACACTGATTATACATTCCGATGCTATCCTTCAGGTTTACTGTATTCCTCTGACCTTCTTATTGACGATGAAACACAGAAATTGCATCGGAATTAAATAGAAAAGGCACAATGCCGACTTAAGTACAAGAAGACTGACTCTTCTTACTGACTATGTTTTGAACCATTTCTGTGACACTAGTTATAGATTCCGATGCTTCACTTCAGGTTTTCTGTATCCCTCTGACTTTCTTATTGACGATGAAACACAGAAATTGCATCGGAATTAAATAGAAAAGGCACAATGCCGACTCAAGTTCAAGAAGACTGACTCTTCCTACTGTCCATGTTTTGAACCATTCCTGTCACACTAGTTATACATTCCGATTCCTCACTTCAGGTGTACTGTATCCCTTGGACTTTCTTATTGACGATGAAACACAGAAATTGCATCGGAATTAAATACAAAAGGCACAATGCCACCTTCAGTACAAGAAGACTGACTCTTTGTACTGACTATGTTTGAACCATTCCGGTCACACTAGTTATGGATTCCGATGTTTCACTTCAGGTTTACTGTATCCCTCTGACCTCCTTATTGACGATGAAGCACAAAAATTGCATCGGAATTACATACAAAAGGCACAATGCCGACTTAAGTACATGTAGACTGACTCTTCCCACTGTCTATGATTTGAACCATTCCTGTGACACTAGTCATTCATTCCGATGCTATACTTCAGGTTTACTGTATTCCTCTGACCATCTTATTGACGATGAAACACAGAAATTGCATCGGAATTAAATAGAAAAGGCACACTGCCGACTTAAGTACAAGAAGACTGACTCTTCCTACTGTCTATGTTTTGAACCATTCCTGTGACACTAGTTATAGATTCCGATGCTTCACTTCAGGCTAACTGCATCCCTCTGACCTTCTTATTGACGATGAAACACAGAAATTTCATCGGAATTAAATACAAAATGCACAATGCCGACTTCAGTACAAGAAGACTGAGTCTTTGTACTGACTATGTTTGAATCATTCCGGTGACACTAGTTATAGATTCCGATGTTTCACTTCAGGTTTACTGTATCCCTCTGACCTTCTTATTGACGATGAAACACAATAATTGCATTGGAATTAAATAGAAAAGGCACACTGCCGACTTAAGTACAAGAAGAATGACTCTTCCTACTGTCTATGTTTTGAACCATTCCTGTGACACTACTTATAGAATCCGATGCTTTACTTCAGGTTTACTGTATCCCTCTGACCTTCTTATTGACGATGAAACACAGAAATTGCATCGGAAATCAATACAAAAGGCTCAATGCCGACTCAAGTAGAAGAAGACTGACTCTTCCTACTGTCTATGATTAGAACGATTCCTGTGACACTGATTATACATTCCGATGCTATCCTTCAGGTTTACTGTATTCCTCTGACCTTCTTATTGACGATGAAACACAGAAATGGCATCGGAATTAAATAGAAAAGGCACAATGCCGACTTAAGTACAAGAAGACTGACTCTTCTTACTGTCTATGTTATGAACCATTCCAGTGACACTAGTTATAGATTCCGATGCGTCACTTCGGATGTATTGCATCCCTTGGACCTTCTTATTGACGATGAAATACAGAAATTGCATCGGAATTAAATAGAAAAGGCACAATGCCGACTTAAGTACAAGAAGACTGACTCTTTTTACTGACTATGTTTTGAACCATTCCTGTGACACTAGTCATATATTCCGATGCCTCACTTCAGGTTTACTGTATCCCTTGGACGTTCTTATTGACGATGAAACACAGAAATTGTATCGGAATTATATACAAAAGGCACATTGCCGACTTAAGTACAAGAAGACTGACTCTTCCTAATGTCTATGTTTTGAACCATTAGTGTGACACGAGTTATACATTCCGATGCTTCACTTCAGGTTTACTGTATCCCTTGGACCTTCTTATTGACAATGAAACACAGAAATTGCATCGGAATTAAATAGAAAAGGCACAATGCCGACGCAAGTACAAGAAGACTGACTCTTCCTATTGTCCATGTTTTGAACCATACCTGTCACACTAGTTATACATTCCGATGCTTCACTTCAGGTTTACTGAATCCCTTGGACCTTCTTATTGACGATGAAACCCAGAAATTGCTTCGGAATTAAATACAAACGGCACAATGCCGACTTCAGCACAAGAAGACTGACTCTTTGTACGTACCTATGTTTGAACCATTCCGGTGACACTAGTTATAGATTCCGATGTTTCACTTCAGGTTTACTGTATCCCTTGGACCTTCTTATTGACGATGAAACACAGAAATTGCATCGGAATTAAATAGAAAAGGCACAGAGCCGACTTAAGTACATGAAGAATGACTCTTCCTACTGTCTATGTTTTGAACCATTCCTGAGGCACTACTAATGGATTCCGATGCTTCACTTCAGGTTTACTGTATCCCTCTGACCTTCTTATTGATGATGAAACACAGAAATTGCATAGGAATTAAATACAAAAGGCACAATGCCGTCTTAAGTACAAGAAAACTGACTCATCCTACTGTCTATGTTTTGAACCATTCCTGTGGCACTAGTTATACAATCCGATGCTTCACTTCAGGTTTACTGGATCCCTTGGACCTTCTTATTGACGATGAAACACCGTAATTCCATCGGAATTAAATACGAAAGGCACAATGCCGACTTAAGTACAAGACGACTGACTCTTCTTACTGACTATGTTTGAACCATTACTGTGATACCACTTATAGATTCCGATGCTTCATTTCAGGTTTACTATATCCCTATGACCTTCTTATTGACGATGAAACACAGATATTGCATCGGAATTAAATAGAAAAGGCACAATGCCGACTTAAGTACAAGAAGACTTACTGTCTTTACTGACTGTGTTTTGAACCTTTCCTGTGACACTAGTCATATATTCCGATGCCTCACTTCAGGTTTACTGTATCCCTAGGACGTTCTTATTGACGATGAAACACAGAATTTGCATCGGAATTATATACAAAAGGCACAATGCCGATTTAAGTACAAGAAGAGTGACTCTTCCCACTGTGTATGTTTAGAACCATTCCTGTGACTCTAGTTATACATTCCGATGCTTCACTTCAGGTTTACTGTATCCCTTGGACCTTCTTATTGACGATGAAACACAGAAATTGCATCGGAATTAAGGGGATACGGAATCACCTATCCCCGCAATGTTAATATATGCCTACTATAGGGAACATTTTCTCACAAACTACTGGAGACAGAGAGGTAAAAATTTTTACTGTATGTGCATTCATATGTTACAACAATACTTAAACAACAGTTTATTGTCAAAGTATTTTCTTACAGAGATATTGTACATTTATTTTTAAGTAAATTTTTTCCATTGCTTTTTACTAGACTATCACCCCTAAGTCTTTTGTAAATCAAGTAATTAAAAAATCGTTGTTTCAGTATGTAATAGGGACCTATGTCACTACGTCATAAAAATTTCAGACTTCTAGGTTGACCAGTACCTGAGATAATGTTCCTAGATGAAGTAAAAAGTAAACTTACGGGAAACGGAGAAAGAAGATTAAAACATTCCTGATCCGTAGCTAATACCCCCTTCACAGTCTTCATAATCATCTTCAAGTCTTCTTTTGGCACCCCTCTGCACCTGTCTTGCTTTTTTCACTAATGTCTTGATTATATTATCAGCATGCCTTAGTCTGTGCTGATCTAAAAAGAACATAGCACGTACCGTACGGGAACCAACACACATACCCAACTTTTGAAGGACCTGGCATT
Organism: Schistocerca piceifrons; assembly: GCF_021461385.2. Taxonomy (NCBI): domain Eukaryota; kingdom Metazoa; phylum Arthropoda; class Insecta; order Orthoptera; family Acrididae; genus Schistocerca; species Schistocerca piceifrons. The sequence continues at coordinate 849,585,909 of NC_060141.1, read as the reverse complement.
TAGTTATATTTCCAAGATTGAAGGTTGCCACAGCATCATACACACCAAAATGTAGTGTATTAATTCCGACAAACACTGTTTTTGGGAGACGATGCCATATCACACTATTCAAGCACTCGTTGGGGTTCTGCGTTTTTCCGTGAAGACATTTCATCAGAAGACTTCTGTCAGCCAGATCTCTGAAAATGGGCTTTATTTCTGCCATGATGGCTGATGGTAGACTGTGGTGGTGAATGTATTTCTCTCCTGTTGTTAGTCCCCTATTGTATTTACACCAGCTGTTTTCACCTTTGGGGCACAAACCATGTTGTGGATGCTCATCCGCGGATGCGGTGTGGAAATATAAAGCCCATATAGCTCTCCTCATTTCTTCAAGATTGCCTGTATTTTGCCTGATTGCAAGGCCATAGCAGTTCCGAATGTGGTCTATTATGGAATCAGTCAATCTTCCTCTGCCATCCAAGGTTTTCCCATCATCTAGTTTTTTCCCTTTCATAACTGATTTTAACCTTCTCAGCCTGGCACCCATTCTCTTCTGCACATGTCCTATACATTCAAGTTTGCTTATATTTACACTGTTCCCATATGGTTTGCTTTCCAAAACTTCTTTGAATGCTTTAGAGTCACCATCTCCCAGATATTTGACATAGCGAACATTATACCACTGTGAAGAGCGATGAAAAATTTTCTTCGCCCCAGCAACCTCCATGCCACCACTACTACCATAATAATTAGCAATACAGTCATCACTGTGTTCATTTTTCAGCCTGCCTGTGCACCTACAGTATTTAGACATTATTGCAACATCAATAACCTTGCCAGTATCAACACTAGTTGCTGTTACAACACCATTGTTGGAGGTGTGGCCCCTTTTCTGCCACGTGCCATCAAACGCCACTGTGAGGTCACGACTGCCGTCATTTTCTTCCACTGCTTCTTCCACAGCAACCTGCATTGACTTCTGTGCTACATCTTCAACTGCAGATCCTAGTACATAATTGTAAGCTTCAAACTTTGAAGGTGCACTTGGAAGATTTAGAACACCACATAGCATATCACCAGCTGTTTTGCCCTTACCAATTGCTCGCAATCCATAAACTAACCTAATATTTACACTATAAAGTTCAGTTTTCTTGTATCCATTATTTACAGTTACTGAAACCGAACTTGGAAACTTACAGCTGTATTTACAAACACTGCATATTAAATTAAACTGGGCAGCCAGGCCAACATGGGATTCTACTTTCAGAGAAACGTTTCCATGACATTTTTTGCAGCACAAACTGTTTTCAAGAGCTTTACACAATATATTCGTATCAATGAGTTCAAAAACTTCATATCCTCTATCAAGTAAATTATATTTCTCTTCCAAATCTCTTAGTTTTTTATGAGAAGCACTGTTTTCATTTGGTGTAAGTTCGTTCGGCAAATCAGTAATAAGTGGATTCACATTTTCCAACAGTGATGATGATGAACTGCTTTGCTTTGCTAATGAATCATTATTTCTTTTCTTTTGTCAGTTCACACGCTTTTTAAATACTTTTGCTTTAGCTCTAGGCATTTTCACTGCGAAAAATGAAGCACTAAATACGAAATAACTCAACAACAACTACTTTCTTATATCACACTGTTTACAAAACAGTCCCACCACAAAGTCAAAGAGTAACTTGAGGAAACCAGAGAGAAACATTTTCGGGCAACTAGTGTATAAATAGTCGCTGGAAACCGGGATATTTGAATTCATGTCACTTTAAAGGTACTGCCAAAAAGTTCATGGTCAGCCACGAGAGACGTGTATAACTAAAGCGCAATACCCGATCTCACAAATATATAAAAATAAAATAGTTATAATTGTAGTAGAGCTATGTATGATACGTCATTTTAAAGAGGAAACATGGCAGAATATAATACGCCAATAAAAAAAAATTCGATTTTTTAACCCAAAATCCGATTCCGTATCTCCTTAAATACAAAAGGCACAATGCCGACTTCAGTACAAGAAGACTGACTCTTTGTTCTGACTATGTTTGAATCATTCCGGTGACACTAGTTATAGATTCCGATGTTTCACTTCAGGTTTACTGTATCCCTCTGACCTTCTTATTGACGATGAAGCACAAAAATTGCATCGGAATTAAATACAAAAGGCACAATGCCGACTTATGTACATGTAGACTGACTCTTCCCACTGTCTATGATTTGAACCATTCCTGTGACACTAGTTATTGATTCAGATGATTCACTTCAGGTTTACTGTCTCCCTCTGACCGCCTTATTGACGATGAAACACAGAAATTGCGTCGGAATTAAATAGAAAACGCACAATGCCGACTTCAGTACAAGAAGAATGACTCTTCCTACTGTCTATGTTTTGAACCATTCCTGTGCCACTACTTATGGATTCCGATGCTTCACTTCAGGTTTACTGTATCCCTCTGACCTTGTTGATGACGATGAAACACAGAAATTGCATCGGAAATAAATACAAAAGGCTCAATGCCGACTCAAGTAGAAGAAGACTGACTCTTGCTACTGTCTATGATTTAAACGATTCCTGTGACACTAGTCATTCATTCCGATGCTATACTTCAGGTTTACTGTATTCCTCTGACCTTCTTATTGACGATGAAACACAGAAATTGCATCGGAATTAAATAGAAAAGGCACACTGCCGACTTAAGTACAAGAAGACTGACTCTTTCTACTGTCTATGTTTTGAACCATTCCTGCGACACTAGTTATAGATTCCAATGCTTCACTTCAGGTTAACTGTATCCCTCTGACCTTCTTATTAACGATGAAACATAGAAATTGCATCGGAATTAAATACAAAAGGCACAATACCGACTCAAGTACAAGAAGACTGACTCTTCCTACTGTCTATGCTTTGAACCATTCCTGTGACACTAGTTATACATTCCGATGTTTCACTTCACGTCTACTGTATCCGTTCGACCTTCCTATTGACGATGAAACACAGAAATTGCATCGGAATTAAATACAAAAGGCACAATGACGACTTAAGTACAAGAAGACTGACTCTTCCTAATATCCATATTTTGAACCATTCCTGACACACTAGTTATACATTCCGATGCTTCACTTCAGGTTTACTGTTTCCCTTGGACCTTCTTATTGTTGATGAAACACAGAAATTGCATCGGAATGAAATACAAAAGGCACAATGCCGACTTAAGTACAAGAAGACTGACTCTTCTTACTGTCTATGTTTGAACCATTCCTGTGACACTAGTTATACATTACGATGCTTCACTTCAGGTTTAATGTGTCCCTTGGACCTTCTTATTGTCGATGAAACACAGAAATTGCATCGGAATTAAATACAAAAGACACAATGCCGAAATAAGTACAAGAAGACTGAGTCTACTTACTGACTACGTTTTGAACCTATCCTGTGACACTAGTTATAGATTCCGATGCTTCACTTCAGGTTTACTGTATCCCTCTGACCTTCTTATTGATGATGAAACACAGAAATTGCATCGGAATTAAATACAAAAGGCACAATGCCGACTTAAGTACAAGAAGACTGACTCATCCTACTGTCTATGTTTTGAACCATTCCTGTGGCACTAGTTATACAATCCGATGCTTCACTTCAGGTTTACTGGATCCCTTGGACATTCTTATTGACGATGAAACACAAAAATAGCATCGGAATTAAATACAAAAGGCACAATGCCGACCTAAGTACATATAGACTGACTCTTCTTACTGTCTATGATTTGAACCATTCTTGTGACACTAGTTATAGATTCCGATGTTTCACTTCAGGTGTACTGTATCCCTTGGACCTTCTTATTGACGATGAAACACAGAAATTGCGTCGGAATTAAATAAAAAAGGCACAATGCCGACTTAAGTACAAGTAGACTGAATCTTCTTACTGTCTATTTCTGAACCATTCCTGTGACACTAGATATAGATTCTGATGCTTCACTTCAGGTTAGCTGTATACCTCTGACCTTCGTATTGACGATGAAACACAGAAATTGCATCGGAATTAAATACAAAAGGCACGATGCCGACTTAAGTACATGTAGACTGACTCTTCCTACTGTCTATGTTTTCAACCATTCCTGTGACACTAGTTATAGATTCCGATGATTCACTTTATGTGTACTGTATCCCTCTGACCTTCTTATTGACGATGAAACACAGAAATTGCATCGGAATTAAATACAAAAGGAACAATGCCGACTTCAGTACAAGAAGACTGACTCTTTGTACTGACTATGTTTGAATCATTCCGGTGACACTAGTTATAGATTCCGATGTTTCACTTCAGGTTTACTGTATCCCTCTGACCTTATTGACGATGGAACACAAAAATTGCATCGGAATTAAATACAAAAGGCACAATGCCGACCTAAGTACATGTAGACTGACTCTTCCCACTGTCTATGATTTGAACCATTCCTGTGACACTAGTTATAGATTCCGATCATTCACTTCAGGTTTACTGTATCCCTCTGACCGTCTTGTCGACGATGAAACACAGAAATTGCATCGGAATTAAATAGAAAATGCACAATGCCGACTTAAGTACAAGAAGAATGACCCTTCCTACTGTCTATGTTTTGAACCATTCCTGTGACACTACTTATAGATTCCGATGCTTCACTTCAGGTTTACTGTATCCCTCTGACCTTCTTAGGGACGATGAATACAGAAATTGCATCGGAAATAAATACAAAAGGCTCAATGCCGACTCAAGTAGAAGAAGACTGACTCTTCCTACTGTCTACGATTAGAACGATTCCAGTGACACTGATTATACATTCCGATGCTATCCTTCAGGTTTACTGTATTCCTCTGACCATCTTATTGACGATGAAACACAGAAATTGCATCGGAATTAAATATAAAAGGCTCAATGCCGACTTAAGTACAAGAAGACTGACTCTTCTTACTGACTATGTTTTGAACCATTTCTGTGACACTAGTTATAGATTCCGATGCTTCACTTCAGGTTTACTGTATCCCTCTGACTTTCTTATTGACGATGAAACACAGAAATTGCATCGGAATTAAATAGAAAAGGCACAATGCCGACTCAAGTACAAGAAGACTGACTCTTCCTACTGTCCATGTTTTGAACCATTCCTGTCACACTAGTTATACATTCCGATGCCTCACTTCAGGTGTACTGTATGCCTTGGACTTTCTTATTGACGATGAAACACAGAAATTGCATCGGAATTAAATACAAAAGGCACAATGCCACCTTCAGTACAAGAAGACTGACTCTTTGTACTGACTATGTTTGAACCATTCTGGTGACACTAGTTATGGATTCCGATGTTTCACTTCAGGTTTACTGTATCCCTCTGACCTTCTTATTGACGATGAAGCACAAAAATTGCATCGGAATTAAATACAAAAGGCACAATGCCGACTTAAGTACATGTAGACAGACTCTTCCCACTGTCTATGATTTGAACCATTCCTGCGACACTAGTCGTTCATTCCGATGCTATACTTCACGTTTACTGTATTCCTCTGACCTTCTTATTGACGATGGAACACAGAAATTGCATCGGAATTAAATAGAAAAGGCACACTTCCGACTTAAGTACAAGAAGACTGACTCATCCTACTGTCAATGCTTTGAACCATTCCTGTGACACTAGTTATAGATTCCGATGCTTCACTTCAGGTTTACTGTATCCCTCTGACCTTCTTATTGACGATGAAGCACAAAAATTGCATCGGAATTAAATACAAAAGGCACAATGCCGACTTATGTACATGTAGACTGACTCTTCCCACTGTCTATGATTTGAACCATTCCTGTGACACTAGTTATAGATTCAGATGATTCACTTCAGGTTTACTGTCTCCCTCTGACCGTCTTATTGACGATGAAACACAGAAATTGCGTCGGAATTAAATAGAAAATGCACAATGCCGACTTCAGTACAAGAAGAATGACTCTTCCTACTGTCTATGTTTTGAACCATTCCTGTGACACTACTTATGGATTCCGATGCTTCACTTCAGGTTTACTGTATCCCTCTGACCTTGTTGATGACGATGAAACACCGAAATTGCATCGGAAATAAATACAAAAGGCTCAATGCCGACTCAATTAGAAGAAGACTGACTCTTGCTACTGTCTATGATTTGAAACATTTCCTGTGACACTAGTCACTCATTCCGATGCTATACTTCAGGTTTACTGTATTCCTCCGACCTTCTTATTGACGATGAAACACAGAAATTGCATCGGATTTAAATAGAAAAGGCACACTGCCGACTTAAGTACAAGAAGACTGACTCTTTCAACTGTCTATGTTTTGAACCATTCCTGCGACACTAGTTGTAGATTCCAATGCTTCACTTCAGGTTAACTGTATCCCTCTGACCTTCTTATTGACGATGAAACATAGAAATTGCATCGGAATTAAATACAAAAGGCACAATACCGACTCAAGTACAAGAAGACTGACTCTTCCTACTGTCTATGCTTTGAACCATTCCTGTGACACTAGTTATACATTCCGATGTTTCACTTCACGTCTACTGTATCCGTTCGACCTTCCTATTGACGATGAAACACAGAAATTGCATCGGAATTAAATACAAAAGGCACAATGACGACTTAAGTACAAGAAGACTGACTCTTCCTAATATCCATATTTTGAACCATTCCTGACACACTAGTTATACATTCCGATGCTTCACTTCAGGTTTACTGTTTCCCTTGGACCTTCTTATTGTTGATGAAACACAGAAATTGCATCGGAATGAAATACAAAAGGCACAATGCCGACTTAAGTACAAGAAGACTGACTCTTCTTACTGTCTATGTTTGAACCATTCCTGTGACACTAGTTATACATTACGATGCTTCACTTCAGGTTTAATGTGTCCCTTGGACCTTCTTATTGTCGATGAAACACAGAAATTGCATCGGAATTAAATACAAAAGACACAATGCCGAAATAAGTACAAGAAGACTGAGTCTACTTACTGACTACGTTTTGAACCTATCCTGTGACACTAGTTATAGATTCCGATGCTTCACTTCAGGTTTACTGTATCCCTCTGACCTTCTTATTGATGATGAAACACAGAAATTGCATCGGAATTAAATACAAAAGGCACAATGCCGACTTAAGTACAAGAAGACTGACTCATCCTACTGTCTATGTTTTGAACCATTCCTGTGGCACTAGTTATACAATCCGATGCTTCACTTCAGGTTTACTGGATCCCTTGGACATTCTTATTGACGATGAAACACAAAAATAGCATCGGAATTAAATACAAAAGGCACAATGCCGACCTAAGTACATATAGACTGACTCTTCTTACTGTCTATGATTTGAACCATTCTTGTGACACTAGTTATAGATTCCGATGTTTCACTTCAGGTGTACTGTATCCCTTGGACCTTCTTATTGACGATGAAACACAGAAATTGCGTCGGAATTAAATAAAAAAGGCACAATGCCGACTTAAGTACAAGTAGACTGAATCTTCTTACTGTCTATTTCTGAACCATTCCTGTGACACTAGATATAGATTCTGATGCTTCACTTCAGGTTAGCTGTATACCTCTGACCTTCGTATTGACGATGAAACACAGAAATTGCATCGGAATTAAATACAAAAGGCACGATGCCGACTTAAGTACATGTAGACTGACTCTTCCTACTGTCTATGTTTTCAACCATTCCTGTGACACTAGTTATAGATTCCGATGATTCACTTTATGTGTACTGTATCCCTCTGACCTTCTTATTGACGATGAAACACAGAAATTGCATCGGAATTAAATACAAAAGGAACAATGCCGACTTCAGTACAAGAAGACTGACTCTTTGTACTGACTATGTTTGAATCATTCCGGTGACACTAGTTATAGATTCCGATGTTTCACTTCAGGTTTACTGTATCCCTCTGACCTTATTGACGATGGAACACAAAAATTGCATCGGAATTAAATACAAAAGGCACAATGCCGACCTAAGTACATGTAGACTGACTCTTCCCACTGTCTATGATTTGAACCATTCCTGTGACACTAGTTATAGATTCCGATCATTCACTTCAGGTTTACTGTATCCCTCTGACCGTCTTGTCGACGATGAAACACAGAAATTGCATCGGAATTAAATAGAAAATGCACAATGCCGACTTAAGTACAAGAAGAATGACCCTTCCTACTGTCTATGTTTTGAACCATTCCTGTGACACTACTTATAGATTCCGATGCTTCACTTCAGGTTTACTGTATCCCTCTGACCTTCTTAGGGACGATGAATACAGAAATTGCATCGGAAATAAATACAAAAGGCTCAATGCCGACTCAAGTAGAAGAAGACTGACTCTTCCTACTGTCTACGATTAGAACGATTCCAGTGACACTGATTATACATTCCGATGCTATCCTTCAGGTTTACTGTATTCCTCTGACCATCTTATTGACGATGAAACACAGAAATTGCATCGGAATTAAATATAAAAGGCTCAATGCCGACTTAAGTACAAGAAGACTGACTCTTCTTACTGACTATGTTTTGAACCATTTCTGTGACACTAGTTATAGATTCCGATGCTTCACTTCAGGTTTACTGTATCCCTCTGACTTTCTTATTGACGATGAAACACAGAAATTGCATCGGAATTAAATAGAAAAGGCACAATGCCGACTCAAGTACAAGAAGACTGACTCTTCCTACTGTCCATGTTTTGAACCATTCCTGTCACACTAGTTATACATTCCGATGCCTCACTTCAGGTGTACTGTATGCCTTGGACTTTCTTATTGACGATGAAACACAGAAATTGCATCGGAATTAAATACAAAAGGCACAATGCCACCTTCAGTACAAGAAGACTGACTCTTTGTACTGACTATGTTTGAACCATTCTGGTGACACTAGTTATGGATTCCGATGTTTCACTTCAGGTTTACTGTATCCCTCTGACCTTCTTATTGACGATGAAGCACAAAAATTGCATCGGAATTAAATACAAAAGGCACAATGCCGACTTAAGTACATGTAGACTGACTCTTCCCACTGTCTATGATTTGAACCATTCCTGCGACACTAGTCGTTCATTCCGATGCTATACTTCACGTTTACTGTATTCCTCTGACCTTCTTATTGACGATGGAACACAGAAATTGCATCGGAATTAAATAGAAAAGGCACACTTCCGACTTAAGTACAAGAAGACTAACTCATCCTACTGTCAATGCTTTGAACCATTCCTGTGACACTAGTTATAGATTCCGATGCTTCACTTCAGGTTTACTGTATCCCTCTGACCTTCTTATTGACGATGAAGCACAAAAATTGCATCGGAATTAAATACAAAAGGCACAATGCCGACTTATGTACATGTAGACTGACTCTTCCCACTGTCTATGATTTGAACCATTCCTGTGACACTAGTTATAGATTCAGATGATTCACTTCAGGTTTACTGTCTCCCTCTGACCGTCTTATTGACGATGAAACACAGAAATTGCGTCGGAATTAAATAGAAAATGCACAATGCCGACTTCAGTACAAGAAGAATGACTCTTCCTACTGTCTATGTTTTGAACCATTCCTGTGACACTACTTATGGATTCCGATGCTTCACTTCAGGTTTACTGTATCCCTCTGACCTTGTTGATGACGATGAAACACCGAAATTGCATCGGAAATAAATACAAAAGGCTCAATGCCGACTCAATTAGAAGAAGACTGACTCTTGCTACTGTCTATGATTTGAAACATTTCCTGTGACACTAGTCACTCATTCCGATGCTATACTTCAGGTTTACTGTATTCCTCCGACCTTCTTATTGACGATGAAACACAGAAATTGCATCGGAATTAAATAGAAAAGGCACACTGCCGACTTAAGTACAAGAAGACTGACTCTTTCTACTGTCTATGTTTTGAACCATTCCTGTGACACTAGTTATAGATTCCGATGCTTCACTTCAGGTTAACTGTATCCCTCTGACCTTCTTATTGACGATGAAACATAGAAATTGCATCGGAATTAAATACAAAAGGCACAATACCGACTCAAGTACAAGAAGACTGACTCTTCCTACTGTCTATGCTTTGAACCATTCCTGTGACACTAGTTATACATTCCGATGTTTCACTTCACGTCTACTGTATCCGTTCGACCTTCCTATTGACGATGAAACACAGAAATTGCATCGGAATTAAATACAAAAGGCACAATGACGACTTAAGTACAAGAAGACTGACTCTTCCTAATATCCATATTTTGAACCATTCCTGACACACTAGTTATACATTCCGATGCTTCACTTCAGGTTTACTGTTTCCCTTGGACCTTCTTATTGTTGATGAAACACAGAAATTGCATCGGAATGAAATACAAAAGGCACAATGCCGACTTAAGTACAAGAAGACTGACTCTTCTTACTGTCTATGTTTGAGCCATTCCTGTGACACTAGTTATACATTACGATGCTTCACTTCAGGTTTAATGTGTCCCTTGGACCTTCTTATTGTCGATGAAACACAGAAATTGCATCGGAATTAAATACAAAAGACACAATGCCGAAATAAGTACAAGAAGACTGAGTCTACTTACTGACTACGTTTTGAACCTATCCTGTGACACTAGTTATAGATTCCGATGCTTCACTTCAGGTTTACTGTATCCCTCTGACCTTCTTATTGATGATGAAACACAGAAATTGCATCGGAATTAAATACAAAAGGCACAATGCCGACTTAAGTACAAGAAGACTGACTCATCCTACTGTCTATGTTTTGAACCATTCCTGTGGCACTAGTTATACAATCCGATGCTTCACTTCAGGTTTAATGGATCCCTTGGACATTCTTATTGACGATGAAACACAAAAATTGCATCGGAATTAAATACAAAAGGCACAATGCCGACCTAAGTACATGTAGACTGACTCTTCTTACTGTCTATGATTTGAACCATTCTTGTGACACTAGTTATAGATTCCGATGTTTCACTTCAGGTGTACTGTATCCCTTGGACCTTCTTATTGACGATGAAACACAGAAATTGCGTCGGAATTAAATAAAAAAGGCACAATGCCGACTTAAGTACAAGTAGACTGAATCTTCTTACTGTCTATTTCTGAACCATTCCTGTGACACTAGATATAGATTCTGATGCTTCACTTCAGGTTAGCTGTATACCTCTGACCTTCGTATTGACGATGAAACACAGAAATTGCATCGGAATTAAATACAAAAGGCACAATGCCGACTTAAGTACATGTAGACTGACTCTTCCTACTGTCTATGTTTTCAACCATTCCTGTGACACTAGTTACAGATTCCGATGATTCACTTTATGTGTACTGTATCCCTCTGACCTTCTTATTGACGATGAAACACAGAAATTGCATCGGAATTAAATACAAAAGGAACAATGCCGACTTCAGTACAAGAAGACTGACTCTTTGTACTGACTATGTTTGAATCATTCCGGTGACACTAGTTATAGATTCCGATGTTTCACTTCAGGTTTACTGTATCCCTCTGACCTTATTGACGATGGAACACAAAAATTGCATCGGAATTAAATACAAAAGGCACAATGCCGACCTAAGTACATGTAGACTGACTCTTCCCACTGTCTATGATTTGAACCATTCCTGTGACACTAGTTATAGATTCCGATCATTCACTTCAGGTTTACTGTATCCCTCTGACCGTCTTATCGACGATGAAACACAGAAATTGCATCGGAATTAAATAGAAAATGCACAATGCCGACTTAAGTACAAGAAGAATGACCCTTCCTACTGTCTATGTTTTGAACCATTCCTGTGACACTACTTATAGATTCCGATGCTTCACTTCAGGTTTACTGTATCCCTCTGACCTTCTTAGGGACGATGAATACAGAAATTGCATCGGAAATAAATACAAAAGGCTCAATGCCGACTCAAGTAGAAGAAGACTGACTCTTCCTACTGTCTACGATTAGAACGATTCCAGTGACACTGATTATACATTCCGATGCTATCCTTCAGGTTTACTGTATTCCTCTGACCATCTTATTGACGATGAAACACAGAAATTGCATCGGAATTAAATATAAAAGGCTCAATGCCGACTTAAGTACAAGAAGACTGACTCTTCTTACTGACTATGTTTTGAACCATTTCTGTGACACTAGTTATAGATTCCGATGCTTCACTTCAGGTTTACTGTATCCCTCTGACTTTCTTATTGACGATGAAACACAGAAATTGCATCGGAATTAAATAGAAAAGGCACAATGCCGACTCAAGTAAAAGAAGACTGACTCTTCCTACTGTCCATGTTTTGAACCATTCCTGTCACACTAGTTATACATTCCGATGCCTCACTTCAGGTGTACTGTATGCCTTGGACTTTCTTATTGACGATGAAACACAGAAATTGCATCGGAATTAAATACAAAAGGCACAATGCCACCTTCAGTACAAGAAGACTGACTCTTTGTACTGACTATGTTTGAACCATTCTGGTGACACTAGTTATGGATTCCGATGTTTCACTTCAGGTTTACTGTATCCCTCTGACCTTCTTATTGACGATGAAGCACAAAAATTGCATCGGAATTAAATACAAAAGGCACAATGCCGACTTAAGTACATGTAGACTGACTCTTCCCACTGTCTATGATTTGAACAATTCCTGCGACACTAGTCGTTCATTCCGATGCTATACTTCACGTTTACTGTATTCCTCTGACCTTCTTATTGACGATGAAACACAGAAATTGCATCGGAATTAAATAGAAAAGGCACACTTCCGACTTAAGTACAAGAAGACTGACTCATCCTACTGTCAATGCTTTGAACCATTCCTGTGACACTAGTTATAGATTCCGATGCTTCACTTCAGGTTTACTGTATCCCTCTGACCTTCTTATTGACGATGAAGCACAAAAATTGCATCGGAATTAAATACAAAAGGCACAATGCCGACTTATGTACATGTAGACTGACTCTTCCCACTGTCTATGATTTGAACCATTCCTGTGACACTAGTTATAGATTCAGATGATTCACTTCAGGTTTACTGTCTCCCTCTGACCGTCTTATTGACGATGAAACACAGAAATTGCGTCGGAATTAAATAGAAAATGCACAATGCCGACTTCAGTACAAGAAGAATGACTCTTCCTACTGTCTATGTTTTGAACCATTCCTGTGACACTACTTATGGATTCCGATGCTTCACTTCAGGTTTACTGTATCCCTCTGACCTTGTTGATGACGATGAAACACCGAAATTGCATCGGAAATAAATACAAAAGGCTCAATGCCGACTCAATTAGAAGAAGACTGACTCTTGCTACTGTCTATGATTTGAAACATTTCCTGTGACACTAGTCACTCATTCCGGTGCTATACTTCAGGTTTACTGTATTCCTCCGACCTTCTTATTGACGATGAAACACAGAAATTGCATCGGAATTAAATAGAAAAGGCACACTGCCGACTTAAGTACAAGAAGACTGACTCTTTCTACTGTCTATGTTTTGAACCATTCCTGTGACACTAGTTATAGATTCCGATGCTTCACTTCAGGTTAACTGTATCCCTCTGACCTTCTTATTGACGATGAAACATAGAAATTGCATCGGAATTAAATACAAAAGGTACAATACCGACTCAAGTACAAGAAGACTGACTCTTCCTACTGTCTATGCTTTGAACCATTCCTGTGACACTAGTTATACATTCCGATGTTTCACTTCACGTTTACTGTATCCGTTCGACCTTCCTATTGACGATGAAACACAGAAATTGCATCGGAATTAAATACAAAAGGCACAATGACGACTTAAGTACAAGAAGAATGACTCTTCTTAATATCCATATTTTGAACCATTCCTGTCACACTAGTTATACATTCCGATGCTTCACTTCAGGTTTACTGTTTCCCTTGGACCTTCTTATTGTTGATGAAACACAGAAATTGCATCGGAATGTAATACAAAAGGCACAATGCCGACTTAAGTACAAGAAGACTGACTCTTTTTACTGTCTATGTTTTGAACCATTCCTGTGACACTAGTTATACATCACGATGCTTCACTTCAGGTTTAATGTGTCCCTTGGACCTTCTTATTGTCGATGAAACACAGAAATTGCATCGGAATTAAATACAAAAGACACAATGCCGAAATAAGCACAAGAAGACTGAGTCTACTTACTGACTACGTTTTGAACCTATCCTGTGACACTAGTTATAGATTCCGATGCTTCACTTCAGGTTTACTGTATCCCTCTGACCTTCTTATTGATGATGAAACACAGAAAATGCATCGGAATTAAATACAAAAGGCACAATGCCGACTTAAGTACAAGAAGACTGACTCATCCTACTGTCTATGTTTTGAACCATTCCTGTGGCACTAGTTATACAATCCGATGCTTCACTTCAGGTTTACTGGATCCCTTGGACATTCTTATTGACGATGAAACACAAAAATTGCATCGGAATTAAATACAAAAGGCACAATGCCGACGTAAGTACATGTAGACTGACTCTTCTTACTGTCTATGATTTGAACCATTCTTGTGACACTGGTTATAGATTCCGATGTTTCACTTCAGGTGTACTGTATCCCTTGGACCTTCTTATTGACGATGAAACACAGAAATTGCGTCGGAATTAAATAAAAAAGGCACAATGCCGACTTAAGTACAAGTAGACTGACTCTTCTTACTGTCTATTTCTGAAGCATTCCTGTGACACTAGATATAGATTCTGATGCTTCACTTCAGGTTAGCTGTATACCTCTGACCTTCGTATTGACGATGAAACACAGAAATTGCATCGGAATTAAATACAAAAGGCACGATGCCGACTTAAGTACATGTAGACTGACTCTTCCTACTGTCTATGTTTTCAACCATTCCTGTGACACTAGTTATAGATTCCGATGATTCACTTCATGTGTACTGTATCCCTCTGACCTTCTTATTGACGATGAAACACAGAAATTGCATCGGAATTAAATACAAAAGGCACAATGCCGACTTCAGTACAAGAAGACTGACTCTTTGTACTGACTATGTTGGAATCATTCCGGTGACACTAGTTATAGATTCCGATGTTTCACTTCAGGTTTACTGTATCCCTCTGACCTTCTTATTGACGATGAAACACAAAAATTGCATCGGAATTAAATACAAAAGGCACAATGCCGACCTAAGTACATGTAGACTGACTCTTCCCACTGTCTATGATTTGAACCATTCCTGTGACACTAGTTATAGATTCCGATCATTCACTTCAGGTTTACTGTATCCCTCTGACCGTCTTATCGACGATGAAACACAGAAATTGCATCGGAATTAAATAGAAAATGCACAATGCCGACTTAAGTACAAGAAGAATGACCCTTCCTACTGTCTATGTTTTGAACCATTCCTGTGACACTACTTAGAGATTCCGATGCTTCACTTCAGGTTTACTGTATCCCTCTGACCTTCTTAGTGACGATGAATACAGAAATTGCATCGGAAATAAATACAAAAGGCTCAATGCCGACTTAAGTACAAGAAGACTGACTCTTCTTACTGACTATGTTTTGAACCATTTCTGTGACACTAGTTATAGATTCCGATGCTATACTTCACGTTTACTGTATACCTCTGACCTTCTTATTGACGATGAAACACAGAAATTGCATCGGAATTAAATAGAAAAGGCACACTTCCGACTTAAGTACAAGAAGACTGACTCATCCTACTGTCAATGCTTTGAACCATTCCTGTGACACTAGTTATAGATTCCGATGCTTCACTTCAGGTTTACTGTATCCCTCTGACCTTC
This sequence comes from Schistocerca piceifrons, assembly GCF_021461385.2. Lineage (NCBI taxonomy): Eukaryota > Metazoa > Arthropoda > Insecta > Orthoptera > Acrididae > Schistocerca > Schistocerca piceifrons. The sequence goes on along the minus strand of NC_060141.1, from coordinate 849,570,073 downwards.
TTATTTATGATGAAACACAGAAATTGCATCGGAATTAAATACAAAAGGCACAATGCCGACTTAAGTACAAGAAGACTGACTCATCCTACTGTCTATGTTTTGAACCATTCCTGTGGCACTAGTTATACAATCCGATGCTTCACTTCAGGTTTACTGGATCCCTTGGACATTCTTATTGACGATGAAACACAAAAATTGCATCGGAATTAAATACAAAAGGCACAATGCCGACGTAAGTACATGTAGACTGACTCTTCTTACTGTCTATGATTTGAACCATTCTTGTGACACTAGTTATAGATTCCGATGTTTCACTTCAGGTGTACTGTATCCCTTGGACCTTCTTATTGACGATGAAACACAGAAATTGCGTCGGAATTAAATAAAAAAGGCACAATGCCGACTTAAGTACAAGTAGACTGACTCTTCTTACTGTCTATTTCTGAACCATTCCTGTGACACTAGATATAGATTCTGATGCTTCACTTCAGGTTAGCTGTATACCTCTGACCTTCGTATTGACGATGAAACACAGAAATTGCATCGGAATTAAATACAAAAGGCACGATGCCGACTTAAGTACATGTAGACTGACACTTCCTACTGTCTATGTTTTCAACCATTCCTGTGACACTAGTTATAGATTCCGATGATTCACTTCATGTGTACTGTATCCCTCTGACCTTCTTATTGACGATGAAACACAGAAATTGCATCGGAATTAAATACAAAAGGCACAATGCCGACTTCAGTACAAGAAGACTGACTCTTTGTACTGACTATGTTTGAATCATTCCGGTGACACTAGTTATAGATTCCGATGTTTCACATCAGGTTTACTGAAACCCTCTGACCTTCTTATTGACGATGAAACACAAAAATTGCATCGGAATTAAATACAAAAGGCACAATGCCGACCTAAGTACATGTAGACTGACTCTTCCCACTGTCTATGATTTGAACCATTCCTGTGACACTAGTTATAGATTCCGATCATTCACTTCAGGTTTACTGTATCCCTCTGACCGTCTTATCGACGATGAAACACAGAAATTGCATCGGAATTAAATAGAAAATGCACAATGCCGACTTAAGTACAAGAAGAATGACCCTTCCTACTGTCTATGTTTTGAACCATTCCTGTGACACTACTTATAGATTCCGATGCTTCACTTCAGGTTTACTGTATCCCTCTGACCTTCTTAGTGACGATGAATACAGAAATTGCATCGGAAATAAATACAAAAGGCTCAATGCCGACTCAAGTAGAAGAAGACTGACTCTTCCTACTGTCTACGATTAGAACGATTCCTGTGACACTGATTATACATTCCGATGCTATCCTTCAGGTTTACTGTATTCCTCTGACCTTCTTATTGACGATGAAACACAGAAATTGCATCGGAATTAAATATAAAAGGCTCAATGCCGACTTAAGTACAAGAAGACTGACTCTTCTTACTGACTATGTTTTGAACCATTTCTGTGACACTAGTTATAGATTCCGATGCTTCACTTCAGGTTTACTGTATCCCTCTGACTTTCTTATTGACGATGAAACACAGAAATTGCATCGGAATTAAATAGAAAAGGCACAATGCCGACTCAAGTACAAGAAGACTGACTCTTCCTACTGTCCATGTTTTGAACCATTCCTGTCACACTAGTTATACATTCCGATGCCTCACTTCAGGTGTACTGTATCCCTTGGACTTTCTTATTGACGATGAAACACAGAAATTGGATCGGAATTAAATACAAAAGGCACAATGCCACCTTCAGTACAAGAAGACTGACTCTTTGTACTGACTATGTTTGAACCATTCCGGTGACACTAGTTATAGATTCCGATGTTTCACTTCAGGTTTACTGTATCCCTCTGACCTCCTTATTGACGATGAAGCACAAAAATTGCATCGGAATTAAATACAAAAGGCACAATGCCGACTTAAGTACATGTAGACTGACTCTTCCCACTGTCTATGATTTGAACCATTCCTGCGACACTAGTCGTTCATTCCGATGCTATACTTCACGTTTACTGTATTCCTCTCACCTTCTTATTGACGATGAAACACAGAAATTGCATCGGAATTAAATAGAAAAGGCACACTTCCGACTTAAGTACAAGAAGACTGACTCATCCTACTGTCAATGTTTTGAACCATTCCTGTGACACTAGTTATAGATTCCGATGCTTCACTTCAGGTTTACTGTATCCCTCTGACCTTCTTATTGACGATGAAGCACAAAAATTGCATCGGAATTAAATACAAAAGGCACAATGCCGACTTATGTACATGTAGACTGACTCTTCCCACTGTCTATGATTTGAACCATTCCTGTGACACTAGTTATAGATTCAGATGATTCACTTCAGGTTTACTGTCTCCCTCTGACCGTCTTATTGACGATGAAACACAGAAATTGCGTCGGAATTAAATAGAAAATGCACAATGCCGACTTCAGTACAAGAAGAATGACTCTTCCTACTGTCTATGTTTTGAACCATTCCTGTGACACTACTTATGGATTCCGATGCTTCACTTCAGGTTGACTGTATCCCTCTGACCTTGTTGATGACGATGAAACACAGAAATTGCATCGGAAATAAATACAAAAGGCTCAATGTCGACTCAAGTAGAAGAAGACTGACTCTTGCTACTGTCTATGATTTGAACGATTCCTGTGACACTAGTCATTCATTCCGATGCTATACTTCAGGTTTACTGTATTCCTCTGACCTTCTTATTGACGATGAAACACAGAAATTGCATCGGAATTAAATAGAAAAGGCACACTGCCGACTTAAGTACAAGAAGACTGACTCTTTCTACTGTCTATGTTTTGAACCATTCCTGTGACACTAGTTATAGATTCCGATGCTTCACTTCAGGTTAACTGTATCCCTCTGACCTTCTTATAGACGATGAAACATAGAAATTGCATCGGAATTCAATACAAAAGGCACAATACCGACTCAAGTACAAGAAGACTGACTCTTCCTACTGTCTATGCTTTGAACCATTCCTGTGACACTAGTTATACATTCCGATGTTTCATTTCACGTTTACTGTATCCGTTCGACCTTCCTATTGACGATGAAACACAGAAATTGCATCGGAATTAAATACAAAAGGCACAATGACGACTTAAGTACAAGAAGACTGACTCTTCCTAATATCCATATTTTGAACCATTCCTGTCACACTAGTTATACATTCCGATGCTTCACTTCAGGTTTACTGTTTCCCTTGGACCTTCTTATTGTTGATGAAACACAGAAATTGCATCGGAATGAAATACAAAAGGCACAATGCCGACTTAAGTACAAGAAGACTGAATCTTCTTACTGTCTATGTTTTGAACCATTCCTGTGACACTAGTTATACATTACGATGCTTCACTTCATTTTTAATGTGTCCCTTGGACATTCTTATTGTCGATGAAACACAGAAATTGCATCGGAATTAAATACAAAAGACACAATGCCGAAATAAGTACAAGAAGACTGAGTCTACTTACTGACTACGTTTTGAACCTATCCTGTGACACTAGTTATAGATTCCGATGCTTCACTTCAGGTTTACTGTATCAATCTGACCTTCTTATTGATGATGAAACACAGAAATTGCATCGGAATTAAATACCAAAGGCACAATGCCGACTTAAGTACAAGAAGACTGACTCATCCTACTGTCTATGTTTTGAACCATTCCTGTGGCACTAGTTATACAATCCGATGCTTCACTTCAGGTTTACTGGATCCCTTGGACATTCTTATTGACGATGAAACACAAAAATTGCATCGGAATTAAATACAAAAGGCACAATGCCGACCTAAGTACATGTAGACTGACTCTTCTTACTGTCTATGATTTGAACCATTCTTGTGACACTAGTTATAGATTCCGATGTTTCACTTCAGGTGTACTGTATCCCTTGGACCTTCTTATTGACGATGAAACACAGAAATTGCGTCGGAATTAAATAAAAAAGGCACAATGCCGACTTAAGTGCAAGTAGACTGACTCTTCTTACTGTCTATTTCTGAACCACTCCTGTGACACTAGATACAGATTCTGATGCTTCACTTCAGGTTAGCTGTATACCTCTGACCTACGTATTGACGATGAAACACAGAAATTGCATCGGAATTAAATACAAAAGGCACGATGCCGACTTAAGTACATGTAGACTGACTCTTCCTACTGTCTATGTTTTCAACCATTCCTGTGACACTAGTTATAGATTCCGATGATTCACTTCATGTGTACTGTATCCCTCTGACGTTCTTATTGACGATGAAACACAGAAATTGCATCGGAATTAAATACAAAAGGCACAATGCCGACTTCAGTACAAGAAGACTGACTCTTTGTACTGACTATGTTTGAATCATTCCGGTGACACCAGTTATAGATTCCGATGTTTCACTTCAGGTTTACTGTATCCCTCTGACCTTCTTATTGACGATGAAACACAAAAATTGCATCGGAATTAAATACAAAAGGCACAATGCCGACCTAAGTACATGTAGACTGACTCTTCCCACTGTCTATGATTTGAACCATTCCTGTGACACTAGTTATAGATTCCGATCATTCACTTCAGGTTTACTGTATCCCTCTGACCGTCTTATTGACGATGAAACACAGAAATTGCATCGGAATTAAATAGAAAATGCACAATGCCGACTTAAGTACAAGAAGAATGACCCTTCCTACTATCTATGTTTTGAACCATTCCTGTGACACTACTTATAGATTCCGATGCTTCACTTCAGGTTTACTGTATCCCTCTGACCTTCTTAGTGACGATGAATACAGAAATTGCATCGGAAATAAATACAAAAGGCTCAATGCCGACTCAAGTAGAAGAAGACTGACTCTTCCTACTGTCTACGATTAGAACGATTCCTGTGACACTGATTATACATTCCGATGCTATCCTTCAGGTTTACTGTATTCCTCTGACCTTCTTATTGACGATGAAACACAGAAATTGCATCGGAATTAAATATAAAAGGCTCAATGCCGACTTAAGTACAAGAAGACTGACTCTTCTTACTGACTATGTTTTGAACCATTTCTGTGACACTAGTTATAGATTCCGATGCTTCACTTCAGGTTTACTGTATCCCTCTGAGTTTCTTATTGACGATGAAACACAGAAATTGCATCGGAATTAAATAGAAAAGGCACAATGCCGACTCAAGTACAAGAAGACTGACTCTTCCTACTGTCCATGTTTTGAACCATTCCTGTCACACTAGTTATACATTCCGATGCCTCACTTTAGGTGTACTGTATCCCTTGGACTTTCTTATTGACGATGAAGCACAGAAATTGCATCGGAATTAAATACAAAAGGCACAATGCCACCTTCAGTACAAGAAGACTGACTCTTTGTACTGACTATGTTTGAACCATTCCGGTGACACTAGTTATGGATTCCGATGTTTCACTTCAGGTTTACTGAATCCCTCTGACCTTCTTATTGACGATGAAGCACAAAAATTGCATCGGAATTAAATACAAAAGGCACAATGCCGACTTAAGTACATGTAGACTGACTCTTCCCACTGTCTATGATTTGAACCATTCCTGCGACACTAGTCGTTCATTCCGATGCTATACTTCACGTTTACTGTATTCCTCTGACCTTCTTATTGACGATGAAACACAGAAATTGCATCGGAATTAAATAGAAAAGGCACACTTCCGACTTAAGTACAAGAAGACTGACTCATCCTACTGTCAATGTTTTGAACCATTCCTGTGACACTAGTTATAGATTCCGATGCTTCACTTCAGGTTAACTGTATCCCTCTGACCTTCTTATTGACGATGAAACACAGAAATTGCATCGAAATTAGATACAACAAGCACAATGCCGATTTAAGTACAAGAGGACTGACTCTTCTTACTGTGTATGTTTTGAAACATTCCTGTGACACTAGTTATAGATTCCGATGCTTCACTTCAGGTTTACTGTATCCCTTGGACCTTCTTATTGACGACGAAACACAGAAATTGCATCGGAATTAGATACAACAAGCACAATGCCGATTTAAGTACAAGAGGACTGACTCTTCTTACTGTGTATGTTTTGAAACACTCTGTGACACTAGTTATACATTCCGAAGCTTCACTTCAAGTTTACTGTATCCCTTGGACCTTCTTATTGACGACGAAACACAGAAATTGCATCGGAATTAAATAGAAAATGCACAAAGCCGACTTAAGTACAAGAAGACTGACCCTTAATATCGTCTATGTTTTGAACCATTCCTGTGACACTAGTTATAGATTTGGATGCTTCACTTCAGGTTTACTGTATCACTCTGACCTTCTTCTTATTTACGATGAAACACAGAAATTGCTCGGAATTAAATAGAAAAGGCACAATGCCGAATTAAGTACAAGAAGACTGACTTTTCTTACTCTCTATGTTTCGAACCATTCCTGTGACACTAGTTATAGATTCAGATGCTTCACTTCAGGTACACTGTATCCCTTTGACCTTCCTATTGAAGATGAGACACAGAAATTGCATCGGAAATAAATAGAAAAGGCACAATGCCGACTTAAGTACAAGAAGGCTGACTCCTCTTATTGTCAATTTTTTAACCATTCCTGTGACACTAGTTATAGATTCCGATGCTACACTTCAGGTATACTTTATCCCTCTGACCTTCTTATTGACGATGAAACACAGAAATTGCATCGGAATTAAGTAGAAAAGGCACAATGTTGACTTAAGTATAAGAAGACTGACTCTTCTTACTGTCTATGTTTTGAACCATTCTTGTGACACTAGTTATAGATTCCGATGTTTCACTTCAGGTGTACTGTGTCCCTTGGACCTTCTTATTGACAATGAAACACAGAAATTGCGTCAGAACTAAATACAAAAGGCACAATGCCGACTTAAGTACAAGTAGACTGACTCTTCTTACTGTCTATGTTTGAACCATTCCTGTGACACTAGTTATAGATTCTGATGCTTCACTTCAGGTTAGCTGTATCCCTCTGACCTTCGTATTGACGATGAAACACAGAAATTGCATCGGAATTAAATACAAAAGGCACGATGCCGACTTAAGTACATGTAGACTGACTGATCCTACTGTCTATGTTTCCGACCATTCCTGTGACACTAGTTAGAGATTCCGATGATTCACTTCATGTGTACTGTATCCCTTTGACCTTCTTATTGACGATGAAACACAGAAATTGCATCGGAATTAAATACAAAAGGCACAAAGCCGACTTCAGTACAAGAAGACTGACTCTTTGTACTGACTATGTTTGAATCATTCCGGTGACACTAGTTATAGATTCCGATGTTTCACTTCAGGTTTACTGTATCCCTCTGACCTTCTTATTGACGATGAAACACAAAAATTGCATCGGAATTGAATACAAAAGGCAGAATGCCCACCTAAGTACATGTAGATTGACTCTTCCCACTGTCTATGATTTGAACCATTCCTGTGACACTAGTTATAGATTCCGATCATTCACTTCAGGTTTACTGTATCCCTCTGACCGTCTTATTGACGATGAAACACAGAAATTGCATCGGAATTAAATACAAAATGCACAATGCCCACTTAAGTACAAGAAGAATGACTCTTCCTACTGTCTATGTTTTGAACCATTCCTGTGACACTACTTATAGATTCCGATGCTTCACTTCAGGTTTACTGTATCCCTCTGACCTTCTTATTGACGATGAAACACAGAAATTGCATCGGAAATAAATACAAAAGGCTCAATGCCGACTCAAGTAGAAGAAGACTGACTCTTCCTACTGTCTATGATTACAACGATTCCTGTGACACTGATTATACATTCCGATACTATCCTTCAGGTGTACTGTATTCCTCTGACCTTCTTATTGACGATGAAACACAGAAATTGCATCGGAATTAAATAGAAAAGGCACAATGCCGACTTAAGTACAAGAAGACTGACTCTTCTTACTGACTATGTTTTGAACCATTTCTGTGACACTAGTTATAGATTCCTTTGCTTCACTTCAGGTTTACTGTATCCCTCTGACTTTCTTATTGACGATGAAACACAGAAATAGCATCGGAATTAAATACAAAAGGCACAATGCCGACTCAAGTACAAGAAGACTGACTCTTCCTACTGTCCATGTTTTGAACCATTCCTGTCACACTAGTTATACATTCCGATGCCTCACTTCTGGTGTACTGTATACCTTGGACTTTCTTATAGACGATGAAACACAGTAATTGCATCGGAATTAAATACAAAAGGCACAATGCCACCTTCAGTTCAAGTTGACTGACTCTTTGTACTGACTATGTTTGAACCATTCCGGTGACACTAGTTTTGGATTCCGATGTTTCACTTCGGGTTTACTGTATCCCTCTGACCTTCTTATTGACGATGAAGCACAAAAATTGCATCGGAATTAAATACAAAAGGCACAATGCCTACTTAAGTACATGTAGACTGACTCTTCCCACTGTCTATGATTTGAACCATTCCTGTGACACTAGTCATTCATTCCGATGCTATACTTCAGGTTTACTGTATTCCTCTGACCTTCTTATTGACGATGAAACACAGAAATTGCATCGGAATTAAATAGAAAAGGCACAATGCCGAATTAAGTACAAGAAGACTGACTTTTCTTACTCTCTATGTTTCGAACCATTCCTGTGACACTAGTTACAGATTCCGATGCTTCACTTCAGGTTTACTGTATCCCTCTGACCTTCCTATTGAAGATGAGACACAGAAATTGCATCGGAAATAAATAGAAAAGGCACAATGCCGACTTAAGTACAAGAAGGCTGACTCTTCTTACTATCAATTTTTAACCATTCATGTGACACTAGTTATAGATTCCGATGCTACACTTCAGGTATACTTTATCCCTCTGACCTTCTTATTGACGATGAAACACAGAAATTGCATCGGAATTAAGTAGAAAAGGCACAATGTTGACTTAAGTATAAGAAGACTGACTCTTCTTACTGTCTATGATTTGAACCATTCTTGTGACACTAGTTATAGATTCCGATGTTTCACTTCAGGTGTACTGTATCCCTTGGACCTTCTTATTGACGATGAAACACAGAAATTGCGTCGGAATTAAATACAAAAGGCACAATGCCGACTTAAGTACAAGTAGACTGACTCTTCTTACTGTCTATGTTTTGAACCATTCCTGTGACACTAGTTATAGATTCTGATGCTTCACTTCAGGTTAGCTGTATCCCTCTGACCTTCGTATTGACGATGAAACACAGAAATTGCATCGGAATTAAATACAAAAGGCACAATGCCGACTTCAGTACAAGAAGACTGACTCTTTGTACTGCCTATGTTTGAATCATTCCGGTGACACTAGTTATAGATTCCGATGCTTCACTTCTGGTTTACTGTATCCTTCTAACTTTCTTTTTGACGATGAAACACAGAAATTGCATCGGAAATAAATACAAAAGGCTCAATGCCGACTGAAGTAGAAGAAGACTGACTCTTCCTACTCTCTATGATTAGAACGATTCCTGTGACACTGATTATACATTCCGATGCTATCCTTCAGGTTTACTGTATTCCTCTGACCTTCTTATTGACGATGAAACACAGAAATTGCATCGGAATTCAATAGAAAAGGCACAATGCCGACTTAAGTACAAGAAGACTGACTCTTCTTGCTGACTATGTTTCGAATCATTTCTGTGACACTAGTTATAGATTCCGATGCTTCACTTCAGGTTTACTGTATCCCAAAGACTTTCTTATTGACGATGAAACACAGAAATAGCATCGGAATTAAATAGAAAAGGCACAATGCCGACTCAAGAACAAGAAGACTGACTCATCCTACTGTCCATGTTTTGAACCATTCCTGTCACACTAGTTATACATTCCGATGCCTCACTTCAGGTTTACTGTATCCCTTGGACTTTCTTATTGACGATGAAACACAGAAATTGCATCGGAATTAAATACAAAGGCACAATGCCACCTTCAGTACAAGAAGACTGACTCTTTGTACTGACTATGTTTGAACCATTCCGTTGACACTAGTTATAGATTCCGATGTTTCACTTCAGGTTTACTGTATCCCTCTGACCTTCTTATTGACGATGAAGCACAAAAATTGCATCGGAATTAAATACAAAAGGCACACTGCCGACTTAAGTACAAGAAGACTGACTCTTCCCACTGTCTATGTTTTGAACCATTCCTGTGACACTAGTTATAGATTCCGATGCTTCACTTCAGGTTAACTGTATCCCTCTGACCTTCTTATTGACGATGAAACACAGAAATTGCATCGGAATTAGATACAACAAGTACAATGCCGATTTAAGTACAAGAGGACTGACTCTTCTTACTGTGTATGCTTTGAAACATTCCTGTGACTGTAGTTATAGATTCCGATGCTTCACTTCAGGTTTACTGTATCCCTTGGACCTTCTTATTGACGACGAAACACAGAAATTGCATCGGAATTAAATAGAAAAGACACAATGCCGACTTAAGTACAAGAAGACTGACCCTTATTGTCTATGTTTTGAACCATTCCTGTGACACTAGTTATAGATTTGGATGCTTCACTTCAGGTTTACTGTATCACTCTAACCTTCTTCTTATTTACGATGAAACACAGAAATTGCATCGGAATTAAATAGAAACGGCACAATGCCGAATTAAGTACAAGAAGACTGACTTTTCTTACTCTCTATGTTTCGAACCATTCCTGTGACACTAGTTATAGATTCCGATGCTTCACTTCAGGTTTACTGTATCCCTCTGACCTTCCTGTTGAAGATGAGACACAGAAATTGCATCGGAAATAAATAGAAAAGACACAATGCCGACTTAAGTACAAGAAGGCTGACTCTTCTTACTGTCTATCTTTTAACTATTCCTGTGACACTAGTTATAGATTCCGATGCTACACTTCAGGTATACTTTATCCCTCTGACCATCTTATTGACGATGAAACACAGAAATTGCATCGGAATTAAGTAGAAAAGGCACAATGTTGACTTAAGTATAAGAAGACTGACTCTTCTTACTGTCTATGATTTGAACCATTCTTTTGACACTAGTTATAGATTCCGATGTTTCACTTCAGGTTAGCTGTATCCCTCTGACCGTCGTATTGACGATGAAACACAGAAATTGCATCGGAATTAAATACAAATGCACGATGCCGACTTAAGTACATGTTGACTGACTCTTCCTACTGTCTATGTTTTCAACCATTCCTGTGACACTAGTTATAGTTTCCGATGATTCACTTCATGTGTACTGTATCCCTCTGACCTTCTTATTGACGATGAAACACAGAAATTGCATCGGAATTAAATAGAAATGGCACAATGCCGACTTAAGTACAAGAAGAATGACTCTTCTAACTGACTATGTTTTGAACCATTCCTGTGACACTAGTTATAGATTCCGATGCTTCACTTCAGGTTAACTGTATCCCTCTGACCTTCTTATTGACGATGAAACACAGAAATTGCATCGGAATTAGATACAACAAGCACAATGCCGATTTAAGTAGAAGAGGACTGACTCTTCTTACTGTGTATGTTTTGAAACATTCCTGTGACACTAGTTATACATTCCGATGCTTCACTTCAGGTTTACTGTATTCCTTGGACCTTTTTATTGACGACGAAACACAGAAATTGCATCGGAATTAAATAGAAAAGGCACAATGCCGACTTAAGTACAAGAAGACTGACCCTTATTGTCTATGTTTTGAACCATTCCTGTGACACTAGTTATAGATTTGGATGCTTCACTTCAGGTTTACTGTATCACTCTGACCTTCTTCTTATTTACGATGAAACACAGAAATTGCATCGGAATTAAATAGAAAAGGCACAATGCCGAATTAAGTACAAGAAGACTGACTTTTCTTACTCTCTATGATTCGAACCATTCCTGTGACACTAGTTATAGATTCCGATGCTTCACTTCAGATTTACTGTATCCCTCTGACCTTCCTATTGAAGATGAGACACAGAAATTGCATCGGAAATAAATAGAAAAGGCACAATGCCGACTTAAGTACAAGAAGGCTGACTCTTCTTACTGTCTATTTTTTTACCATTCCTGTGACACTAGTTATAGATTCCGATGCTACACTTCAGGTATACTTTATCCCTCTGACTTTCTTATTGACGATGAAACACAGAAATTGCATCGGAATTAAGTAGAAAAGGCACAATGTTGACTTAAGTATAAGAAGACTGACTCTTCTTACTGTCTATGATTTGAACCATTCTTGTGACACTAGTTATAGATTCCGATGTTTCACTTCAGGTTAGCTGTATCCCTCTGACCTTCGTATTGACGATGAAACACAGAAATTGCATCGGAATTAAATACAAATGCACGATGCCGACTTAAGTACTTGTAGACTGACTCTTCCTACTGTCTATGTTTTCAACCATTCCTGTGACACTAGTTATAGTTTCCGATGATTCACTTCATGTGTACTGTATCCCTCTGACCTTCTTATTGACGATGAAACACAGAAATTGCATCGGAATTAAATAGAAATGGCCCAATGCCGACTTAAGTACAAAAAGAATGACTCTTCCTCGTGTCTATGATTTGAACCATTCCTGTGACACTAGTTATAGATTCCGATGCTTCACTTCAGGTTTACTGCATCCCTCTGACCTTCTTACAGACGATGAAACACAGAAATTGCATCGGAAATACATACGAAAAGCTCAATGCCCACTCAAGTACAAGAAGACTGACTCTTCCTACTGTCCATGTTTTGAACCATTCCTGTGACAGAAGTTATACATTCCGATGCTTCACTTCAGGTTTACTGTATCCCTCTAACCTTCTTATTGACGATGAAGCACAGAAATTGCATCGGAATTAAATAGAAAAGGCACAATGCCGACTTAAGTACAAGAAGACTGACTCTTCTAACTGACTATGTTTTGAACCATTTCTGTGACACTAGTTATAGAATCCGAAGCTTCACTTCAGGTTAACTGTATCCGTTGGACCTTCTTATTGACGATGAAACACAGAAATTGCATCGGAATTAAATAAAAAGGCACAATGCCGAATTAAGTACAAGAAGACTGACTCTTCTTACTGACTATGTTTTGAACCATTCCTGTGACACTAGTTATAGATTCCGATGCTTCACATCAGGTTTACTGTATCCCTCTGACCTTCTTATTGACGATGACACACAGAAATTGCATCGGAAATAAAAACAAAAGCCACAATGCCGACTTTAGTACAAGAAGACTGACTCATCCTACTCTCTATGATTTGAACCATTCCTGTGACACTAGTTATGGATTCCGATGCTTCACTGCAGGTTTACTGTATCCCTTGGACTTTCTAGTTGACGACGAAACACAGAAATTGCATCGGAATTAAATACAAAAGGCACAATGCCGACATAAGTACAAGAAGACTGACTCTTCCTACTGTCTATGTTTTGAACCATTCCTGTCACACTAGTTATACATTCCGACGCTTCACTTCAGGATTACTGTATTCCTTGGATCTTCTTATTGACGATGAAACACCGAAATTCCATCGGAATTAAATACGAAAGGCACAATGACGACTTAAGTACAAGAAGACTGACCCTTTTTACTGACTATGTTTTGAACCATTCTTGTGACACTAGTCATAGATTCCGACGCCACACTTCAGGTTTACTGTATCCCTTGGACGTTCTTATTGACGATGAAACACAGTAATTGCTTCGGAATTAAATACAAAAGGCACAATGCCGACTTAAGTACAAGAGGATTGACTCTTCCTACTGCCTATGTTTTGAACCATTCCTGTGACACTAGTTATACATTCCGATGCTTCACTTCACGGTTACTGTATCCCTTGGACCTTGTTATTGACGATGAAGCACAGAAATTGGATCGGAATTAAATACAAAAGGCACAATGCCGACTTAAGTACAAGAAGACTGACTCTTCTTACTGTCTATGATTTGAACCATTCCTGTGACACTAGTTATACATTCCGATGCTTCACTTCAGGTTTACTGTATCCCTTGGACTTTCTTATTGACGATGAATTACAGAAATATCATCGGAACTAAATACAAAAGGCACAATGCCGACTTAAGTACAAGAAGAGTGACTCTTTCTACTGTCTATGTTTTCAACCATTCCAGTGGCTCTAGTTATACATTCTGATGCTTCACTTCAGGTTTACTATATCCCATGGACCTATTATTGGCGATGAAACACAGAAATTGCATCGGAATTAAATACAAAAGGCACAATGCCGACTTAAGTACAAGAAGACGGACTCTTCCTACTGACTATGTTTGAACAATTCCTGTGACACTAGTTATACATTCCGATGCTTCACATCACGTTTACTGTATCCGTTCGACCTTCTTATTGACGATGAATTACAGAAATATCATCGGAACTAAATACAAAAGGCACAATGCCGACTTAAGTACAAGAAGAGTGACTCTTCCTACTGTCTATGTTTTCAACCATTCCAGTGACTCTAGTTATACATTCCGATGCTTCACTTCAGGTTTACTGTATCCCTTGGACCTATTATTGACGATGAAACACAGAAATTGCATCGGAATTAAATACAAAAGGCACAATTCCGACTTAAGTACAAGAAGACTGACTCTTCTTAGTGTCTATGTTTGAACCATTCCTGTGGCACTAGTTATACATTCCGATGCTTCACTTCAGGTTTACAGTATCCCTTGGACCTTGTTATTGACGATGAAGCACAGATATTGCATCGGAATTAAATACAAAAGGCACAATGCCGACTTAAGTACAAGACGACTGACTCTTCTTACTGTCTATGTTTTGAACCATTCCTGTGACACTAGTTATACATTCCGATGCTTCACTTCAGGTTTACTGTATCCCTTGGACTTTCTTATTGACGATGAATTACAGAAATATCATCTGAACTAAATACAAAAGGCACAATGCCGACTTAAGTACAAGAAGAGTGATTCTTCCCACTGTCTATGTGTTCAACCATTCCAGTGACTCTAGTTATACATTCCGATGCTTCACTTCAGGTTTACTGTATCCCTTGGACCTATTATTGACGATGAAACACAGAAATTGCATCAAAATTAAATACAAAAGGCACAATGCCGACTTAAGTACAAGAAGACGGACTCTTCCTACTGACTATGTTTGAACCATTGCTGTGACACTAGTTATACATTCCGATGCTTCACTTCAGGTTTACTGTATCTCTTGGACCTTCATATTGACGATGAAACACAGAAATTGCATCGGAATTAAATAAAAAGGCACAATGCCGAAATAAGTACAAGAAGACTGAGTCTTCTTACTGACTATGTTTTGAACCTATCCTGTGACACTAGTTATAGATTCCGATGCTTCACTTCAGGTTTACTGTATCCCTCTGACCTTCTTATTGATAATGAAACACAGAAATTGCATCGGAATTAAATACAAAATGCACAATGCAAACTTAAGTACAAGAAGACTGACTCATCCTACTGTCTGTGTTTTGAACCATTCCTATGACACTAGTTATACAATCCGATGCTTCACTTCAGGTTTACTGTATCCCTTGGACATCCTTATTGACGATGAAACACCGAAATTCCATTGGAATTAAATACGAAAGGCACAATGCCGACTTTAGGACAAGACGATTGACTCTTCTTACTGACTATGTTTGAACCATTACTGTGATACCACTTATAGATTCCGATGCTTCACTTCAGGTTTACTGTATCCCTCTGACCGTCTTATTGACGATGAAACACAGAAATTGCATCTGAATTAAATAGAAAAGGCACAATGCCGACTTAAGTACAAGAAGACTGACTCTTCTTACTGTCTTTGTTATGAACCATTCCAGTGACACTAGTTATAGTTTCCGATGCGTCACTTCAGGTGTATTGCATCCCTTGGACCTTCTCATTGACGATGAAACACAGAAATTGCATCGGAATTAAATACAAAAGGCACAATGCCGACTTCAGTACAAGAAGACTGACCCTTTGTACTGACTATGATAGAACCATTCCGGTGACACTAGTTATACATTCCGATGCTTCACTTCACGTTTACTGTATCCGTTCGACCTTTTTATTGACGATGAAACACAGAAATTTCATCGGAATTAAATACAAAAGGCACAATGCCGACTTAAGTACAAGAAGACTGACTCTTCCTAATGTCCATGTTTTGAACCATTCCTGTCATACTAGTTATACATTCCGATGCTTCACTTCAGGTTTACTGTATCCCTTGGACCTTCTTATTGACGATGAAACACAGAAATTGCATCGGAATTAAATACAAAAGGCACAATTCCGACTTAAGTACAAGAAGGCTGACTCTTCTTACTGTCTATGTTTTGAACCATTCCTGTGACACTAGTTATACATTCCGATGCTTCACTTCAGGTTTACTGTATTCCTTGGACCTTCTTATTGACGATGAAACACAGAAATTGCATCGGAATTAAATACAAGAGAGCCAATGCCGACTTCAGTACAAGAAGACTGACTCTTCTTACTGTCTATGGTTTGAAATATTCCTGAGACACTAGTTATACATTCCGATGCTTCACTTCAGGTTTACTGTATCCCTTGGACTTTCTTATTGCCGATGAATTACAGAAATATCATCGGAACTAAATACAAAAGGCACAATGCCGACTTAAGTACAAGAAGAGTGACTCTTCCTACTGTCTATGTTTTCAACCATTCCAGTGACTCTAGTTATACATTCCGATGCTTCACTTCAGGTTTACTGTATCCCTTGGACCTATTATTGACGATGAAACACAGAAATTGCATCGGAATTAAATACAAAAGGCACAATTCCAACTTAAGTACAAGAAGACTGACTCTTCTTAGTGTCTATGTTTGAACCATTCCTGTGACGCTAGTTATACATTCCGATGCTTCACTTCAGGTTTACAGTATCCCTTGGACCTTGTTATTGACGATGAAGCACAGAAATTGGATCGGAATTAAATACAAAAGGCACAATGCCGACTTAAGTACAAGAAGACTGACACTTCATACTGTCTATGTTTTGAACCATTCCTGTGACACTAGTTATACATTCCGATGCTTCACTTCAGGTTTACTGTATCCCTTGGACTTTCTTATTGACGATGAATTACGGAAATATCATCGGAACTAAATACAAAAGGCACAATGCCGACTTAAGTACAAGAAGACTGACTCTTCCTACTGACTATGTTTGAACCATTCCTGTGACACTGGTTATACGTTCCGATGCTTCACTTCAGGTTTACACTATCCCTTGGACCTTCATATTGACGATGAAACACAGAAATTGCATCGGAATTAAATAAAAAGGCACAATGCCGAAATAAGTACAAGAAGACTGAGTCTTCTTACTGACTATGTTTGAACCTATCCTGTGACACTAGTTATAGATTCCGATGCTTCACTTCAGGTTTACTGTATCCCTCTGACCTTCTTATTGATGATGAAACACAGAAATTGCATCGGATTTAAATTCAAATGGCACAATGACGACTTAAGTACAAGAAGACTGACTCATCCTACAGTCTATGTTTTGAACCATTCCTGTGACAATAGTTAAACAATCCGATGCTTCACTTCAGGTTTACTGTATATCTTGGACCTCCTTATTGACGATGAAACACCGAAATTCCATCGGAATTAAATACCAAAGGCACAATGCCGACTTCAGGACAAGACGATTGACTCTTCTTACTGACTATGTTTGAATCATTACTGTGATACCACTTATAGATTCCGATGCTTCACTTCAGGTTTACTGTATCCCTCTGACCTTCTTATTGACGATGAAACACAGAAATTGCATCGGAATTAAATAGAAAAGGCACAATGCCGACTTAAGTGCAAGAAGACTGACTCTTCTTACTGTCTACGTTATGAACCATTCCAGTGACACTAGTTATAGATTCCGATGCGTCACTTCAGGTGTACTGCATCCCTTGGACCTTCTTATTGACGATGAAACACAGAAATTGCATCGGAATTAAATAGAAAAGGCACAATGCCGACTTAAGTACAAGAAGACTGACTCTTTTTACTGACAATGTTTTGAACCATTCCTGTGACACTAGTCATATATTCTGATGCCTCACTTCAGGTTTACTGTGTCCCTTGGACGTTCTTATTGACGATGAAACACAGAAATTGCATCGCAGCTATATACAAAAGGCACAATGCCGACTTAAGTACAAGAAGACTGACTCTTTCTACTGTCTATGCTTTTAACCATTCCTGTGACAAGAGTTATATATTCCGATGCTTCACGTCAGGTTTACTGTATCCCTTGGACCTTCTTGTTGACGATGAAACACAGAAATTGCATCGGAATTAAATACAAAATGCACAATGCCGAATCAAGTACAAGAAAACTGACTCTTCCTACTGTCCATGTTTTGAACCATTCCTGTCACACTAGTTATACACTCCGATGCTTCACTTCAGGTTTACTGTATCCCTTGGACCGTCTTATTGACGATGAAACACAGAAATTGCATCGGAATGAAATACAAAAGGCACAATGCCGACTTCAGTACAAGAAGACTGACCCTTCGTACTGACTATGTTTGAACCATTCCGGTGACACTAGTTATAGAATCCGATGTTTCACTTCAGGTTTACTGTATCCCTCTGACTTTCTAATTGACGATGAAACACAAAAATTGCATCGGAAGTAACTACAAAAGGCACAATGCCGACTTAAGTACATGTAGACTGACTCTTCCCACTGTCTTTGTTTTGAACCATTCCTGTGACACTAGTTATAGATTACGATGATTCACTTCAGGTTTACTGTATCCCTCTGACCGTCTTATTGACGATGAAACACAGAAATTGCATCGGAATTAAATAGAAAAGGCACAATGCCGACTAATGTACAAGAAGAATGACTCTTCCTACTGTCTGTGTTTTGAACCATTCCTGTGACACTACTTATAGATTCCGATGCTTCACTTCAGGTTTACTGTATCCCTCTGACCTTCATATTGACGATGAAGCACAGAAATCGCATCGGAAATAAATACAAAAGTCTCAATGCCGTCTCAAGTAGAAGAAGACTGACTCTTCCTACTGTCTATGTTTTGAACGATTCCTGTGACACTAGTTATACATTCCGATGCTATACTTCAGGTTTACTGTATTCCTCTGACCCTCTTATTGACGATGAAACACAGAAGTCGCATCGGAATTAAATAGAAAAGGCACAATGCCGACTTAAGTACAAGAAGACTGACTCTTCTTACTGTCTATGATATGAACCATTCCAGTGACACTAGTTATAGATTCCGATGCGTCACTTCAGGTGCACAGCATCCCTTGGACCTTCTTATTGACGATGAAACACAGAAATTGCATCGGAATTAAATAGAAAAGGCACAATGCCGACTTAAGTACAAGATGACTGACTCTTTTTACTGACTATGTTTTGAATCATTCCTGTGACACTAGTCATATATTCCGATGCCTCACTTCAGGTTTACTGTATCCCTTGGACGTTCTTATTAACGATGAAACACAGAAATTGCATCGGAACTATATACAAAAGGCACAATGCGGACTTAAGTACAAGAAGACTGACTCTTCCTACTGTCTATGTTTTGAACCATTCCTGTGACACAAGTTATACATTCCGATGCTTCACTTCAGGTTAACTGTATCCGTTGGACCTATTATTGACGATGAAACACAGAAATTGCATCGGAATTAAATACAAAAGGCACAATGCCAGCTTAAGTACAAGAAGACTGACTCTTCCTACTGACTATATTTGAACCATTCCTGTGACACTAGTTATACATTCCGATGCTTCACTTCAGGTTTACTGTATCCCTTGGACCTTCATATTGACGATGAAACACAGAAATTGCATCGGAATTAAATAAAAAGGCACAATGCCGAAATAAGTACAAGAAGACTGACTATGTTTTGAACCTATCCTGTGACACTTGTTATAGATTCCGATGCTTCACTTCAGGTTTACTGTATCCCTCTGACCTTCTTATTGATGATGAAACACAGAAATTGCATCGGAATTAAATACAAAATGCACAATGCCGACTTAAGTACAAGATGACTGACTCATCCTACTGTCTATGTTTTGAACCATTCCTGTGACACTAGTTATACAATCCGAAGCTTCACTTCAGGTTTACTGTATCCCTCGGACCTCCTTATTGACGATGAAACACCGAAATTCCATCGGAATTAAATACGAAAGTCACAATGCCGACTTAAGGTCAAGACGATTGACTCTTCTTACTGACTATGTTTGAACCATTACTGTGATACCACTTATAGATTCCGATGCTTCACTTCAGGTTTACTGTATTCCTCTGACCTTCTTATTGACGATGAAACACAGAAATTGCATCGGAATTAAATAGAAAAGGCACAATGCCGACTTAAGTACAAGAAGACTGACTCTTCTTACTGTCTATCTTATGAACCATTCCAGTGACACCAGTTATAGATTCCGATGCGTCACTTTAGGTGTACTGCATCCCTTGGACCTTCTTATTGACGATGAAACACAGAAATTGCATCGGAATTAAATAGAAAAGGCACAATGCCGACTTAAGTACAAGAAGACTGACTCTTTTTACTGACTATGTTTTGAACCATTCCGGTGACACTAGTTGTACATTCCCATGCTTCACTTCACGTTTACTGTATCCGTTCGACCTTATTATTTACGATGAAACACAGAAATTGCATCGGAATTAAATACAAAAGGCACAATGCCGACTTAAGTACAAGAAGACTGACTCTTCCTAATGTCCATGTTTTGAACCATTCCTGTCACACTAGTTATACATTCCGATGCTTCACTTCAGGTTTACTGTATCCCTTGGACCTTCTCATTGACGATGAAACACAGAAATTGCTTCGGAATTAAATACAAAAGGCACAATTCCGACTTAAGTACAAGAAGACTGACACTTCTTACTGTCTATGTTTTGAACCATTCCTGTGACACTAGTTATCCATTCCGATGCTTCACTTCAGGTTTACTGTATCCCTTGGACCTTCTTATTGACGATGAAACACAGAAATTGCATCGGAATTAAATACAAAAGGCCCAATGCCGACTTAAGTACAAGAAGACTGACTCTTCTTACTGTCTATGTTTTGAACCATTCCTGTGACACTAGTTATACATTCCGATGCTTCACTTCAGGTTTACTGTATCCCTTGGACTTTCTTATTGACGATGAATTACAGAAATATCATCGGAATTAAATACAAAAGGCACAATGACGGCTTAAGTACAAGAAGAGTGACTCTTCCTACTGTCTATGTTTTCAACCATTCCTGTGACTCTAGTTATACATTCCGATGCTTCACTTCAGGTATACTGTATCCCTTGGACCTATTATTGACGATGAAACACAGAAATTGCATCGGAATTAAATACAAAAGGCACAATGCCGACTTAAGTACAAGAAGACTGACTATTCCTACTGACTATGTTTGAACCATTCCTGTGACACTAGTTATACATTCCGATGCTTCACTTCAGGTTTACTGTATCCCTTGGACCTTCATATTGACGATGAAACACAGAAATTGCATCGGAATTAAATAAAAAGGCACAATGCCAAAATAAGTACAAGAAGACTGAGTCTTCTTACTGACTATGTTTTGAACCTATCCTGTGGCACTAGTAATAGATTCTGATGCTTCACTTCAGGTTTACTGTATCCCTCCGACCTTCTTATTGATGATGAAACACAGAAATTGCATCGGAATTAAATACAAAAGGCACAATGCCGACTTAAGTACAAGAAGACTGGCTCATCCTACTGTCTATGTTTTGAACCATTCCTGTGACACTAGTTATGCAACCCGATGCTTCACTTCAGGTTTACTGTATCCCTTGGACCTCCTTATTGACGATGATACACCGAATTTCCATCGGAATTAAATACAAAAGGCACAATGCCGACTTAAGGACAAGACGATTGACTCTTCTTACTGACTATGTTTGAACCATTACTGTGATACCACTTATAGATTCCGATGCTTCACTTCAGGTTTACTGTATCCCTCTGACCTTCTTATTGACGATGAAACACAGAAATTACATCGGAATTAAATAGAAAAGGCACAATGCCGACTTAAGTACAAGAAGACTGACTCTTCTTACTGACTATGTTTTGAACCATTTCTGTGACACTAGTTATAGATTCCGATGCTTCACTTCAGGTTTACTGTATCCCTCTGACCTTCTTATTGACGATGAAACACAGAAATTGCATCGGAATTAAGTAGAAAAGGCACAATGTTGACTTAAGTACAAGAAGACTGACTCTTTTAACTGACTATGTTTTGAACCATTCCTGTGACACTAGTCATATATTCCGATGCCTCACTTCAGGTTTACTGTATCCCTTGGACGTTCTTATTGACGATGAAACACAGAAATTGCATCGGAACTATATACAAAAGGCACAATGCAGACTTAAGTACAAGAAGACTGACTCTTCCTACTGTCTATGTTTTGAACCATTCCTGTGACACGAGTTATACATTCCGATGCTTCACTTCAGGTTTACCGTATCCCTTTGACCTTCTTAATGACGATGAAACACAGAAATTGCATCGGAATTAAATACAAAAGGCCCAATGCCGACTTAAGTACAAGAAGACTGACTCTTCTTACTGTCTATGTTTTGAACCATTCCTGTGACAATAGTTATACATTCCGATGCTTCACTTCAGATTTACTGTATCCCTTGGACTTTCTTATTGACGATGAATTACAGAAATATCATCGGAATTAAATACAAAAGGCACAATGACGGCTTAAGTACAAGAAGAGTGACTCTTCCTACTGTCTATGTTTTCAACCATTCCTGTGACTCTAGTTATACATTCCGATGCTTCACTTCAGGTTTACTGTATCCCTTTGACCTATTATTGACGATGAAACACAGAAATTGCATCGGAATTAAATACAAAAGGCACAATGCCGACTTAAGTACAAGAAGACTGACTATTCCTACTGACTATGTTTGAACCATTCCTGTGACACTAGTTATACATTCCGATGCTTCACTTCAGGTTTACTGTATCCCTTGGACCTTCATATTGACGATGAAACACAGAAATTGCATCGGAATTAAATAAAAAGGCACAATGCCAAAATAAGTACAAGAAGACTGAGTCTTCTTACTGACTATGTTTTGTACCTATCCTGTGGCACTAGTTATAGATTCTGATGCTTCACTTCAGGTTTACTGTATCCCTCCGACCTTCTTATTGATGATGAAACACAGAAATTGCATCGGAATTAAATACAAAAGGCACAATGCCGACTTAAGTACAAGAAGACTGACTCATCCTACTGTCTATGTTTTGAACCATTCCTGTGACACTAGTTATGCAACCCGATGCTTCACTTCAGGTTTACTGTATCCCTTGGACCTCCTTATTGACGATGAAACACCGAATTTCCATCGGAATTAAATACAAAAGGCACAATGCCGACTTAAGGACAAGACGATTGACTCTTCTTACTGAATATGTTTGAACCATTACTGTGATACCACTTATAGATTCCGATGCTTCACTTCAGTTTTACTGTATCCCTCTGACCTTCTTATTGACGATGAAACACAGAAATTACATCGGAATTAAATAGAAAAGGCACAATGCCGACTTAAGTACAAGAAGACTGACTCTTCTTACTGACTATGTTTTGAACCATTTCTGTGACACTAGTTATAGATTCCGATGCTTCACTTCAGGTTTACTGTATCCCTCTGACCTTCTTATTGACGATGAAACACAGAAATTGCATCGGAATTAAGTAGAAAAGGCACAATGTTGACTTAAGTACAAGAAGACTGACTCTTTTTACTGACTATGTTTTGAACAATTCCTGTGACACTAGTCATATATTCCGATGCCTCACTTCAGGTTTACTGTATCCCTTGGACGTTCTTATTGACGATGAAACACAGAAATTGCATCGGAACTACAAAAGGCACAATGGAGACTTAAGTACAAGAAGACTGACTCTTCCTACTGTCTATGTTTGAACCATTCCTGTGACACGAGTTATACATTCCGATGCTTCACTTCAGGTTTACCGTATCCCTTGGACCTTCTTATTGACGATGAAACACAGAAATTGCATCGGAATTAAATACAAAAGGCACAATGCCGACTCAAGTAGAAGAAGACTGACTCTTCCTACTGTCTATGTTTTGAACGATTCCTGCGACACTAGTTATACATTCCGATGCTATACTTCAGGTTTACTGTATTCCTCTGACCTTCTTATTGACGATGAAACACAGAAATCGCATCGGAAATAAATACAAAAGTCTCAACGCCGACTCAAGTAGAAGAAGACTGACTCTTCCTACTGTCTATGTTTTGAACGATTCCTGCGACACTAGTTATACATTCCGATGCTATACTTCAGGTTTACTGTATTCCTCTGACCTTCTTATTGACGATGAAACACCGAAACTCCATCGGAATTAAATACGAAAGGCACAATGCCGTCTTAAGGACAAGACGATTCACTCTTCTTGCTGACTATGTTTGAACCATTACTGTGATACCACTTATAGATTCCGATGCTTCACTTCAGGTTTACTGTATCCCTCTGACCTTCTTATTGACGATGAAACACAGAAATTGCATCGGAATTAAATAGAAAAGGCACAATGCCGACGTAAGTACAAGAAGACTGACTCTTCTTACTGTCTATGTTATGAACCATTCCAGTGACACTAGTTATAGATTCCGATGCCTCACTTCAGGTGTACTGCATCTCTTGGACCTTCTTATTGACGATGAAACACAGAAATTGCTTCGGAATGAAATAGAAAAGGCACAATGCCGACTTAAGTACAAGAAGGCTGACGCTTTTTACTGACTATGCTTTGAACCATTCCTGTGACACTAGTCATAGATTCCGATGCCACACTTCAGGTTTACTGTATCCCTTGGACGTTCTTATTGACGATGAAACACAGAAATTGCGTCGGAATTAAATAAAAAATGCACAATGCCGACTTAAGTACAAGAAGACTGACTCTTCCTACTGTCTATGTTTTGAACCATTCCTGTGACACTAGTTATACATTCCGATGCTTCACTTCACGTTTACTGTATCCGTTCGACATTCTTATTGACGATGAAACACAGAAATTGCATCGGATTTAAATACAAAAGGCACAATGCCGACTTAAGTACAAGAAGACTGACTCTTCCTAAAGTCCATGTTTGAACCATTCCTGTTACACTAGTTGTACATTCCGATGCTTCACTTCAGGTTTACTGTATCCCTTGGTCCTTCTTATTGACAATGAAACACAGAAATTGCATCGGAATGAAATACAAAAGGCACAATGCCGACTTAAGTACAAGAAGACTGACTCTTCTTACTGTTATACAATCTGATGCTTCACTTCAGGTTTACTGTATCCCTTGGACCTTCTTATTGATGATGAAACACAGAAATTGCATCGGAATTAAATACGAAAGGCACAATGCCGACTCAAGTACATGAAGACTGACACTTCTTACTGTCTATGTTTTGAACCATTCCTGTGACACTAGTTATACATTCCGATGCTTCACTTCAGGTTTACTGTATCCCTTGGACCTTCTTATTGACGATGAAACACAGAAATTGCATCGGAATTAAATCCAAATGCCCAATGCCGACTTAAGTACAAGAAGAGTGACTCTTCTTACTGTCTATGTTTTGAACCATTCCTGTGACACTAGTTATACATTCCGATGCTTCACTTCAGGTTTACTGTATCCCTTGGACTTTCTTATTGACGTTGAATTACAGAAATATCATCGGAATTAAATACAAAATTCACAATGCCGACTTAAGTACAAGAAGACTGACTATTCCTACTGACTATGTTTGAACCATTCCTGTGACACTAGTTATACATTCCGATGCTTCACTTCAGGTTTACTGTATCCCTTGGACCTTCATATTGACGATGAAACACAGAAATTGCATCGGAATTAAATAAAAAGGCACAATGCCAAAATAAGTACAAGAAGACTGAGTCTTCTTACTGACTATGTTTTGAACCTATCCTGTGGCACTAGTTATAGATTCTGATGCTTCACTTCAGGTTTACTGTATCCCTCCGACCTTCTTATTGATGATGAAACACAGAAATTGCATCGGAATTAAATACAAAAGGCACAATGCCGACTTAAGTACAAGAAGACTGACTCATCCTACTGTCTATGTTTTGAACCATTCCTGTGACACTAGTTACGCAACCCGATGCTTCACTTCAGGTTTACTGTATCCCTTGGACCTCCTTATTGACGATGAAACACCGAATTTCCATCGGAGTTAAATACAAAAGGCACAATGCCGACTTAAGGACAAGACGATTGACTCTTCTTACTGACTATGTTTGAACCATTACTGTGATACCACTTATAGATTCCGATGCTTCACTTCAGGTTTACTGTATCCCTCTGACCTTCTTATTGACGATGAAACACAGAAATTACATCGGAATTAAATAGAAAAGGCACAATGCCGACTTAAGTACAAGAAGACTGACTCTTCTTACTGACTATGTTTTGAACCATTTCTGTGACACTAGTTATAGATTCCGATGCTTCACTTCAGGTTTACTGTATCCCTCTGACCTTCTTATTGACGATGAAACACAGAAATTGCATCGGAATTAAGTAGAAAAGGCACAATGTTGACTTAAGTACAAGAAGACTGACTCTTTTTACTGACTATGTTTTGAACCATTCCTGTGACACTAGTCATATATTCCGATGCCTCACTTCAGGTTTACTGTATCCCTTGGACGTTCTTATTGACGATGAAACACAGAAATTGCATCGGAACTATATACAAAAGGCACAATGCAGACTTAAGTACAAGAAGACTGACTCTTCCTACTGTCTATGTTTTGAACCATTCCTGTGACACGAGTTATACATTCCGATGCTTCACTTCAGGTTTACCGTATCCCTTGGACCTTCTTATTGACGATGAAACACAGAAATTGCATCGGAATTAAATACAAAAGGCACAATGCCGACTCAAGTAGAAGAAGACTGACTCTTCCTACTGTCTATGTTTTGAACGATTCCTGCGACACTAGTTATACATTCCGATGCTATACTTCAGGTTTACTGTATTCCTCTGACCTTCTTATTGACGATGAAACACAGAAATCGCATCGGAAATAAATACAAAAGTCTCAACGCCGACTCAAGTAGAAGAAGACTGACTCTTCCTACTGTCTATGTTTTGAACGATTCCTGCGACACTAGTTATACATTCCGATGCTATACTTCAGGTTTACTGTATTCCTCTGACCCTCTTATTGACGATGAAACACCGAAACTCCATCGGAATTAAATACGAAAGGCACAATGCCGTCTTAAGGACAAGACGACTCACTCTTCTTGCTGACTATGTTTGAACCATTACTGTGATACCACTTATAGATTCCGATGCTTCACTTCAGGTTTACTGTATCCCTCTGACCTTCTTATTGACGATGAAACACAGAAATTGCATCGGAATTAAATAGAAAAGGCACAATGCCGACGTAAGTACAAGAAGACTGACTCTTCTTACTGTCTATGTTATGAACCATTCCAGTGACACTAGTTATAGATTCCGATGCGTCACTTCAGGTGTACTGCATCTCTTGGACCTTCTTATTGACGATGAAACACAGAAATTGCTTCGGAATGAAATAGAAAAGGCACAATGCCGACTTAAGTACAAGAAGGCTGACTCTTTTTACTGACTATGCTTTGAACCATTCCTGTGACACTAGTCATAGATTCCGATGCCACACTTCAGGTTTACTGTATCCCTTGGACGTTCTTATTGACGATGAAACACAGAAATTGCATCGAAATTAAATAAAAAATGCACAATGCCGTCTTAAGTACAAGAAGACTGACTCTTCCTACTGTCTATGTTTTGAACCATTCCTGTGACACTAGTTATACATTCCGATGCTTCACTTCACGTTTACTGTATCCGTTCGACCTTCTTATTGACGATGAAACACAGAAATTGCATCGGATTTAAATACAAAAGGCACAATGCCGACTTAAGTACAAGAAGACTGACTCTTCCTAAAGTCCATGTTTGAACCATTCCTGTTACACTAGTTATACATTCCGATGCTTCACTTCAGGTTTACTGTATCCCTTGGTCCTTCTTATTGACAATGAAACACAGAAATTGCATCGGAATGAAATACAAAAGGCACAATGCCGACTTAAGTACAAGAAGACTGACTCTTCTTACTGTCTATGTTTTGAACCTTTCCTGTGACACTAGTTATACAATCTGATGCTTCACTTCAGGTTTACTGTATCCCTTGGACCTTCTTATTGACGATGAAGCACAGAAATTGCATCTCAATTAAATACGAAAGGCACAATGCCGACTCAAGTACATGAAGACTGACACTTCTTACTGTCTATGTTTTGAACCATTCCTGTGACACTAGTTATACATTCCGATGCTTCACTTCAGGTTTACTGTATCCCTTGGACCTTCTTATTGACGATGAAACACAGAAATTGCTTCGGAATTAAATACAAAAGGCCCAATGCCGACTTAAGTACAAGAAGACTGACTCTTCTTACTGTCTATGTTTTGAACCATTCCTGTGACACTAATTATACATTCCGATGCTTCATTTCAGGTTTACTGTATCCCTTGGACTTTCTTATTGACGATGAATTACAGAAATATCATCGAAATTAAATACAAAAGGCACAATGACGTCTTAAGTACAAGAAGAGTGACTCTTCCTACTGTCTATGTTTTCAACCATTCCTGTGACTATAGTTATAGATTCCGATGCTTCACTTCAGGTTTACTGTATCCCTTGGACCTATTATTGACGATGAAACACAGAAATTGCATCGGAATTAAATACAAAATTCACAATGCCGACTTAAGTACAAGAAGACTGACTATTCCTACTGACTATGTTTCAACCATTCCTGTGACACTAGTTATACATTCCGATGCTTCACTTCTGGTTTACTGTATCCCTTGGACCTTCATATTGACGATGAAACACAGAAATTGCATCGGAATTAAATAAAAAGGCACAATGCCAAAATAAGTACAAGAAGACTGAGTCTTCTTACTGACTATGTTTTGAACCTATCCTGTGGCACTAGTTATAGATTCTGATGCTTCACTTCAGGTTTACTGTATCCCTCCGACCTTCTTATTGATGATGAAACACAGAAATTGCATCGGAATTAAGTAGAAAAGGCACAATGTTGACTTAAGTACAAGAAGACTGACTCTTTTTACTGACTATGTTTTCAACCATTCCTGTGACACTAGTCATATATTCCGATGCCTCACTTCAGGTTTACTGTATCCCTTGGACGTTCTCATTGACGATGAAACACAGAAATTGCATCGGAACTATATACAAAATGCACAATGCCGACTCAAGTAGAAGAAGACTGACTCTTCCTACTGTCTATGTTTTGAACGATTCCTGCGACACTAGTTATACATTCCGATGCTATACTTCAGGTTTACTGTATTCCTCTGACCTTCTTATTGACGATGAAACACAGAAATCGCATCGGAAATAAATACAAAAGTCTCAACGCCGACTCAAGTAGAAGAAGACTGACTCTTCCTACTGTCTATGTTTTGAACGATTCCTGCGACACTAGTTATACATTCCGATGCTATACTTCAGGTTTACTGTATTCCTCTGACCCTCTTATTGACGATGAAACACCGAAACTCCATCGGAATTAAATACGAAAGGCACAATGCCGTCTTAAGGACAAGACGACTCACTCTTCTTGCTGACTATGTTTGAACCATTACTGTGATACCACTTATAGATTCCGATGCTTCACTTCAGGTTTACTGTATCCCTCTGACCTTCTTATTGACGATGAAACACAGAAATTGCATCGGAATTAAATAGAAAAGGCACAATGCCGACGTAAGTACAAGAAGACTGACTCTTCTTACTGTCTATGTTATGAACCATTCCAGTGACACTAGTTATAGATTCCGATGCGTCACTTCAGGTGTACTGCATCTCTTGGACCTTCTTATTGACGATGAAACACAGAAATTGCTTCGGAATGAAATAGAAAAGGCACAATGCCGACTTAAGTACAAGAAGGCTGACTCTTTTTACTGACTATGCTTTGAACCATTCCTGTGACACTAGTCATAGATTCCGATGCCACACTTCAGGTTTACTGTATCCCTTGGACGTTCTTATTGACGATGAAACACAGAAATTGCATCGAAATTAAATAAAAAATGCACAATGCCGTCTTAAGTACAAGAAGACTGACTCTTCCTACTGTCTATGTTTTGAACCATTCCTGTGACACTAGTTATACATTCCGATGCTTCACTTCACGTTTACTGTATCCGTTCGACCTTCTTATTGACGATGAAACACAGAAATTGCATCGGATTTAAATACAAAAGGCACAATGCCGACTTAAGTACAAGAAGACTGACTCTTCCTAAAGTCCATGTTTGAACCATTCCTGTTACACTAGTTATACATTCCGATGCTTCACTTCAGGTTTACTGTATCCCTTGGTCCTTCTTATTGACAATGAAACACAGAAATTGCATCGGAATGAAATACAAAAGGCACAATGCCGACTTAAGTACAAGAAGACTGACTCTTCTTACTGTCTATGTTTTGAACCTTTCCTGTGACACTAGTTATACAATCTGATGCTTCACTTCAGGTTTACTGTATCCCTTGGACCTTCTTATTGACGATGAAGCACAGAAATTGCATCTCAATTAAATACGAAAGGCACAATGCCGACTCAAGTACATGAAGACTGACACTTCTTACTGTCTATGTTTTGAACCATTCCTGTGACACTAGTTATACATTCCGATGCTTCACTTCAGGTTTACTGTATCCCTTGGACCTTCTTATTGACGATGAAACACAGAAATTGCTTCGGAATTAAATACAAAAGGCCCAATGCCGACTTAAGTACAAGAAGACTGACTCTTCTTACTGTCTATGTTTTGAACCATTCCTGTGACACTAATTATACATTCCGATGCTTCATTTCAGGTTTACTGTATCCCTTGGACTTTCTTATTGACGATGAATTACAGAAATATCATCGAAATTAAATACAAAAGGCACAATGACGTCTTAAGTACAAGAAGAGTGACTCTTCCTACTGTCTATGTTTTCAACCATTCCTGTGACTCTAGTTATAGATTCCGATGCTTCACTTCAGGTTTACTGTATCCCTTGGACCTATTATTGACGATGAAACACAGAAATTGCATCGGAATTAAATACAAAATTCACAATGCCGACTTAAGTACAAGAAGACTGACTATTCCTACTGACTATGTTTCAACCATTCCTGTGACACTAGTTATACATTCCGATGCTTCACTTCTGGTTTACTGTATCCCTTGGACCTTCATATTGACGATGAAACACAGAAATTGCATCGGAATTAAATAAAAAGGCACAATGCCAAAATAAGTACAAGAAGACTGAGTCTTCTTACTGACTATGTTTTGAACCTATCCTGTGGCACTAGTTATAGATTCTGATGCTTCACTTCAGGTTTACTGTATCCCTCCGACCTTCTTATTGATGATGAAACACAGAAATTGCATCGGAATTAAGTAGAAAAGGCACAATGTTGACTTAAGTACAAGAAGACTGACTCTTTTTACTGACTATGTTTTCAACCATTCCTGTGACACTAGTCATATATTCCGATGCCTCACTTCAGGTTTACTGTATCCCTTGGACGTTCTCATTGACGATGAAACACAGAAATTGCATCGGAACTATATACAAAATGCACAATGCAGACTTAAGTACAAGAAGACTGACTCTTCCTACTGTCTATGTTTTGAACCATTCCTGTGACACGAGTTATACATTCCGATGCTTCACTTCAGGTTTACCGTATCCCTTGGACCTTCTTATTGACGATGAAACACAGAAATTGCATCGGAATTAAATACAAAAGGCACAATGCCGACTCAAGTAGAAGAAGACTGACTCTTCCTACTGTCTATGTTTTGAACGAGTCCTGCGACACTAGTTATACATTCCGATGTTATACTTAAGGTTTACTGTATTCCTCTGACCTTCTTATTGACGATGAAACACAGAAATCGCTTCGGAAATAAATACAAAAGTCTCAATGCCGACTCAAGTAGAAGAAGACTGACTCTTCCTACTGTCTATGTTTTGAACGATTCCTGCGACACTAGTTATATATTCCGATGCTATACTTCAGGTTTACTGTATTCCTCTGACCTTCTTATTGACGATGAAACACCGAAACTCCATTGGAATTAAATACGAAAGGCACAATGCCGTCTTAAGGACAAGACGATTCACTCTTCTTGCTGACTATGTTTGAACCATTACTGTGATACCTCTTATAGATTCCGATGCTTCACTTCAGGTTTACTGTATCCCTCTGACCTTCTTATTGACGATGAAACACAGAAATTGCATCGGAATTAAATAGAAAAGTCACAATGCCGACGTAAGTACAAGAAGACTGGCTCTTCTTACTGTCTATGTTATGAACCATTCCAGTAACACTAGTTATAGATTCCGATGCGTCACTTCAGGTGTACTGCATCTCTTGGACCTTCATATTGACGATGAAACACAGAAATTGCTTCGGAATTAAATAGAAAAGGCACAATGCCGACTTAAGTACAAGAAGG
This sequence comes from Schistocerca piceifrons, assembly GCF_021461385.2. Lineage (NCBI taxonomy): Eukaryota > Metazoa > Arthropoda > Insecta > Orthoptera > Acrididae > Schistocerca > Schistocerca piceifrons. The sequence continues at coordinate 849,537,261 of NC_060141.1, read as the reverse complement.
CTGACTCTTTTTACTGACTATGCTTTGAACCATTCCTGTGACACTAGTCATAGATTCCGATGCCACACTTCAGGTTTACTGTATCCCTTGGACGTTCTTATTGACGATGAAACACAGAAATTGCATCGGAATTAAATACAAAAGGCACAATGCCGACTTAAGTACAAGAAGACTGACTCTTCCTACTGTCTATGTTTTGAACCATTCCTGTGACACTAGTTATACATTCCGATGCTTCACTTCACGTTTACTGTATCCGTTCGACCTTCTTATTGACGATGAAACACAGAAATTGCATCGGATTTAAATACAAAAGGCACAATGCCGACTTAAGTACAAGAAGACTGACTCTTCCTAAAGTCCATGTTTGAACCATTCCTGTTACACTAGTTATACATTCCGATGCTTCACTTCAGGTTTACTGTATCCCTTGGTCCTTCTTATTGACAATGAAACACAGAAATTGCATCGGAATGAAATACAAAAGGCACAATGCCGACTTAAGTACAAGAAGACTGACTCTTCTTACTGTCTACGTTTTGAACCATTCCTGTGACACTAGTTATACATTCTGATGCTTCACTTCAGGTTTACTGTATCCCTTGGACCTTCTTATTGACGATGAAACACAGAAATTGCATCGGAATTAAATACGAAAGGCACAATGCCGACTTAAGTACATGAAGACTGACACTTCTTACTGTCTATGTTTTGAACCATTCCTGTGACACTAGTTATACATTCCGATGCTTCACTTCAGGTTTACTGTATCCCTTGGACCTTCTTATTGACGATGAAACACAGAAATTGCATCGGAATTAAATACAAAAGGCCCAATGCCGACTTAAGTACAAGTAGTCTGACTCTTCTTACTGTCTATGTTTTGAACCATTCCTGTGACACTAGTTATACATTCCGATGCTTCACTTCAGGTTTACTGTATCCCTTGGACCTTCTTATTGACGATGAAACACAGAAATTGCATCGGAATTAAATACAAAAGGCCCAATGCCGACTTAAGTACAAGAAGACTGAGTCTTCTTACTGTCTATGTTTTGAACCATTCCTGTGACACTAGTTATACATTCCGATGCTTTACTTCAGGTTTACTGTATCCCTTGGACTTTCTTATTGACGATGAATTACAGAAATATCATCGGAATTAAATACAAAAGGCACAATGCCGACGTAAGTACAAGAAGACTGACTCTTCTTACTGTCTATGTTATGAACCATTCCAGTGACACTAGTTATAGATTCCGATGCGTCACTTCAGGTGTACTGCATCTCTTGGACCTTCTTATAGACGATGAAACACAGAAATTGCTTCGGAATTAAATAGAAAAGGCACAATGCCGACTTAAGTACAAGAAGGCTGACTCTTTTTACTGACTATGCTTTGAACCATTCCTGTGACACTAGTCATAGATTCCGATGCCACACTTCAGGTTTACTGTATCCCTTGGACGTTCTTATTGACGATGAAACACAGAAATTGCATCGGAATTAAATACAAAAGGCACAATGCCGACTTAAGTACAAGAAGACTGACTCTTCCTACTGTCTATGTTTTGAACGATTCCTGCGACACTAGTTATACATTCCGATGCTATACTTCAGGTTTACTGTATTCCTCTGACCTTCTTATTGACGATGAAACACAGAAATAGCATCGGAATTAAATACAAAAGGCACAATGCGACTTAAGTACAAGAAGACTGTCTCTTCCTAAAGTCCATGTTTGAACCATTCCTGTTACACTAGTTATACATTCCGATGCTTCACTTCAGGTTTACTGTATCCTTTGGACCTTCTTATTGACGATGAAACACAGAAATTGCATCAGAATTAAATACAAAAGGCCCAATGCCGACTTAAGTACAAGAAGACTAACTCTTCTTACTGTCTATGTTTTGAACCATTCTTGTGACACTAGTTATACATTCCGATGCTTCACTTCAGGTTTACTGTATCCCTTGGACCTTCTTATTGACGATGAAACACAGAAATTGCATCGGAATTAAATACAAAAGGCCCAATGCCGACTTAAGTACAAGAAGACTGACTCTTCTTACTGTCTATGTTTTGAACCATTCCTGTGACACTAGTTATACATTCCGATGCTTCACTTCAGGTTTACTGTATCCCTTGGACTTTCTTATTGACGATGAATTACAGAAATATCATCGGAATTAAATACAAAAGGCACAATGACGGCTTAAGTACAAACAGAGTGACTCTTCCTACTGTCTATGTTTTCAACCATTCCTGTGACTCTAGTTATACATTCCGATGCTTCACTTCAGGTTTACTGTATCCCTTGGACCTATTATTGACGATGAAACACAGAAATTGCATCGGAATTAAATACAAAAGGCACAATGCCGACTTAAGTACAAGAAGACTGACTATTCCTACTGACTATGTTTGAACCATTCCTGTGACACTAGTTATACATTCCGATGCTTCACTTCAGGTTTACTGTATCCCTTGGACCTTCATATTGACGATGAAACACAGAAATTGCATCGGAATTAAATAAAAAGGCACAATGCCAAAATAAGTACAAGAAGACTGAGTCTTCTTACTGACTATGTTTTGAACCTATCCTGTGGCACTAGTTATAGATTCCGATGCTTCACTTCAGGTTTACTGTATCCCTCCGACCTTCTTATTGATGATGAAACACAGAAATTGCATCGGAATTAAATACAAAAGGCACAATGCCGACTTAAGTACAAGAAGACTGACTCATCCTACTGTCTATGTTTGGAACCATTCCTGTGACACTAGTTATGCAATCCGATGCTTCACTTCAGGTTTACTGTATCCCTTGGACCTCCTTATTGACGATGAAACACCGAATTTCCATCGGAATTAAATACAAAAGGCACAATGCCGACTTAAGTACAAGACGATTGACTCTTCTTACTGACTATGTTTGAACCATTGCTGTGATACCACTTATAGATTCCGATGCTTCACTTCAGGTTTACTGTATCCCTCTGACCTTCTTATTGACGATGAAACACAGAAATTGCATCGGAATTAAATAGAAAAGGACCAATGCCGACGTAAGTACAAGAAGACTGACTCTTCTTACTGTCTATGTTATGAACCATTCCAGTGACACTAGTTATAGATTCCGATGCGTCACTTCAGGTGTACTGCATCTCTTGGACCTTCTTATTGACGATGAAACACAGAAATTGCTTCGGAATTAAATAGAAAAGGCACAATGCCGACTTAAGTACAAGAAGGCTGACTCTTTTTACTGACTATGCTTTGAACCATTCCTGTGACACTAGTCATAGATTCCGATGCCACACTTCAGGTTTACTGTATCCCTTGGACGTTCTTATTGACGATGAAACACAGAAATTGCATCGGAATTAAATACAAAAGGCACAATGCCGACTTAAGTACAAGAAGACTGACTCTTCCTACTGTCTATTCTTTGAACCATTCCTGTGACACTAGTTATACATTCCGATGCTTCACTTCACGTTTACTGTATCCGTTCGACCTTCTTATTGACGATGAAACACAGAAATTGCATCGGATTTAAATACAAAAGGCACAATGCCGACTTAAGTACAAGATGACTGACTCTTCCTAAAGTCCATGTTTGAACCATTCCTGTTACACTAGTTATACATTCCGATGCTTTACTTCAGGTTTACTGTATCCCTTGGTCCTTCTTATTGACAATGAAACACAGAAATTGCATCGGAATGAAATACAAAAGGCACAATGCCAACTTAAGTACAAGAAGACTGACTCTTCTTACTAACTATGTTTTGAACCATTCCTGTGACACTAGTTATACATTCTGATGCTTCACTTCAGGTTTACTGTATCCCTTGGACCTTCTTATTGACGATGAAACACAGAAATTGCATCGGAATTAAATACGAAAGGCACAATGCCGACTTAAGTACATGAAGACTGACACTTCTTACTGTCTATGTTTTGAACCATTCCTGTGACACTAGTTATACATTCCGATGCTTCACTTCAGGTTTACTGTATCCCTTGGACCTACTTATTGACGATGAAACACAGAAATTGCATCGGAATTAAATACAAAAGGCCCAATGCCGACTTAAGTACAAGAAGACTGACTCTTCTTACTGTCTATGTTTTGAACCATTCCTGTGACACTAGTTATACATTCCGATGCTTCACTTCAGGTTTACTGTATCCCTTGGACCTTCTTATTGACGATGAAACACAGAAATTGCATCGGAATTAAATACAAAAGGCCCGATGCCGACTTAAGTACAAGAAGACTGACTCTTCTTACTGTCTATGTTTTGAACCATTCCTGTGACACTAGTTATACATTCCGATGCTTCACTTCAGGTTTACTGTATCCCTTGGACTTTCTTATTGACGATGAATTACAGAAATATCATCGGAATTAAATACAAAAGGCACAATGACGGCTTAAGTACAAGAAGAGTGACTCTTCCTACTGTCTATGTTTTCAACCATTCCTGTGACTCTAGTTATACATTCCGATGCTACACTTCAGGTTTACTGTATCCCTTGGACCTATTATTGACGATGAAACACAGAAATTGCATCGGAATTAAATACAAAAGGCACAATGCCGACTTAAGTACAAGAAGACTGACTATTCCTACTGACTATGTTTGAACCATTCCTGTGACACTAGTTATACATTCCGATGCTTCACTTCAGGTTTACTGTATCCCTTGGACCTTCATATTGACGATGAAACACAGAAATTGCATCGGAATTAAATAAAAAGGCACAATGCCAAAATAAGTACAAGAAGACTGAGTCTTCTTACTGACTATGTTTTGAACCTATCCTGTGGCACTAGTTATAGATACTGATGCTTCACTTCAGGTTTACTGTATCCCTCCGACCTTCTTATTGATGATGAAACACAGAAATTGCATCGGAATTAAATACAAAAGGCACAATGCCGACTTAAGTACAAGAAGACTGACTCATCCTACTGTCTATGTTTTGAACCATTCCTGTGACACTAGTTATGCAACCCCATGCTTCACTTCAGGTTTACTGTATCCCTTGGACCTCCTTATTGACGATGAAACACCGAATTTCCATCGGAATTAAATACAAAAGGCACAATGCCGACTTAAGGACAAGACGATTGACTCTTCTTACTGACTATGTTTGAACCATTACTGTGATACCACTTATAGATTCCGATGCTTCACTTCAGGTTTACTGTATCCCTCTGACCTTCTTATTGACGATGAAACACAGAAATTACATCGGAATTAAATAGAAAAGGCACAATGCCGACTTAAGTACAAGAGGACTGACTCTTCTTACTGACTATGTTTTGAACCATTTCTGTGACACAAGTTATAGATTCCGATGCTTCACTTCAGGTTTACTGTATCCCTCTGACCTTCTTATTGACGATGAAACACAGAAATTGCATCGGAATTAAGTAGAAAAGGCACAATGTTGACTTAAGTACAAGAAGACTGACTCTTTTTACTGACTATGTTTTGAACCATTCCTGTGACACTAGTCATATATTCCGATGCCTCACTTCAGGTTTACTGTATCCCTTGGACGTTCTTATTGACGATGAAACACAGAAATTGCATCGGAACTATATACAAAAGGCACAATGCAGACTTAAGTACAAGAAGACTGACTCTTCCTACTGTCTATGTTTTGAACCATTCCTGTGACACGAGTTATACATTCCGATGCTTCACTTCAGGTTCACCGTATCCCTTGGACCTTCTTATTGACGATGAAACACAGAAATTGCATCGGAATTAAATACAAAAGGCACAATGCCGACTCAAGTAGAAGAAGACTGACTCTTCCTACTGTCTATGTTTTGAACGAGTCCTGCGACACTAGTTATACATTCCGATGCTATACTTCAGGTTTACCGTATTCCTCTGACCTTCTTATTGACGATGAAACACAGAAATCGCATCGGAAATAAATACAAAAGTCTCGATGCCGACTCAAGTAGAAGAAGACTGACTCTTCCTACTGTCTATGTTTGAACGATTTCTGCGACACTAGTTATACATTCCGATGCTATACTTCAGGTTTACTGTATTCCTCTGACCTTCTTATTGACGATGAAACACCGAAACTCCATCGGAATTAAATACGAAAGGCACAATGCCGTCTTAAGGACAAGACGATTCACTCTTCTTGCTGACTATGTTTGAACCATTACTGTGATACCACTTATAGATTCCGATGCTTCACTTCAGGTTTACTGTATCCCTCTGACCTTCTTATTGACGATGAAACACAGAAATTGCATCGGAATTAAATAGAAAAGGCACAATGCCGACGTAAGTACAAGAAGACTGACTCTTCTTACTGTCTATGTTATGAACCATTCCAGTGACACTAGTTATTGATTCCGATGCGTCACTTCAGGTGTACTGCATCTCTTGGACCTTCTTATTGACGATGAAACACAGAAATTGCTTCGGAATTAAATAGAAAAGGCACAATGCCGACTTAAGTACAAGAAGGCTGACTCTTTTTACTGACTATGCTTTGAACCATTCCTGTGACACTAGTCATAGATTCCGATGCCACACTTCAGGTTTACTGTATCCCTTGGACGTTCTTATTGACGATGAAACACAGAAATTGCATCGGAATTAAATACAAAAGGCACAATGCCGACTTAAGTACAAGAAGACTGACTCTTCCTACTGTCTATGTTTTGAACCATTCCTGTGACACTAGTTATACATTCCGATGCTTCACTTCACGTTTACTGTATCCGTTCGACCTTCTTATTGACGATGAAACACAGAAATTGCATCGGATTTAAATACAAAAGGCACAATGCCGACTTAAGTACAAGAAGACTGACTCTTCCTAAAGTCCATGTTTGAACCATTCCTGTTACACTAGTTATACATTCCGATGCTTCACTTCAGGTTTACTGTATCCCTTGGTCCTTCTTATTGACAATGAAACGCAGAAATTGCATTGGAATGAAATACAAAATGCACAATGCCGACTTAAGTACAAGAAGACTGACTCTTCTTACTGTCTATGTTTTGAACCATTCCTGTGACACTAGTTACACATTCTGATGCTTCACTTCAGGTTTACTGTATCCCTTGGACCTTCTTATTGACGATGAAACACAGAAATTGCATCGGAATTAAATACGAAAGGCACAATGCCGACTTAAGTACATGAAGACTGACACTTCTTACTGTCTATGTTTTGAACCATTCCTGTGACACTAGTTATACATTCCGATGCTTCACTTCAGGTTTACTGTATCCCTTGGACCTTCTTATTGACGATGAAACACAGAAATTGCATCGGAATTAAATACAAAAGGCCCAATGCCGACTTAAGTACAAGAAGACTGACTCTTCTTACTGTCTATGTTTTGAACCATTCCTGTGACACTAGTTATACATTCCGATGCTTCACTTCGGGTTTACTGTATCCCTTGGACCTTCTTATTGACGATGAAACACAGGAATTGCATCGGAATTAAATACAAAAAGCCCAATGCCGACTTAAGTACAAGAAGACTGACTCTTCTTACTGTCTATGTTTTGAACCATTCCTGTGACACTAGTTATACATTCCGATGCTTCACTTCAGGTTTACTGTATCCCTTGGACTTTCTTATTGACGATGAATTACAGAAATATCATCGGAATTAAATACAAAAGGCACAATGACGGCTTAAGTACAAGAAGAGTGACTCTTCCTACTGTCTATGTTTTCAACCTTTCCTGTGACTCTAGTTATACATTCAGATGCTTCACTTCAGGTTTACTGTATCCCTTGGACCTATTATTGACGATGAAACACAGAAATTGCATCGGAATTAAATACAAAAGGCACAATGCCGACTTAAGTACAAGAAGACTGACTATTCCTACTGGCTATGTTTGAACCATTCCTGTGACACTAGTTATACATTCCGATGCTTCACTTCACGTTTACTGTATCCGTTCGACCTTCATATTGACGATGAAACACAGAAATTGCATCGGAATTAAATAAAAAGGCACAATGCCAAAATAAGTACAAGAAGACTGAGTCTTCTTACTGACTATGTTTTGAACCTATCCTGTGGCACTAGTTATAGATTCCGATGCTTCACTTCAGGTTTACTGTATCCCTCCGACCTTCTTATTGATGATGAAACACAGAAATTGCATTGGAATTAAATACAAAAAGCACAATGCCGACTTAAGTACAAGAAGACTGACTCATCCTACTGTCTATGTTTTGAACCATTCCTGTGACACTAGTTATGCAATCCGATGCTTCACTTCAGGTTTACTGTATCCCTTGGACCTCCTTATTGACGATGAAACACCGAATTTCCATCGAATTAAATACAAAAGGCACAATGCCGACTTAAGGACAAGACGATTGACTCTTCTTACTGACTATGTTTGAACCATTACTGTGATACCACTTACTGATTCCGATGCTTCACTTCAAGTTTACTGTATCCCTCTGACCTTCTTATTGACGATGAAACACAGAAATTCATCGGAATGAAATAGAAAAGGCACAATGCCGACTTAATTACAAGAAGACTGACTCTTCTTACTGACTATGTTTTGAACCATTTCTGTGACACTAGTTATAGATTCCGATGCTTCACTTCAGGTTTACTGTATCCCTCTGACCTTCTTATTGACGATGAAACACAGAAATTGCTTTGGAATTAAGTAGAAAAGGCACTATGTTGACTTAAGTACAAGAAGACTGACTCTTTTTGCTGACTATGTTTTGAACCATTCCTGTGACACTAGTCATATATTCCGATGCCTCACTTCAGGTTTACTGTATCCCTTGGACGTTCTTATTGACGATGAAACACAGAAATTGCATCGGAACTATATACAAAAGGCACAATGCAGACTTAAGTACAAGAAGACTGACTCTTCCTACTGTCTATGTTTTTAACCATTCCTGTGACACGAGTTATACATTCCGATGCTTCACTTCAGGTTTACCGTATCCCTTGGACCTTCTTATTGACGATGAAACACAGAAATTGCATCGGAATTAAATACAAAAGGCACAATGCCGAATCAAGTACAAGAAGACTGACTCTTCCTACTGTCCATGTTTTGAACCATTCCCGTCACACTAGTTATACACTCCGATGCTTCACTTCAGGTTTACTGTGTCCCTTGGACCTTCTTATTGACGATGAAACACAGAAATTGCATCGGAATTAAATACAAAAGGCACAATGCCGACTTCAGTACAAGAAGACTGACCCTTTGTACTGACTATGTTTGAACCATTCCGGTGACACTAGTTATAGATTCCGATGTTTCACTTCAGGTTTACTGTATCCCTCTGACCTTCTTATTGACGATGAAACACAAAAATTGCATCGGAAGTAAATACAAAAGGCACAATGCCGACTTAAGTACATATAGACTGACTCTTAACACTGTCTTTGTTTTGAACCATTCCTGTGACACTAGTTATAGATTCCGATGATCCACTTCAGGTTTACTGTATCCCTCTGACCGTCTTGTTGACGATGAAACACAGAAATTGCATCGGAATTACATAGAAAAGGCACAATGCCGACTAAAGTACAAGAAGAATGACTCTTCCTACTGTCTATGTTTTGAACCATTCCTGTGACACTACTTATAGATTCCGATGCTTCACTTCAGGTTTACTGTACCCCTCTGACTTTCTTATTGACGATGAAACACAGAAATCGCATCGGAAATAAATACAAAAGTCTCAATGCCGACTCAAGTAGAAGAAGACTGACTCTCCCTACTGTCTATGTTTTGAACGATTCCTGTGACACTAGTTATACATTCCGATGCTATACTTCAGGATTACTGTATTCCTCTGACCTTCTTATTGACGATGAAACACAGAAATTGCATCGGAATTAAATAGAAAAGGCACAATGCCGACTTAAGTACAAGAAGACTGACTCTTCTTACTGTCTATGATATGAACCATTCCAGTGACACTAGTTATAGATTCCGATGCGTCACTTCAGGTGTACTGCATCCCTTGGACCATCTTATTGACGATGAAACACAGAAATTGCATCGGAATTAAATCGAAAAGACCCAATGCCGACTTAAGTACAAGAAGACTGACTCTTCCTACTGTCTATGTTTTGAACCATTCCTATGACACTAGTTATACATTCCGATGCTTCACTTCACGTTTACTGTATCCGTTCGACCTTCTTATTGACGATGAAACACCGAAACTCCATTGGAATTATATACGAAAGGCACAATGCCGTCTTAAAGACATGACGATTCACTCTTCTTACTGACTGTGTTTGAACCATTACTGTGATAAAACTTATAGATTCCGATGCTTCACTTCAGGTTTACTGTATCCCTCTGACCTTCTTATTGACGATGAAACACAGAAATTGCATCGGAATTAAATAGAAAAGGCACAATGCCGACTTAAGTACAAGAAGACTGACTCTTCTTACTGTCTATGTTATGAACCATTCCAGTGACACTAGTTATAGATTCCGATGCGTCACTTCAGGTGTACTGCATCTCTTGGACCTTCTTATTGACGATGAAACACAGAAATTGCTTCGGAATTAAATAGAAAAGGCACAATGCCGACCTAAGTACAAGAAGGCTGACTCTTTTTACTGACTATGCTTTGAACCATTCATGTGACACTAGTCATTGCTTCCGATGCCACACTTCAGGTTTACTGTATCCCTTGGACGTTCTTATTGACGATGAAACACAGAAATTGCATCGGAATTAAATACAAAAGGCACAATGCCGACTTAAGTACAAGAAGACTGACTCTTCCTACTGTCTATGTTTTGAACCATTCCTGTGACACTAGTTATACATTCCGATGCTTCACTTCACGTTTACTGTATCCGTTCGACTTTCTTATTGACGATGAAACACAGAAATTGCATCGGATTTAAATACAAAAGGCACAATGCCTACTTAAGTACAAGAAGACTGACTCTTCCTAAAGTCCATGTTTGAACCATTCCTGTTACACTAGTTATACATTCCGATGCTTCACTTCAGGTTTACTGTATCCCTTGGTCCTTCTTATTGACAATGAAACACAGAAATTGCATCGGAATGAAATACAAAAGGCACAATGCCGACTTAAGTACAAGAAGAGTGACTCTTCCTACTGTCTATGTTTTGAACCATTCCTGTGACTCTAGTTATACATTCCGATGCTTCACTTCAGGTTTACTGTATCCCTTGGACCTATTATTGACGATGAAACACAGAAATTGCATCGGAATTAAATTCAAAAGGCACAATGCCGACTTAAGTACAAGAAGACTGACTTTTCCTACTGACAATGTTTTGAACCATTCCTGTGACACTAGTTATACATTCCGATGCTTCACTTCAGGTTTACTGTATCCCTTGGACCTTCATATTGACGATGAAACACAGAAATTGCATCGGAATTAAATAGAAAAGGCACAATGCCGACTTATGTACAAGAAGAATGACTCTTCCTACTGTCTATGTTTTGAACCATTCCTGTGACACTACTTATAGATTCCGATGCTTCACTTTAGGTTTACTGTATCTCTCTGACCTTCATATTGACGCTGAAGCACAGAAATCGCATCGGAAATAAATACAAAAGTCTCAATGCCGTCTCAAGTAGAAGAAGACTGACTCTTCCTACTGTCTATGTTTTGAACGATTCCTATGACACTGGTTATACATTCCGATGCTATACTTCAGGTTTACTGTATTCCTCTGACCCTCTTGTTGACGATGAAACACAGAAATTGCATCGGAATTAAATAGAAAAGGCACAATGCCGACTTAAGTACAAGAAGACTGACTCTTCTTACTTTCTATGATATGAACCATTCCAGTGACACTAGTTATAGATTCCGATGCGTCACTTCAGGTGTACTGCATCCCTTGGACCTTCTTATTGACGACGAAACACAGAAATTGCATCGGAATTAAATAGAAAAGGCACAATGCCGACTTAAGTACAAGAACACAGACTCTTTTTACCGACTATGTTTTGAACCATTCCTGTGACACTAGTCATATATTCCGATGCCTCACTTCAGGTTTACAGTATCCCTTGGACGTTCTTATTAACGATGAAACACAGAAATTGCATCGGAACTATATACAAAAGGCACAATGCCAGCTTAAGTACAAGAAGACTGACTCTTCCTACTGTCTATGTTTTGAACCATTCCTGTGACACGAGTTATACATTCCGATGCTTCACTTCAGGTTAACTGTATCCGTTGGACCTATTATTGACGATGAAAGACAGAAATTGCATCGGAATTAAATACAAAAGGCACAATGCCAACTTAAGTACAAGAAGACTGACTCTTTCTACTGACTATGTTTGAACCATTCCTGTGACATTAGTTATACATTCCGATGCTTCACTTCAGGTTTACTGTATCCCTTGGACCTTAATATTGACGATGAAACACCGAAATTCCATCGGAATTAAATACGAAAGGCACAATGCCGACTTAAGGACAAGACGATTGACTCTTCTAACTGACTATGTTTGAACCATTACTGTGATACCACTTATAGATTCCGATGCTTCACTTCAGGTTTACTGTATTCCTCTGACCTTCTTATTGACGATGAAACACAGAAATTGCATCGGAATTAAATAGAAAAGGCACAATGCCGACTTAAGTACAAGAAGACTGATTCTTCTTACTGTCTATGTTATGAAACATTCCAGTGACACTAGGTATAGATTCCGATGCGTCACTTCAGGTGTACTGCATCCCTTGGACCTTCTTATTGACGATGAAACACAGAAATTGCATCGGAATTAAATAGAAAAGGCACAATGCCGACTTAAGTACAAGAAGACTGACTCTTTTTACTGACTATGTTTTGAACCATTCCGGTGACACTAGTTGTACATTCCGATGCTTCACTTCAGGTTTACTGTATCCCTCTGACCTTCTTATTGACGATGAAACACAGAAATTGCATCGGAATTAAGTACAAAGTGCCCAATGCCGACTTAAGTACAAGAAGACTGACTCTTCTTGCTGTCTATGTTTTGAACCATTCCTGTGACACTAGTTATACATTCCGATGCTTCACTTCAGGTTTACTGTAACCCTTGGACCTTCATATTGACGATGAAACACAGAAATTGCATCGGAATTAAATAAAAAGGCACAATGCCAAAATAAGTACAAGAAGACTGAGTCTTCTTACTGACCATGTTTTGAACCTATCCTGTGGCACTAGTTATAGATTCCGATGGTTCACTTCAGGTTTACTGTATCCCGCCGACCTTCTTATTGATGATGAAACACAGAAATTGCATCGGAATTAAATACAAAAGGCATAATGCCGACTTAAGTACAAGAAGACTGACTCATCCTACTGTCTATGTTTTCAACCATTCCTGTGACACTAGTTATGCAATCCGATGCTTCACTTCAGGTTTACTGTATCCCTTGGACCTCCTTATTGACGATGAAACACCGAATTTCCATCGGAATTAAATACAAAAGGCACCATGCCGACTTAAGGACAAGACGATTGACTCTTCTTACTGACTATGTTTGAACCATTACTGTGATACCACTTATAGATTCCGATGCTTCACTTCAGGTTTACTGTATCCCTCTGACCTTCTTATTGACGATGAAAGACAGAAATTACATCGGAATTAGATAGAAAAGGCACAATGCCGACTTAAGTACAAGAAGACTGACTCTTCTTACTGACTATGTTTTGAACCATTTCTGTGACACTAGTTATAGATTCCGATGCTTCACTTCAGGTTTACTGTATCCCTCTGACCTTCTTATTGACGATGAAACACAGAAATTGCATCGGAATTAAGTAGAAAAGGCACAATGTTGACTTAAGTACAAGAAGACTGACTCTTTTTACTGACTATGTTTTGAACCATTCCTGTGCCACTAGTCATATATTCCGATGCCTCACTTCAGGTTTACTGTATCCCTTGGACGTTCTTATTGACGATGAAACACAGAAATTGCATCGGAACTATATACAAAAGGCACAATGCAGACTTAAGTACAAGAAGACTGACTCTTCCTACTGTCTATGTTTTGAACCATTCCTGTGACACGAGTTATACATTCCGATGCTTCACTTCAGGTTTACCGTATCCCTTGGACCTTCTTATTGACGATGAAACACAGAAATTGCATCGGAATTAAATACAAAAGGCACAATGCCGACTTCAGTACAAGAAGACTGACCCTTTGTACTGACTATGTTTGAACCATTCCGGTGACACTAGTTATAGATTCCGATGTTTCACTTCAGGTTTACTGTATCCCTCTGACCCTCTTATTGACGATGAAACACACAAATTGCATCGGAAGTAAATACAAAAAGCACAATGCCGACTTAAGTACATATAGACTGACTCTTAACACTGTCTTTGTTTTGAACCATTCCTGTGACACTAGTTATAGATTCCGATGATTCACTTTAGGTTTACTGTATCCCTCTGACTGTCTTATTGACGATGAAACACAGAAATTGCATCGGAATTAAATAGAAAAGGCACAATGCCGACTAAAGTACAAGAAGAATGACTCTTCCTACTGTCTATGTTTTGAACCATTCCTGTGACACTACTTATAGATCCGATGCTTCACTTCAGGTTTACTGTATCCCTCTGACTTTCTTATTGACGATGAAACACAGAAATCGCATCGGAAATAAATACAAAAGTCTCAATGCCGACTCAAGTAGAAGAAGACTGACTCTCCCTACTGTCTATGTTTTGAACGATTCCTGTGACACTAGTTATACATTCCGATGCTATACTTCAGGTTTACTGTATTCCTCTGACCTTCTTATTGACGATGAAACACAGAAATTGCATCGGAATTAAATAGAAAAGGCACAATGCCGACTTAAGTACAAGAAGACTGACTCTTCCTACTGTCTATGTTTTGAACCATTCCTATGATACTAGTTATACATTCCGATGCTTCACTTCACGTTTACAGTATCCGTTCGACCTTCTTATTGACGATGAAACACCGAAACTCCATCGGAATTAAATACGAAAGGCACAATGCCGTCTTAAAGACAAGACGATTCACTCTTCTTACTGACTATGTTTGAACCATTACTGTGATACCACTTATAGATTCCGATGCTTCACTTCAGGTTTACTGTATCCCTCTGACCTTCTTATTGACGATGAAACACAGAAATTGCATCGGAATTAAATAGAAAAGGCACAATGCCGACTTAAGTACAAGAAGACTGACTCTTCTTACTGTCTATGTTATGAACCATTCCAGTGACACTAGTTATAGATTCCGATGCGTCACTTCAGGTGTACTGCATCTCTTGGACCTTCTTATTGACGATGAAACACAGAAATTGCTTCGGAATTAAATGGAAAAGGCACAATGCCGACCTAAGTACAAGAAGGCTGACTCTTTTTACTGACTATGCTTTGAACCATTCATGTGACACTAGTCGTTGCTTCCGACGCCACATTTCAGGTTTACTGTATCCCTTGGACGTTCTTATTGACGATGAAACACAGAAATTGCATCGGAATTAAATACAAAAGGCACAATGCCGACTTAAGTACAAGAAGACTGACTCTTCCTACTGTCTATGTTTTGAACCTTTCCTGTGACACTAGTTATACATTCCGATGCTTCACTTCACGTTTACTGTATCCGTTCGACTTTCTTATTGACGATGAAACACAGAAATTGCATCGGATTTAAATACAAAAGGCACAATGCCTACTTAAGTACAAGAAGACTGACTCTTCCTAAAGTCCATGTTTGAACCATTCCTGTTACACTAGTTATACATTCCGATGCTTCACTTCAGGTTTACTGTATCCCTTGGTCCTTCTTATTGACAATGAAACACAGAAATTGCATCGGAATGAAATACAAAAGGCACAATGCCGACTTAAGTACAAGAAAACTGACTCTTCTTACTGTCTATGATATGAACCATTCCAGTGACACTAGTTATAGATTCCGATGCGTCACTTCAGGTGTACTGCATCCCTTGGACCTTCTTATTGACGATGAAACACAGAAATTGCATCGGAATTAAATAGAAAAGGCACAATGCCGACTTAAGTACAAGAAGACAGACTCTTTTTACCGACTATGTTTTGAACCATTCCTGTGACACTAGTCATATATTCCGATGCCTCACTTCAGGTTTACTGTATCCCTTGGACGTTCTTATTAACGATGAAACACAGAAATTGCATCGGAACTATATACAAAAGGCACAATGCGGACTTAAGTACAAGAAGACTGACTCTTCCTACTGTCTATGTTTTGAACCATTCCTGTGACACGAGTTATACATTCCGATGCTTCACTTCAGGTTAACTGTATCCGTTGGACCTATTATTCACGATGAAACACAGAAATTGCATCGGAATTAAATACAAAAGGCACAATGCCGACTTAAGTACAAGAAGACTGACTCTTCCTACTGACCATGTTTGAACCATTCCTGTGACATTAGTTATACATTCCGATGCTTCACTTCAGGTTTACTGTATCCCTTGGACCTTCATATTGACGATGAAACACCGAAATTCCATCGGAATTAAATACGAAAGGCACAATGCCGACTTAAGGACAAGACGATTGACTCTTCTTACTGACTATGTTTGAACCATTACTGTGATACCACTTATAGATTCCGATGCTTCACTTCAGGTTTACTGTATTCCTCTGACCTTCTTATTGACGATGAAACACAGAAATTGCATCGGAATTAAGTACAAAGTGCCCAATGCCGACTTAAGTACAAGAAGACTGACTCTTTTTACTGTCTATGTTTTGAATCATTCCTGTGACACTAGTTATACATTCCGATGCTTCACTTCAGGTTTACTGTATCCCTTGGACTTTCTTATTGACGATGAATTACAGAAATATCATCGGAATTAAATACAAAAGGCACAATGACGGCTTATGTACAAGAAGAGTGACTCTTCCTACTGTCTATGTTTTCAACCATTCCTGTGACTCTAGTTATACATTCCGATGCTTCACTTCAGGTTTACTGTATCCCTTGGACCTATTATTGACGATGAAACACAGAAATTGCATCGGAATTAAATACAAAAGGCACAATGCCGACTTAAGTACAAGACGACTGACTATTCCTACTGACTATGTTTGATCCATTCCTGTGACACTAGTTACACATTCCGATGCTTCACTTCAGGTTTACTGTATCCCTTGGACCTTCATATTGACGATGAAACACAGAAATTGCATCGGAATTAAATAAAAAGGCACAATGCCGACTTAAGTACAAGAAGACTGACTTATTTTACTGACTATGTTTTGAACCATTCCGGTGACACTAGTTGTACATTCCGATGCTTCACTTCAGGTTTACTGTATCCCTCTGACCTTCTTATTGACGATGAAACACAGAAATTGCATCGGAATTAAGTACAAAGTGCCCAATGCCGACTTAAGTACAAGAAGACTGACTCTTTTTACTGTCTATGCTTTTAATCATTCCTGTGACACTAGTTATACATTCCGATGCTTCACTTCAGGTTTACTGTATCCCTTGGACTTTCTTATTGACGATGAATTACAGAAATATCATCGGAATTAAATACAAAAGGCACAATGACGGCTTATGTACAAGAAGAGTGACTCTTCCTACTGTCTATGCTTTCAACCATTCCTGTGACTCTAGTTATACATTCCGATGCTTCACTTCAGGTTTACTGTATCCCTTGGACCTATTATTGACGATGAAACACAGAAATTGCATCGGAATTAAATAAAAAGGCACAATGACAAAATAAGTACAAGAAGACTGAGTCTTATTACTGACCATGTTTTGAACCTATCCTGTGGCACTAGTTATAGATTCCGATGGTTCACTTCAGGTTTACTGTATCCCGCCGACCTTCTTATTGATGATGAAACACAGAAATCGCATCGGAATTAAATACAAAAGGCACAATGACGACTTAAGTACAAGAAGACTGACTCATCCTACTGTCTATGTTTTCAACCATTCCTGTGACACTAGTTATGCAATCCGATGCTTCACTTCAGGTTTACTGTATCCCTTGGACCTCCTTATTGACGATGAAACACCGAATTTCCATCGGAATTAAATACAAAAGGCACCATGCCGACTTAAGGACAAGACGATTGACTCTTCTTACTGACTATGTTTGAACCATTACTGTGATACCACTTATAGATTCCGATGCTTCACTTCAGGTTTACTGTATCCCTCTGACCTTCTTATTGACGATGAAACACAGAAATTACATCGGAATTAAATAGAAAAGGCACAATGCCGACATAAGTACAAGAAGACTGTCTCTTCTTACTCACTATGTTTTGAACCATTTCTGTGACACTAGTTATAGATTCCGATGCTTCACTTCAAGTTTACTGTATCCCTCTGACCTTCTTATTGACGATGAAACACAGAAATTGCATCGGAATTAAGTAGAAAAGGCACAATGTTGACTTCAGTACAAGAAGACTGACTCTTTTTACTGACTATGTTTTGAACCATTCCTGTGACACTAGTCATATATTCCGATGCCTCACTTCTGGTTTACTGTATCCCTTGGACGTTCTTATTGACGATGAAACACAGAAATTGCATCGGAACTATATACAAAAGGCACAATGCAGACTTAAGTACAAGAAGACTGACTCTTCCTACTGTCTATGTTTTGAACCATTCCTGTGACACGAGTTATACATTCCGATGCTTCACTTCAGGTTTACCGTATCCCTTGGACCTTCTTATTGACGATGAAACACAGAAATTGCATCGGAATTAAATACAAAAGGCACAATGCCGAATCAAGTACAAGAAGAGTGACACTTCCTACTGTCCATGTTTTGAACCATTCCCGTCACACTAGTTATACACTCCGATGCTTCACTTCAGGTTTACTGTATCCCTTGGACCTTCTTATTGACGACGAAACACAGAAATTGCATCGGAATTAAATACAAAAGGCACAATTCCGACTTCAGTACAAGAAGACTGACCCTTTGTACTGACTATGTTTGAACCATTCCGGTGACACTAGTTATAGATTCCGATGTTTCACTTCAGGTTTACTGTATCCCTCTGACTGTCTTATTGACGATGAAACACAGAAATTGCATCGGAATTAAATAGAAAAGGCACAATGCCGACTTAAGTACAAGAAGACTGACTCTTCTTACTGTCTATGTTTTGAACCATTCCTGTGACACTAGTTATACATTCCGATGCTTCACTTCAGGTTTACTGTATCCCTTGGACTTTCTTATTGACGATGAATTACAGAAATATCATCGGAATTAAATACAAAAGGCACAATGACGGCTTAAGTACAAGAAGAGTGACTCTTCCTACTGTCTATGTTTTCAACCATTCCTGTGACTCTAGTTATACATTCCGATGCTTCACTTCAGGTTTACTGTATCCCTTGGACCTATTATTGACGATGAAACACAGAAATTGCATCGGAATTAAATACAAAAGGCACAATGCCGACTTAAGTACAAGAAGACTGACTATTCCTACTGACTATGTTTGAACCATTCCTGTGACACTAGTTATACATTCCGATGCTTCACTTCAGGTTTACTGTATCCCTTGGACCTTCATATTGACGATGAAACACAGAAATTGCATCGGAATTAAATAAAAAGGCACAATGCCAAAATAAGTACAAGAAGAGTGAGTCTTCTTACTGACTATGTTTTGAACCTATCCTGTGGCACTAGTTATAGATTCTGATGCTTCACTTCAGGTTTACTGTATCCCTCCGACCTTCTTATTGATGATGAAACACAGAAATTGCATCGGAATTAAATACAAAAGGCACAATGCCGACTTAAGTACAAGAAGACTGACTCATCCTACTGTCTATGTTTTGAACCATTCCTGTGACACTAGTTATGCAACCCGATGCTTCACTTCAGGTTTACTGTATCCCTTGGACCTCCTTATTGACGATGAAACACCGAATTTCCATCGGAATTAAATACAAAAGGCACAATGCCGACTTAAGGACAAGACGATTGACTCTTCTTACTGACTATGTTTGAACCATTACTGTGATACCACTTATAGATTCCGATGCTTCACTTCAGGTTTACTGTATCCCTCTGACCTACTTATTGACGATGAAACACAGAAATTACATCGGAATTAAATAGAAAAGGCACAATGCCGACTTAAGTACAAGAGGACTGACTCTTCTTACTGACTATGTTTTGAACCATTTCTGTGACACTAGTTATAGATTCCGATGCTTCACTTCAGGTTTACTGTATCCCTCTGACCTTCTTATTGACGATGAAACACAGAAATTGCATCGGAATTAAGTAGAAAAGGCACAATGTTGACTTAAGTACAAGAAGACTGACTCTTTTTACTGACTATGTTTTGAACCGTTCCTGTGACACTAGTCATATATTCCGATGCCTCACTTCAGGTTTACTGTATCCCTTGGACGTTCTTATTGACGATGAAACACAGAAATTGCATCGGAACTATATACAAAAGGCACAATGCAGACTTAAGTACAAGAAGACTGACTCTTCCTACTGTCTATGTTTTGAACCATTCCTGTGACACGAGTTATACATTCCGATGCTTCACTTCAGGTTTACCGTATCCCTTGGACCTTCTTATTGACGATGAAACACAGAAATTGCATCGGAATTAAATACAAAAGGCACAATGCCGACTCAAGTAGAAGAAGACTGACTCTTCCTACTGTCTATGTTTTGAACGAGTCCTGCGACACTAGTTATACATTCCGATGCTATACTTCAGGTTTACCGTATTCCTCTGACCTTCTTATTGACGATGAAACACAGAAATCGCATCGGAAATAAATACAAAAGTCTCAATGCCGACTCAAGTAGAAGAAGACTGACTCTTCCTACTGTCTATGTTTTGAACGATTCCTGCGACACTAGTTATACATTCCGATGCTATACTTCAGGTTTACTGTATTCGTCTGACCTTCTTATTGACGATGAAACACCGAAACTCCATTGGAATTAAACACGAAAGGCACAATGCCGTCTTAAGGACAAGACGATTCACTCTTCTTGCTGACTATGTTTGAACCATTACTGTGATACCACTTATAGATTCCGATGCTTCACTTCAGGTTTACTGTACCCCTCTGACCTTCTTATTGACGATGAAACACAGAAATTGCATCGGAATTAAATAGAAAAGGCACAATGCCGACGTAAGTACAAGAAGACTGACTCTTCTTACTGTCTATGTTATGAACCATTCCAGTGACACTAGTTATAGATTCCGATGCGTCACTTCAGGTGTACTGCATCTCTTGGACCTTCTTATTGACGATGAAACACTGAAATTGCTTCGGAATTAAATAGAAAAGGCACAATGCCGACTTAAGTACAAGAAGGCTGACTCTTTTTACTGACTATGCTTTGAACCATTCCTGTGACACTAGTCATAGATTCCGATGCCACACTTCAGGTTTACTGTATCCCTTGGACGTTCTTATTGACGATGAAACACAGAAATTGCATCGGAATTAAATACAAAAGGCACAATGCCGACTTAAGTACAAGAAGACTGACTCTTCCTACTGTCTATGTTTTGAACCATTCCTGTGACACTAGTTATACATTCCGATGCTTCACTTCACGTTTACTGTATCCGTTCGACCTTCTTATTGACGATGAAACACAGAAATTGCATCGGATTTAAATACAAAAGGCACAATGCCGACTTAAGTACAAGAAGACTGACTCTTCCTAAAGGCCATGTTTGAACCATTCCTGTTACACTAGTTATACATTCCGATGCTTCACTTCAGGTTTACTGTATCCCTTGGTCCTTCTTATTGACAATGAGACGCAGAAATTGCATCGGAATGAAATACAAAAGGCACAATGCCGACTTAAGTACAAGAAGACTGACTCTTCTTACTGTCTATGTTTGAACCATTCCTGTGACACTAGTTATACATTCTGATGCTTCACTTCAGGTTTACTGTATCCCTTGGACCTTCTTATTGACGATGAAACACAGAAATTGCATCGGAATTAAATACGAAAGGCACAATGCCGACTTAAGTACATGAAGACTGACACTTCTTACTGTCTATGTTTTGAACCATTCCTGTGACACTAGTTATACATTCCGATGCTTCACTTCAGGTTTACTGTATCCCTTGGACCTTCTTATTGACGATGAAACACAGAAATTGCATCGGAATTAAATACAAAAGGCCCAATGCCGACTTAAGTACAAGAAGACTGACTCTTCTTACTGTCTATGTTTTGAACAATTCCTGTGACACTAGTTATACATTCCGATGCTTCACTTCAGGTTTACTGTATCCCTTGGACCTTCTTATTGACGATGAAACACAGGAATTGCATCGGAATTAAATACAAAATGCCCAATGCCGACTTAAGTACAAGAAGACTGACTCTTCTTACTGTCTATGTTTTGAACCATTCCTGTGACACTAGTTATACATTCCGATGCTTCACTTCAGGTTTACTGTATCCCTTGGACTTTCTTATTGACGATGAATTACAGAAATATCATCGGAATTAAATACAAAAGGCACAATGACGGCTTAAGTACAAGAAGACTGACTCTTCCTACTGTCTATGTTTTCAACCATTCCTGTGACTCTAGTTATACATTCCGATGCTTCACTTCAGGTTTACTGTATCCCTTTGACCTATTATTGACGATGAAACACAGAAATTGCATCGGAATTAAATACAAAAGGCACAATGCCGACTTAAGTACAAGAAGACTGACTATTCCTACTGACTATGTTTGAACCATTCCTGTGACACTAGTTATGCAATCCGATGCTTCACTTCAGGTTTACTGTATCCCTTGGACCTCCTTATTGACGATGAAACACCGAATTTCCATCGAATTAAATACAAAAGGCACAATGCCGACTTAAGGACAAGACGATTGACTCTTCTTACTGACTATGTTTGAACCATTACTGTGATACCACTTACAGATTCCGATGCTTCACTTCAAGTTTACTGTATCCCTCTGACCTTCTTATTGACGATGAAACACAGAAATTCGTCGGAATTAAATAGAAAAGGCACAATGCCGACTTAATTACAAGAAGACTGACTCTTCTTACTGACTATGTTTTGAACCATATCTGTGACACTAGTTATAGATTCCGATGCTTCACTTCAGGTTTACTGTATCCCTCTGACCTTCTTATTGACGATGAAACACAGAAATTGCTTTGGAATTAAGTAGAAAAGGCACTATGTTGACTTAAGTACAAGAAGACTGACTCTTTTTGCTGACTATGTTTTGAACCATTCCTGTGACACTAGTCATATATTCCGATGCCTCACTTCAGGTTTACTGTATCCCTTGGACGTTCGTATTGACGATGAAACACAGAAATTGCATCGGAACTATATACAAAAGGCACAATGCAGACTTAAGTACAAGAAGACTGACTCTTCCTACTGTCTATGTTTTGAACCATTCCTGTGACACGAGTTATACATTCCGATGCTTCACTTCAGGTTTACCGTATCCCTTGGACCTTCTTATTGACGATGAAACACAGAAATTGCATCGGAATTAAATACAAAAGGCACAATGCCGAATCAAGTACAAGAAGACTGATTCTTCCTACTGTCCATGTTTTGAACCATTCCCGTCACACTAGTTATACACTCCGATGCTTCACTTCAGGTTTACTGTATCCCTTGGACCTTCTTATTGACGATGAAACACAGAAATTGCATCGGAATTAAATACAAAAGGCACAATGCCGACTTCAGTACAAGAAGACTGACCCTTTGTACTGACTATGTTTGAACCATTCCGGTGACACTAGTTATAGATTCCGATGTTTCACTTCAGGTTTACTGTATCCCTCTGACCTTCTTATTGACGATGAAACACAAAAATTGCATCGGAAGTAAATACAAAAGGCACAATGCCGACTTAAGTACATATAGACTGACTCTTAACACTGTCTTTGTTTTGAACCATTCCTGTGACACTAGTTATAGATTCCGATGATCCACTTCAGGTTTACTGTATCCCTCTGACCGTCTTGTTGACGATGAAACACAGAAATTGCATCGGAATTACATAGAAAAGGCAAAATGCCGACTAAAGTACAAGAAGAATGACTCCTCCTACTGTCTATGTTTTGAACCATTCCTGTGACACTACTTATAGATTCCGATGCTTCACTTCAGGTTTACTGTATCCCTCTGACTTTCTTATTGACGATGAAACACAGAAATCGCATCGGAAATAAATACAAAAGTCTCAATGCCGACTCAAGTAGAAGAAGACTGACTCTCCCTACTGTCTATGTTTTGAACGATTCCTGTGACACTAGTTATACATTCCGATGCTATACTTCAGGTTTACTGTATTCCTCTGACCTTCTTATTGACGATGAAACACAGAAATTGCATCGGAATTAAATAGAAAAGGCACAATGCCGACTTAAGTACAAGAAGACTCACTCTTCTTACTGTCTACGTTATGAACCATTCCAGTGACACTAGTTATAGATTCCGATGCGTCACTTCAGGTGTACTGCATCCCTTGGACCCTCTTATTGACGATGAAACACAGAAATTGCATCGGAATTAAATCGAAAAGACACAATGCCGACTTAAGTACAAGAAGACTGACTCTTCCTACTGTCTATGTTTTGAACCATTCCTATGACACTAGTTATACATTCCGATGCTTCACTTCACGTTTACTGTATCCGTTCGACCTTCTTATTGACGATCAAACACCGAAACTCCATCGGAATTAAATACGAAAGGCACAATGCCGTCTTAAAGACATGACGATTCACTCTTCTTACTGACTATGTTTGAACCATTACTGTGATACCACTTATAGATTCCGATGCTTCACTTCAGGTTTACTGTATCCCTCTGACCTTCTTATTGACGATGAAACACAGAAATTGCATCGGAATTAAATAGAAAAGGCACAATGCCGACGTAAGTACAAGAAGACTGACTCTTCTTACTGTCTATGTTATGAACCATTCCAGTGACACTAGTTATAGATTCCGATGCGTCACTTCAGGTGTACTGCATCTCTTGGACCTTCTTATTGACGATGAAACACAGAAATTGCTTCGGAATTAAATAGAAAAGGCACAATGCCGACCTAAGTACAAGAAGGCTGACTCTTTTTACTGACTATGCTTTGAACCATTCATGTGACACTAGTCATTGCTTCCGACGCCACACTTCAGGTTTACTGTATCCCTTGGACGTTCTTATTGACGATGAAACACAGAAATTGCATCGGAATTAAATACAAAGGGCACAATGCCGACTTAAGTACAAGAAGACTGACTCTTCCTACTGTCTATGTTTTGAACCATTCCTGTGACACTAGTTATACATTCCGATGCTTCACTTCACGTTTACTGTATCCGTTCGACTTTCTTATTGACGATGAAACACAGAAATTGCATCGGATTTAAATACAAAAGGCACAATGCCTACTTAAGTACAAGAAGACTGACTCTTCCTAAAGTCCATGTTTGAACCATTCCTGTTACACTAGTTATACATTCCGATGCTTCACTTCAGGTTTACTGTATCCCTTGGTCCTTCTTATTGACAATGAAACACAGAAATTGCATCGGAATGAAATACAAAAGGTACAATGCCGACTTAAGTACAAGAAGACTGACTCTTCTTACTGTCTATGTTTTGAACCATTCCTGTGACACTAGTTATACATTCTGATGCTTCACTTCAGGTTTACTGGATCCCTTGGACCTTCTTATTGACGATGAAACACAGAAATTGCATCGGAATTAAATACAAAAGGCAGAATGCCGACTTAAGTACATGAATACTGACTCATCTTACTGTCTTTGTTTTGAACCATTCCTGTGACACTAGTTATACATTCCGGTGCTTCACTTCAGGTTTACTGTATCCCTTAAACCTTCTTATTGACGATGAAACACAGAAATTGCATCGGAATTAAATACAAAAGGCACAATGCCGACTTAAGTACAAGAAGAGTGACTCTTCCTACTGTCTATGTTTTGAACCATTCCTGTGACTCTAGTTATACATTCCGATGCTTCACTTCAGGTTTACTGTATCCCTTGGACCTATTATTGACGATGAAACACAGAAATTGCATCGGAATTAAATTCAAAAGGCACAATGCCGACTTAAGTACAAGAAGACTGACTTTTCCTACTGACAATGTTTTGAACCATTCCTGTGACACTAGTTATACATTCCGATGCTTCACTTCAGGTTTACTGTATCCCTTGGACCTTCATATTGACGATGAAACACAGAAATTGCATCGGAATTAAATAGAAAAGGCACAATGCCGACTTATGTACAAGAAGAATGACTCTACCTACTGTCTATGTTTTGAACCATTCCTGTGACACTACTTATAGATTCCGATGCTTCACTTCAGGTTTACTGTATCTCTCTGACCTTCATATTGACGCTGAAGCACAGAAATCGCATCGGAAATAAATACAAAAGTCTCAATGCCGTCTCAAGTAGAAGAAGACTGACTCTTCCTACTGTCTATGTTTTGAACGATTCCTGTGACCCTGGTTATACATTCCGATGCTATACTTCAGGTTTACTGTATTCCTCTGACCCTCTTGTTGACGATGAAACACAGAAATTGCATCGGAATTAAATAGAAAAGGCACAATGCCGACTTAAGTACAAGAAGACTGACTCTTCTTACTGTCTATGATATGAACCATTCCAGTGACACTAGTTATAGATTCCGATGCGTCACTTCAGGTGTACTGCATCCCTTGGACCTTCTTATTGACGACGAAACCCAGAAATTGCATCGGAATTAAATAGAAAAGGCACAATGCCGACTTAAGTACAAGAAGACAGACTCTTTTTACCGACTATGTTTTGAACCATTCCTGTGACACTAGTCATATATTCCGATGCCTCACTTCAGGTTTACAGTATCCCTTGGACGTTCTTATTAACGATGAAACACAGAAATTGCATCGGAACTATATACAAAAGGCACAATGCGGACTTAAGTACAAGAAGACTGACTCTTCCTACTGTCTATGTTTTGAACCATTCCTGTGACACGAGTTATACATTCCGATGCTTCACTTCAGGTTAACTGTATCCGTTGGACCTATTATTGACGATGAAACACAGAAATTGCATCGGAATTAAATACAAAAGGCACAATGCCAACTTAAGTACAAGAAGACTGACTCTTCCTACTGACTATGTTTGAACCATTCCTGTGACATTAGTTATACATTCCGATGCTTCACTTCAGGTTTACTGTATCCCTTGGACCTTCATATTGACGATGAAACACCGAAATTCCATCGGAATTAAATACGAAAGGCACAATGCCGACTTAAGGACAAGACGATTGACTCTTCTTACTGACTATGTTTGAACCATTACTGTGATACCACTTATAGATTCCGATGCTTCACTTCAGGTTTACTGTATTCCTCTGACCTTCTTGTTGACGATGAAACACAGAAATTACATCGGAATTAAATAGAAAAGGCACAATGCCGACTTAAGTACAAGAAGACTGATTCTTCTTACTGTCTATGTTATGAAACATTCCAGTGACACTAGGTATAGATTCCGATGCGTCACTTCAGGTGTACTGCATCCCTTGGACCTTCTTATTGACGATGAAACACAGAAATTGCATCGGAATTAAATAGAAAAGGCACAATGCCGACTTAAGTACAAGAAGACTGACTCTTTTTACTGACTATGCTTTGAACCATTCCGGTGACACTAGTTGTACATTCCGATGCTTCACTTCAGGTTTACTGTATCCCTCTGACCTTCTCATTGACGATGAAACACAGAAATTGCATCGGAATTAAGTACAAAGTGCCCAATGCCGACTTAAGTACAAGAAGACTGACTCTTCTTACTGTCTATGTTTTGAACCATTCCTGTGACACTAGTTATACATTCCGATGCTTCACTTCAGGTTTACTGTATCCCTTGGACTTTCTTATTGACGATGAATTACAGAAATATCATCGGAATTAAATACAAAAGGCACAATGACGGCTTAAGTACAAGAAGAGTGACTCTTCCTACTGCCTATGTTTTCAACCATTCCTGTGACTCTAGTTATCCATTCCGATGCTTCACTTCAGGTTTACTGTATCCCTTGGACCTATTATTGACGATGAAACACAGAAATTGCATCGGAATTAAATACAAAAGGCACAATGCCGACTTAAGTACAAGACGACTGACTATTCCTACCGACTATGTTTGAACCATTCCTGTGACACTAGTTATACATTCCGATGCTTCACTTCAGGTTTACTGTATCCCTTGGACCTTCATATTGACGATGAAACACAGAAATTGCATCGGAATTAAATAAAAAGGCACAATGCCAAAATAAGTACAAGAAGATTGAGTCTTCTTACTGACCATGTTTGAACCTATCCTGTGGCACTAGTTATAGATTCCGATGGTTCACTTCAGGTTTACTGTATCCCGCCGACCGTCTTATTGATGATGAAACACAGAAATTGCATCGGAATTAAATACAAAAGGCACAATGCCGACTTAAGTACAAGAAGACTGACTCATCCTACTGTCTATGTTTTCAACCATTCCTGTGACACTAGTTATGTAATCCGATGCTTCACTTCAGGTTTACTGTATCCCTTGGACCTCCTTATTGACGATGAAACACCGAATTTCCATCGGAATTAAATACAAAAGGCACCATGCCGACTTAAGGACAAGACGATTGACTCTTCTTACTGACTATGTTTGAACCATTACTGTGATACCACTTATAGATTCCGATGCTTCACTTCAGGTTTACTGTATCCCTCTGACCTTCTTATTGACGATGAAACACAGAAATTACATCGGAATTAGATAGAAAAGGCACAATGCCGACTTAAGTACAAGAAGACTGACTCTTCTTACTGACTATGTTTTGAACCATTTCTGTGACACTAGTTATAGATTCCGATGCTTCACTTCAGGTTTACTGTATCCCTCTGACCTTCTTATTGACGATGAAACACAGAAATTGCATCGGAATTAAGTAGAAAAGGCACAATGTTGACTTAAGTACAAGAAGACTGACTCTTTTTACTGACTTTGTTTTGAACCATTCCTGTGACACTAGTCATATATTACGATGCCTCACTTCAGGTTTACTGTATCCCTTGGACGTTCTTATTGACGATGAAACACAGAAATTGCATCGGAACTATATACAAAAGGCACAATGCAGACTTAAGTACAAGAAGACTGACTCTTCCTACTGTCTATGTTTTGAACCATTCCTGTGACACGAGTTATACATTCCGATGCTTCACTTCAGGTTTACCGTATCCCTTGGACCTTCTTATTGACGATGAAACACAGAAATTGCATCGGAATTAAATACAAAAGGCACAATGCCGGCTTCAGTACAAGAAGACTGACCCTTTGTACTGACTATGTTTGAACCATTCCGGTGACACTAGGTATAGATTCCGATGTTTCACTTCAGGTTTACTGTATCCCTCTGACCCTCTTATTGACGATGAAACACAAAAATTGCATCGGAAGTAAATACAAAAAGCACAATGCCGACTTAAGTACATATAGACTGACTCTTAACACTGTCTTTGTTTTGAACCATTCCTGTGACACTAGTTATAGATTCCGATGATTCACTTTAGGTTTACTGTATCCCTCTGACTGTCTTATTGACGATGAACCACAGAAATTGCATCGGAATTAAATAGAAAAGGCACAATGCCGACTAAAGTACAAGAAGAATGACTCTTCCTACTGTCTATGTTTTGAACCATTCCTGTGACACTACTTATAGATCCGATGCTTCACTTCAGGTTTACTGTATCCCTCTGACTTTCTTATTGACGATGAAACACAGAAATCGCATCGGAAATAAATACAAATGTCTCAATGCCGACTCAAGTAGAAGAAGACTGACTCTCCCTACTGTCTATGTTTTGAACGATTCCTGTGACACTAGTTATACATTCCGATGCTATACTTCAGGTTTACTGTATTCCTCTGACCTTCTTATTGACGATGAAACACAGAAATTGCATCGGAATTAAATAGAAAAGGCACAATGCCGACTTAAGTACAAGAAGACTGACTCTTCCTACTGTCTATGTTTTGAACCATTCCTATGACACTAGTTATACATTCCGATGCTTCACTTCACGTTTACAGTATCCGTTCGACCTTCTTATTGACGATGAAACACCGAAACTCCATCGGAATTAAATACGAAAGGAACAATGCCGTCTTAAAGACAAGACGATTCACTCTTCTTACTGACTATGTTTGAACCATTACTGTGATACCACTTATAGATTCCGATGCTTCACTTCAGGTTTACTGTATCCCTCTGACCTTCTTATTGACGATGAAACACAGAAATTGCATCGGAATTAAATAGAAAAGGCACAATGCCGACTTAAGTACAAGAAGACTGACTCTTCTTACTGTCTATGTTATGAACCATTCCAGTGACACTAGTTATAGATTCCGATGCGTCACTTCAGGTGTACTGCATCTCTTGGACCTTCTTATTGACGATGAAACACAGAAATTGCTTCGGAATTAAATTGAAAAGGCACAATGCCGACCTAAGTACAAGAAGGCTGACTCTTTTTACTGACTATGCTTTGAACCATTCATGTGACACTAGTCATTGCTTCCGACGCCACATTTCAGGTTTACTGTATCCCTTGGACGTTCTTATTGACGATGAAACACAGAAATTGCATCGGAATTAAATACAAAAGGCACAATGCCGACTTAAGTACAAGAAGACTGACTCTTCCTACTGTCTATGTTTTGAACCATTCCTGTGACACTAGTTATACATTCCGATGCTTCACTTCACGTTTACTGTATTCGTTCGACTTTCTTATTGACGATGAAACACAGAAATTGCATCGGATTTAAATACAAAAGGCACAATGCCTACTTAAGTACAAGAAGACTGACTCTTCCTAAAGTCCATGTTTGAACCATTCCTGTTACACTAGTTATACATTCCGATGCTTCACTTCAGGTTTACTGTATCCCTTGGTCCTTCTTATTGACAATGAAACACAGAAATTGCATCGGAATGAAATACAAAAGGCACAATGCCGACTTAAGTACAAGAAGACTGACTCTTCTTACTGTCTATGCTTTGAACCATTCCTGTGACACTAGTTATACATTCTGATGCTTCACTTCAGGTTTACTGGATCCCTTGGACCTTCTTATTGACGATGAAACACAGAAATTGCATCGGAATTAAATACAAAAGGCACAATGCCGACTTAGTACATGAAGACTGACTCATCTTACTGTCTTTGTTTTGAACCATTCCTGTGACACTAGTTATACATTCCGATGCTTCACTTCAGGTTTACTGTATCCCTTAAACCTTCTTATTGACGATGAAACACAGAAATTGCATCGGAATTAAATACAAAAGGCACAATGCCGACTTAAGTACAAGAAGAGTGACTCTTCCTACTGTCTATGTTTTGAACCATTCCTGTGACTCTAGTTATACATTCCGATGCTTCACTTCAGGTTTACTGTATCCCTTGGACCTATTATTGACGATGAAACACAGAAATTGCATCGGAATTAAATTCAAAAGGCACAATGCCGACTTAAGTACAAGAAGACTGACTTTTCCTACTGACAATGTTTTGAACCATTCCTGTGACACTAGTTATACATTCCGATGCTTCACTTCAGGTTTACTGTATCCCTTGGACCTTCATATTGACGATGAAACACGGAAAATTCATCGGAATTAAATACAAAAGGCACAATGCCGTCTCAAGTACAAGAAGACTGGCTCTTCTTACTGTCTATGATTTGAACCATTCCTGTGACACTAGTTATAGATTCCGATGTTTCACTTCAGGTTTACTGTATGCAGCTGACCTTCTTATTGACGATGAAGCACAGAAATTGAATCGGAATTATGTACAAAAGGCACAATGCTGACTTCAGTACAAGGAGACTGACTCTTCTTACTGTCTATGTGTTGAACCATTTGTGTGACACTACTTAAAGATTTCGATGCTTCACTTCAGGGTTACTGTATCCCTCTGACCTTCTTATTGACGATGAAACACAGAAATTGCATCGGAATTAAGTAGAAAAGGCACAATGTTGACTTAAGTACAAGAAGACTGACTCTTTTTACTGACTATGTTTTGAACCATTCCTGTGACACTAGTCATATATTCCGATGCCTCACTTCAGGTTTACTGTATCCCTTGGACGTTCTTATTGACGATGAAACACAGAAATTGCATCGGAACTATATACAAAAGGCACAATGCAGACTTAAGTACAAGAAGACTGACTCTTCCTACTGTCTATGATTTGAACCATTCCTGTGACACGAGTTATACATTCCGATGCTTCACTTCAGGTTTACCGTATCCCTTGGACCTTCTTATTGACGATGAAACACAGAAATTGCATCGGAATTAAATACAAAAGGCACAATGCCGAATCAAGTACAAGAAGACTGACTCTTCCTACTGTCCATGTTTTGAACCATTCCCGTCACACTAGTTATACACTCCGATGCTTCACTTCAGGTTTACTGTATCCCTTGGACCTTCTTATTGACGATGAAACACAGAAATTGCATCGGAATTCAATACAAAAGGCACAATGCCGACTTCAGTACAAGAAGACTGACCCTTTGTACTGACTATGTTTGAACCATTCCGGTGACACTAGTTATAGATTCCGATGTTTCACTTCAGGTTTACTGTATTCCTCTGACCCTCTTATTGACGATGAAACACAAAAATTGCATCGGAAGTAAATACAAAAGGCACAATGCCGACTTAAGTACATATAGACTGACTCTTAACACTGTCTTTGTTTTGAACCATTCCTGTGACACTAGTTATAGATTCCGATGATTCACTTTAGGTTTACTGTATCCCTCTGACTGTCTTATTGACGATGAAACACAGAAATTGCATCGGAATTAAATAGAAAAGGCACAATGCCGACTAAAGTACAAGAAGAATGACTCTTCCTACTGTCTATGTTTTGAACCATTCCTGTGACACTACTTATAGATCCGATGCTTCACTTCAGGTTTACTGTATCCCTCTGACTTTCTTATTGACGATGAAACACAGAAATCGCATCGGAAATAAATACAAAAGTCTCAATGCCGACACAAGTAGAAGAAGACTGACTCTCCCTACTGTCTATGTTTTGAACGATTCCTGTGACACTAGTTATACATTCCGACGCTATACTTCAGGTTTACTGTATTCCTCTGACCTTCTTATTGACGATGAAACACAGAAATTGCATCGGAATTAAATAGAAAAGGCACAATGCCGACTTAAGTACAAGAAGACTGACTCTTCCTACTGTCTATGTTTTGAACCATTCCTATGACACTAGTTATACATTCCGATGCTTCACTTCACGTTTACAGTATCCGTTCGACCTTCTTATTGACGATGAAACACCGAAACTCCATCGGAATTAAATACGAAAGGCACAATGCCGTCTTAAAGACAAGACGATTCACTCTTCTTACTGACTATGTTTGAACCATTACTGTGATACCACTTATAGATTCCGATGCTTCACTTCAGGTTTACTGTATCCCTCTGACCTTCTTATTGACGATGAAACACAGAAATTGCATCGGAATTAAATAGAAAAGGCACAATGCCGACTTAAGTACAAGAAGACTGACTCTTCTTACTGTCTATGTTATGAACCATTCCAGTGACACTAGTTATAGATTCCGATGCGTCACTTCAGGTGTACTGTATCTCTTGGACCTTCTTATTGACGATGAAACACAGAAATTGCTTCGGAATTAAATAGAAAAGGCACAATGCCGACCCAAGTACAAGAAGGCTGACTCTTTTTACTGACTATGCTTTGAACCATTCATGTGACACTAGTCATTGCTTCCGACGCCACATTTCAGGTTTACTGTATCCCTTGGACGTTCTTATTGACGATGAAACACAGAAATTGCATCGGAATTAAATACAAAAGGCACAATGCCGACTTAAGTACAAGAAGACTGACTCTTCCTACTGTCTATGTTTTGAACCTTTCCTGTGACACTAGTTATACATTCCGATGCTTCACTTCACGTTTACTGTATCCGTTCGACTTTCTTATTGACGATGAAACACAGAAATTGCGTCGGATTTAAATACAAAAGGCACAATGCCTACTTAAGTACAAGAAGACTGACTCTTCCTAAAGTCCATGTTTGAACCATTCCTGTTACACTAGTTATACATTCCGATGCTTCACTTCAGGTTTACTGTATCCCTTGGTCCTCCTTATTGACAATGAAACACAGAAATTGCATCGGAATGAAATACAAAAGGCACAATGCCGACTTAAGTACAAGAAGACTGACTCTTCTTACTGTCTATGTTTTGAACCATTCCTGTGACACTAGTTATACATTCTGATGCTTCACTTCAGGTTTACTGGATCCCTTGGACCTTCTTATTGACGATGAAACACAGAAATTGCATCGGAATTAAATACAAAAGGCACAATGCCGACTTAAGTACATGAAGACTGACTCATCTTACTGTCTTTGTTTTGAACCATTCCTGTGACACTAGTTATACATTCCGATGCTTCACTTCAGGTTTACTGTATCCCTTAAACCTTCTTATTGACGATGAAACACAGAAATTGCATCGGAATTAAATACAAAAGGCACAATGCCGACTTAAGTACAAGAAGAGTGACTCTTCCTACTGTCTATGTTTTGAACCATTCCTGTGACTCTAGTTATACATTCCGATGCTTCAATTCAGGTTTACTGTATCCCTTGGACCTATTATTGACGATGAAACACAGAAATTGCATCGGAATTAAATTCAAAAGGCACAATGCCGACTTAAGTACAAGAAGACTGACTTTTCCTACTGACAATGTTTTGAACCATTCCTGTGACACTAGATATACATTCCGATGCTTCACTTCAGGTTTACTGTATCCCTTGGACCTTCATATTGACGATGAAACACAGAAATTGCATCGGAATTAAATAGAAAAGGCACAATGCCGACTTATGTACAAGAAGAATGACTCTTCCTACTGTCTATGTTTTGAACCATTCCTGTGACACTACTTATAGATTCCGATGCTTCACTTCAGGTTTACTGTATCCCTCTGACCTTCATATTGACGATGAAGCACAGAAATCGCATCGGAAAAAAATACAAAAGTCTCAATGCCGTCTCAAGTAGAAGAAGACTGACTCTTCCTACTGTCTATGTTTTGAACGATTCCTGTGACACTGGTTATACATTCCGATGCTATACTTCAGGTTTACTGTATTCCTCTGACCCTCTTATTGACGATGAAACACAGAAATTGCATCGGAATTAAATAGAAAAGGCACAATGCCGACTTAAGTACAAGAAGACTGACTCTTCTTACTGTCTATGATATGAACCATTCCAGTGACACTAGTTATAGATTCCGATGCGTCACTTCAGGTGTACTGCATCCCTTGGACCTTCTTATTGACGATGAAACACAGAAATTGCATCGGAATTAAATAGAAAAGGCACAATGCCGACTTAAGTACAAGAAGACAGACTCTTTTTACCGACTATGTTTTGAACCATTCCTGTGACACTAGTCATATATTCCGATGCCTCACTTCAGGTTTACTGTATCCCTTGGACGTTCTTATTAACGATGAAACACAGAAATTGCATCGGAACTATATACAAAAGGCACAATGCGGACTTAAGTACAAGAAGACTGACTCTTCCTACTGTCTATGTTTTGAACCATTCCTGTGACACGAGTTATACATTCCGATGCTTCACTTCAGGTTAACTGTATCCGTTGGACCTATTATTGACGATGAAACACAGAAATTGCATCGGAATTAAATACAAAAGGCACAATGCCAACTTAAGTACAAGAAGACTGACTCTTCCTACTGACTATGTTTGAACCATTCCTGTGACATTAGTTATACATTCCGATGCTTCACTTCAGGTTTACTGTATCCCTTGGACCTTCATATTGACGATGAAACACCGAAATTCCATCGGAATTAAATACGAAAGGCACAATGCCGACTTAAGGACAAGACGATTGACTCTTCTTACTGACTATGTTTGAACCATTACTGTGATACCACTTATAGATTCCGATGCTTCACTTCAGGTTTACTGTATTCCTCTGACCTTCTTATTGACGATGAAACACAGAAATTGCATCGGAATTAAATAGAAAAGGCACAATGCCGACTTAAGTACAAGAAGACTGACTTTTCTTACTGTCTATGTTACGAAACATTCCAGTGACACTAGGTATAGATTCCGATGCGTCACTTCAGGTGTACTGCATCCCTTGGACCTTCTTATTGACGATGAAACACAGAAATTGCATCGGAATTAAATAGAAAAGGCACAATGCCGACTTAAGTACAAGAAGAGTGACTTATTTTACTGACTATGTTTTGAACCATTCCGGTGACACTAGTTGTACATTCCGATGCTTCACTTCAGGTTTACTGTATCCCTCTGACCTTCTTATTGACGATGAAACACAGAAATTGCATCGGAATTAAGTACAAAGTGCCCAATGCCGACTTAAGTACAAGAAGACTGACTCTTTTTACAGTCTATGTTTTGAATCATTCCTGTGACACTAGTTATACATTCCGATGCTTCACTTCAGGTTTACTGTATCCCTTGGACTTTCTTATTGACGATGAATTACAGAAATATCATCGGAATTAAATACAAAAGGCACAATGACGGCTTAAGTACAAGAAGAGTGACTCTTCCTACTGTCTATGTTTTCAACCATTCCTGTGACTCTAATTATACATTCCGATGCTTCACTTCAGGTTTACTGTATCCCTTGGACCTATTATTGACGATGAAACACAGAAATTAAATACAAAAGGCACAATGACGGCTTAAGTACAAGAAGAGTGACTCTTCCTACTGTCTATGTTTTCAACCATTCCTGTGACTCTAGTTATACATTCCGATGCTTCACTTCAGGTTTACTGTATCCCTTGGACCTATTATTGACGATGAAACACAGAAATTGCATCGGAATTAAATACAAAAGGCACAATGCCGACTTAAGTACAAGACGACTGACTATTCCTACTGACTATGTTTGAACCATTCCTGTGACACTAGTTACACATTCCGATGCTTCACTTCAGGTTTACTGTATCCCTTGGACCTTCATATTGACGATGAAACACAGAAATTGCATCGGAATTAAATAAAAAGGCACAATGCCAAAATAAGTACAAGAAGACTGAGTCTTCTTACTGACCATGTTTTGAACCTATCCTGTGGCACTAGTTATAGATTCCGATGGTTCACTTCAGGTTTACTGTATCCCGCCGACCTTCTTATTGATGATGAAACACAGAAATCGCATCGGAATTAAATACAAAAGGCACAATGCCGACTTAAGTACAAGAAGACTGACTCATCCTACTGTCTATGTTTTCAACCATTCCTGTGACACTAGTTATGCAATCCGATGCTTCACTTCAGGTTTACTGTATCCCTTGGACCTCCTTATTGACGATGAAACACCGAATTTCCATCGGAATTAAATACAAAAGGCACCATGCCGACTTAAGGACAAGACGATTGACTCTTCTTACTGACTATGTTTGAACCATTACTGTGATACCACTTATAGATTCCGATGCTTCACTTCAGGTTTACCGTATCCCTCTGACCTTCTTATTGACGATGAAACACAGAAATTACATCGGAATGAAATAGAAAAGGCACAATGCTGACATAAGTACAAGAAGACTGACTCTTCTTACTCACTATGTTTTGAACCATTTCTGTGACACTAGTTATAGATTCCGATGCTTCACTTCAGGATTACTGTATCCCTCTGACCTTCTTATTGGCGATGAAACACAGAAATTGCATCGGAATTAAGTAGAAAAGGCACAATGTTGACTTAAGTACAAGAAGACTGACTCTTTTTACTGACTATGTTTTGAACCATTCCTGTGACACTAGTCATATATTCCGATGCCTCACTTCAGGTTTACTGTATCCCTTGGACGTTCTTATTGACGATGAAACACAGAAATTGCATCGGAACTATATACAAAAGGCACAATGCAGACTTAAGTACAAGAAGACTGACTCTTCCTACTGTCTATGTTTTGAACCATTCCTGTGACACGAGTAATACATTCCGATGCTTCACTTCAGGTTTACCGTATCCCTTGGACCTTCTTATTGACGATGAAACACAGAAATTGCATCGGAATTAAATACAAAAGGCACAATGCCGAATCAAGTACAAGAAGACTGACTCTTCCTACTGTCCATGTTTTGGACCATTCCCGTCACACTAGTTATACACTCCGATGCTTCACTTCAGGTTTACTGTATCCCTTGGACCTTCTTATTGACGACGAAACACAGAAATTGCATCGGAATTAAATACAAAAGGCACAATGCCGACTTCAGTACAAGAAGACTGACCCTTTGTACTGACTATGTTTGAACCATTCCGGTGACACTAGTTATAGATTCCGATGTTTCACTTCAGGTTTACTGTATCCCTCTGACCTTCTTATTGACGATGAAACACAAAAATTGCATCGGAAGTAAATACAAAAGGCACAATGCGGACTTAAGTACATATAGACTGACTCTTAACACTGTCTTTGTTTTGAACCATTCCTGTGACACTAGTTATAGATTCCGATGATTCACTTTAGGTTTACTGTATCCCTCTGACTGTCTTATTGACGATGAAACACAGAAATTGCATCGGAATTAAATAGAAAAGGCACAATGCCGACTAAAGTACAAGAAGAATGACTCTTCCTACTGTCTATGTTTTGAACCATTCCTGTGACACTACTTATAGATCCGATGCTTCACTTCAGGTTTACTGTATCCCTCTGACTTTCTTATTGACGATGAAACACAGAAATCGCATCGGAAATAAATACAAAAGTCTCAATGCCGATTCAAGTAGAAGAAGACTGACTCTTCCTACTGTCTATGATTTGAACGATTCCTGTGACACTAGTTATACATTCCGATGCTATACTTCAGGTTTACTGTACTCCTCTGACCTTCTTATTGACGATGAAACACAGAAATTGCATCGGAATTAAATAGAAAAGGCACAATGCCGACTTAAGTACAAGAAGACTGACTCTTCTTAGTGTCTATGTTATGAACCATTCCAGTGACACTAGTTATAGATTCCGATGCGTCACTTCAGGTGTACTGCATCCCTTGGACCTTCTTATTGACGATGAAACACAGAAATTGCATCGGAATTAAATCGAAAAGACACAATGCCGACTTAAGTACAAGAAGACTGACTCTTTCTACTGTCTATGTTTTGAACCATTCCTGTGACACTAGTTATACATTCCGATGCTTCACTTCACGTTTACTGTATCCGTTCGACCTTCTTATTGACGATGAAACACCGAAACTCCATCGGAATTAAATACGAAAGGCACAATGCCGTCTAAAGGACAAGACGATTGACTCTTCTTACTGACTATGTTTGAACCATTACTGTGATACCACTTATAGATTCCGATGCTTCACTTCAGGTTTACTGTATCCCTCTGATCTTCTTATTGACGATGAAACACAGAAATTGCATCGGAATTAAATAGAAAAGGCACAATGCCGACATAAGTACAAGAAGACCGACTCTTCTTACTGTCTATGTTATGAACCATTCCAGTGACACTAGTTACAGATTCCGATGCGTCACTTCAGGTGTACTGCATCTCTTGGACCTTCTTGTTGACGATGAAA
Organism: Schistocerca piceifrons; assembly: GCF_021461385.2. Classification (NCBI taxonomy): domain Eukaryota; kingdom Metazoa; phylum Arthropoda; class Insecta; order Orthoptera; family Acrididae; genus Schistocerca; species Schistocerca piceifrons. The sequence goes on along the minus strand of NC_060141.1, from coordinate 849,497,346 downwards.
CACAGAAATTGCTTCGGAATTAAATAGAAAAGGCACAATGCCGACTTAAGTACAAGAAGGCTGACTCTTTTTACTGACTATGCTTTGAACCATTCCTGTGACACTAGTCATAGATTCCGATGCCACACTTCAGGTTTACTGTATCCCTTGGACGTTCTTATTGACGATGAATCACAGAAATTGCATCGGAATTAAATACAAAAGGCACAATGCCGACTTAAGTACAAGAAGACTGACTCTTCCTACTGTCTATGTTTTGAACCATTCCTGTGACACTAGTTATACATTCCGATGCTTCACTTCACGTTTACTGTATCCGTTCGACCTTCTTATTGACGATGAAACACAGAAATTGCATCGGATTTAAATACAAAAGGCACAATGCCGACTTAAGTACAAGAAGACTGACTCTTCCTAAAGTCCATGTTTGAACCATTCCTGTTACACTAGTTATACATTCCGATGCTTCACTTCAGGTTTACTGTATCCCTTGGTCCTTCTTATTGACAATGAAACACAGAAATTGCATCGGAATGAAATACAAAAGGCACAATGCCGACTTAAGTACAAGAAGACTGACTCTTCTTACTGTCTATATTTTGAACCATTCCTGTGACACTAGTTATACATTCTGATGCTTCACTTCAGGTTTACTGTATCCCTTGGACCTTGTTATTGACGATGAAACACAGAAATTGCATCGGAATTAAATACAAAAGGCACAATGCCGACTTAAGTACATGAAGACTGACTCATCTTACTGTCTTTGTTTTGAACCATTCCTGTGACACTAGTTATACATTCCGATGCTTCACTTCAGGTTTACTGTATCCCTTAAACCTTCTTATTGACGATGAAACACAGAAATTGCATCGGAATTAAATACAAAAGGCACAATGCCGACTTAAGTACAAGAAGAATGACTCTTCCTACTTTCTATGTTTTGAACCATTCCTGTGACTCTAGTTACACATTCCGATGCTTCACTTCAGGTTTACTGTATCCCTTGGAACTATTATTGACGATGAAACACAGAAATTGCATCGGAATTAAATTGAAAAGGCACAATGCCGACTTAAGTACAAGAAGACTGACTTTTCCTACTGACAATGTTTTGAACCATTCCTGTGACACTAGTTATACATTCCGATGCTTCACTTCAGGTTTACTGTATCCCTTGGACCTTCATATTGACGATGAAACACAGAAATTGCATCGGAATTAAATAGAAAAGGCACAATGCCGTCATAAGTATTAGAAGACCGACTATTCTTACTGTCTATGTTTTGAACCATTCCAGTGACACTAGTTATAGATTCCAATGCGTCATATCACGTGTACTGCATCCCTTGGACCTTCTTATTGACGATGAAACACAGAAATTGCATCGGAATTAAATAGAAAAGGCACAATGCCGACTTAAGTACAAGAAGACTGACTCTTTTTACTGACTATGTTTTGAACCATTCCTGTGACACTAGTCATATATTCTGATGCCTCACTTTAGGTTTACTGTATCCCTTGGACGTTGTTATTGACGATGAAACACAGAAAATGCATCGGAATTATATACAAAAGGCACAATGCCGACTTAAGTACAAGAAGACTGACTCTTCCCACTGTCTATGTTTTGAACCATTCCTGTGACACTAGTTATACATTCCGATGCTCCACTACAGGTTTACTGTATACCTTGGACCTTCTTATTGACGATGAAACACAGAAATTGCATCGGAATTAAATACAAAAGGCACAATGCCGACTCAAGTACAAGAAGACTGACTCATCCTACAGTCCATGTTTTGAACCATTCCTGTCACACAAGTTATACATTCCGATGCTTCACTTCAGGTTTACTGTATCCCTTGGACCTTCTTATTGGCAATGAAACACAGAAATTGCATCGGAATTAAATACAAAAGGCACAATGCCGACTTAAGTACAAGAAGAATGACTCTTCCTACTGTCTATGTTTTGAACCATTCCTGTGACTTTACTTATAGGGTCCGATGCTTCACTTCAGGTTTACTGTATCCCTCTGACCTTCGTATTGACGATGAAACATAGAAATTGCATCGGAATTAAATAGAAAAGGCTCAATGCCGACTTAAGTACAAGAAAACTGACTCTTCTTCCTGACTATGTTTTGATCCATTTCTGTGACACTAGTTATAGATTCCGATGCTTTACTTCAGGTTTACTGTATCCCTCTGACCTTCTTATTGACGATGAAACACAGAAATTGCATCGGAATTAAGTAGAAAAGGCACAATGTTGACTTAAGTACAAGAAGACTGACTCTTCTTACTGTCTATGATTTGAACCATTCCTGTGACACTAGTTATAGATTCCGATGTTTCACTTCAGGTGAACTGTATCTATTGGACCTTCTTATTGACGATGAAACACAGAAATTGCATCGGAATTAATTACAAAAGGCACAATGCCGACTTAATTTCAAGTGGACTGACTCTTCTTACTGTCTATGTTTTGAACCATTCCTGCGACACTAGTTATAGATTCGGATGCTTCACTTCAGGTTTGCTGTATCCCTTTGACCTTCTTCTTGACGATGAAACAAAGAAATTGCATCGGAATTAAATACAAAAGGCACGATGCCGACATAAGTACATGTAGATTGACTCTGCCTACTGTCTATGTTTTGAACCATTCCTGTGACACTAGTTATAGACTCGGATGCTGCACTTCAGATTTGCTGTATCCCTTTGACCTTCTTATTGACGATAAAACACAGAAATTGCATCGGAAATAAAAACAAAAGCCACAATGCAGACTTAAGTACAAGAAGACTGACTCTTCCTACTCTCTATGATTTGAACCATTCCTGTGATACTAGTTATAGATTCCGATGCTTCACTTCAGGTTTACTGTATCCCTCTGACCTTCCTATTGAAGATGAAACACAGAGATTACATCGGAATTAAATAGAAAAGGGACAATGCCAACTCAAGTACAAGAAGATTGACTCTTCTTACTGTCTATGTATTGAACCATTCCTTTGACACTAGTTATGGATTCCGATGCTTCACTTCAGGTTTACTGTATCCCTCTGAACTTCTTATTGGCGATGAAACACAAAAATTGCATCGGAAGTAAATACAAAAGGCACAATGCCGACTTAAGTACATATAGACTGACTCTTAACACTGTCTTTGTTATGAAACATTCCTGTGACACTAGTTATAGATTCCGATGATTCACTTCAGGTTTACTGTATCCCTCTGACCGTCTTATTGACGATGAAACACAGAAATTGCATCGGAATTAAATAGAAAAGGCACAATGCCGACTAAAGTACAAGAAGAATGACTCTTCCTACTGTCTATGTTTTGAGCCATTCCTGTGACACTACTTATAGATTCCGATGCTTCACTTCAGGTTTACTGTATCCCTCTGACCTTCGTATTGACGATGAAACACAGAAATCGCATCGGAAATAAATACAAAAGTCTCAATGCCGACTCAAGTAGAAGAAGACTGAATCTTCCTACTGTCTATGTTTTGAACGATTCCTGTGACACTAGTTATACATTCCGATGCTATCCTTCAGGTTTACTGTATTCCTCTGACCTTCTTATTGACGATGAAACGCAGAAATTGCATCGGGATTAAATAGAAAAGGGAACAATGCTGACTTAAGTACAAGAAGACTGACACTTCTTACTGTCTATGTTATGAACCATTCCAGTGACACTAGATATAGATTCCGATGCGTCACTTCAGGTGTACTGCATCCCTTGGACCTTCTTATTGACGATGAAACACAGAAATTGCATCGGAATTAAATCGAAAAGGCACAATAGCGTCTTAAGTACAAGAAGACTGACTCTTCCTACTGTCTATGTTTTGAACCATTCCTGTGACACTAGTTATACATTCCGATGCTTCACTTCACGTTTACTGTATCCCTGTGACCTTCTTATTGACGATGAAACACCGAAACTCCATCGGATTTAAATACAAAAGGCACAATGCCGACTTATGTACAAGAAGACTGACTCTTCCTGAAGTCCATGTTTGAACCATTCCTGTTACACTAGTTATACATTCCGATGCTTCACTTCAGGTTTACTGTATCCCTTGGTCCTTCTTATTGACGATGAAGCACAGAAATTGCATCGGAATGAAATACAAAAGGCACAATGCCGACTTAAGTACAAGAAGACTGACTCTTCTTACTGTCTATGTTTTGAACCATTCCTGTGACACTAGTTATACATTCTGATGCTTCACTTCAGGTTTACTGTATCCCTTGGACCTTCTTATTGACGATGAAACACAGAAATTGCATCGGAATTAAATACAAAAGGCACAATGCCGACATAAGTACATGAAGACTGACTCATCTTACTGTCTTTGTTTTGAACCATTCCTGTGACACTAGTTATACATTCCGATGCTTCACTTCAGGTTTACTGTATCCCTTAAACCTTCTTATTGACGATGAAACACAGAAATTGCATCGGAATTAAATACAAAGGGCACAATGCCGACTTAAGTACAAGAAGAGTGACTCTTCCTACTGTCTATGTTTTGAACCATTCCTGTGACTCTAGTTATACATTCCGATGCTTCACTTCAGGTTTACTGTATCCCTTGGACCTATTATTGACGATGAAACACAGAAATTGCATCGGAATTAAATTCAAAAGGTACAATGCCGACTTAAGTATAAGAAGACTGACTTTTCATACTGACAATGTTTTGAACCATTCCTGTGACACTAGTTATACATTCCAATGCTTCACTTCAGGTTTACTGTATCCCTTGGACCTTCATATTGACGATGAAACACAGAAATTGCATCAAAATTAAATAGAAAAAGCACAATGCCGACCTAAGTATTAGAAGACCGACTCTTCTTACTGTCTATGTTATGAACCATTCCAGTGACACTAGTTATAGTTTCGAATGCGTCACTTCACGTGTACTGCATCCCTTGGACCTTCTTATTGACGATGAAACACAGAAATTGCATCGGAATTAAATAGAAAATGCACAATGCCGACTTAAGTACAAGAAGGCTGACTCTTTTTACTGACTATGTTTTGAACCATTCCTGTGACACTAGTCATATATTCTGATGCCTCACTTTAGGTTTACTGTATCCGTTGGACGTTCTTATTGACGATGAAACACAGAAAATGCATCGGAATTATATACAATAGGCACAATGCCGACTCAAGTACAAGAAGATTGACTCATCCTATTGTCCATGTTTTGAACCATTCCTGTCACACTAGTTATACATTCCGATGCTTCACTTCAGGTTTACTGTATCCCTCTGACCTTCTTATTGACGATGAAACACAGAAATTGCATCGGAATTAAGTAGAAAAGGCACAATGTTGACTTAAGTACAAGAAGACGGACTCTTCTTACTGTCTATGATTTGAACCATTCCTGTGACACTAGTTATAGATTCCGATGTTTCACTTCAGGTGTACTGTATCCCTTGGACCTTCTTATTGACGATGAAACACAGAAATTGCATCGGAATTAATTACAAAAGGCACAATGCCGACTTCAGTTTAAGTGGACTGACTCTTCTTACTGTCTATGTTTTGAACCATTCCTGCGACACTAGTTATAGATTCGGATGCTGCACTTCAGGTTTGCTGTATCCCTTTGACCTTTTTATTGACGATGAAACACAGAAATTGCATCGGAATTAAATACAAAAGGCACGATGCCGACTTAAGTACATGTAGACTGACTTTTCCTTCTGTCTATGTTTTCAACCATTCCTGTGACACTAGTTATAGATTCCGATGCTTCACTTCAGGTTTACTGTATCCCTCTGACCTTCTTATTGACGATGAAACACAGAAATTGCATCGGAATTAAATAGAAAAGGCACAATGCCGACTTAAATACAAGAAGACTGACTCTTCTAACTGACTATGTTTTAAACCATTTCTGTGACACTAGTTATAGAATCCGAAGCTTCACTTCAGGTTAACTGTATCCCTTGGACCTTCTTATTGACGATGAAACACAGAAATTGCATCGGAATTAAGTAAAAAGGCACAATGCCGAATTAAATACAAGAAGACTGACACTTCTTACTGACTATGCTTTGAAGCATTCCTGTGACACTAGTTATAGATTCCGATGCTTCACTTCAGGTTTACTGTATCCCTCTGACCTTCTTATTGACGATAAAACACAGAAATTGCATCGGAAATAAAACAAAAGCCACAAAGCAGACTTAAGTACAAGAAGACTGACTCTTCCTACTCTCTATGATTTGAACCATTCCTGTGACACTAGTTATAGATTCCGATGCTTCACTTCAGGTTTACTGTATCCCTCTGACCTTCCTATTGAAGATGAAACACAGAAATTACATCGGAACCAAATAGAAAAGGCACAATGCCGACTCAAGTAGAAGAAGATTGACTCTTCTTACTGTCTATGTATTGAACCATTCCTGTGACACTAGTTATGGATTCCGATGCTTCACTTCAGGTTTACTGTATCCCTCTGACCTTCTTATTGACGATGAAACAAAGAGATTGCATCGGAAATAAATACAAAAGGCACAATGGTGACTCAAATACAAGATGACTGGCTCTTGTTACTCTCTATGTTTGGAACCTTTCCTGTGAGACCGGTTTTAGATTCCGATGCTTCACTTTAGGTTTACTGTATTACTTATACCTTCCTATTGACGACGAAACACAGAAATTGCATCGGAATTAAATAGAAAAGGCACAATGCCGACATAAGTACAAGAAGACTGACTCTACCTACTGTCTATGTTGTGAACCATTAATGTGACACTAGTTATAGATTCCGATGCTTCACTTCAGGTTTACTGTATCCCTCTGCCCTTCTTATTGACGATGAAACATAGAAATTGCATCGGAAATAAATACAAAAGGCACAATGCCGACTTAAGTACAAGAAGACTGACTCTTCTTACTGACATTGTTGTGAACATTTCCTGTGAGACCAGTTTTAGATTCCGATGCTTCACTATATGTTTACTGTATTCCGTGGACCTTCTTATTGACGATGAAACACAGAAATTGCATCGGAATTAAATACAAAAGGCACAATGCCGAATTACGTACAAGAAGACTGACTCTTCTTACTGTATATTTTTTAACCATTCCTGTGACACTAGTTATACATTCCGATGCTTCACTTCAGGAATACTGTATCCCTCTGACCTGCTTATTAACGATGAAACACAGAAATTGCATCGGAATTAAGTAGAAATGGCACAAGAAGACTGACTCTTCTTACTGTCTATGATTTGATCCATTCCTCTGACACTAGTTATAGATTCCGATGCTTCACTTCGGGTGTACTGTATCCCTTGGACATTCTTAGTGACGATGAAACACAGAAATTGCATCGGAATTAAATAGAAAAGGCACAATGCCGACTTAAGTACAAGTAGACCGACTCATCTTAATGTCTATGTTTTGAACCATTCCTGTGACACTAGTCATAGATTCTGATGCTTCACTTCAGGTTTGCTGTATCCCTCTGACCTTCTTATTGACGATGAAACACGGAAATTGCATCGGAATTAAATACAAAATGCACAATGCCGACTGAAGTACATGTAGACTGACTCTTCCTACTGTCTATGTTTTGAACCATTCCTGTGACACTAGTTATAGATTCCGATGATTCACTTCAGGTTTACCATATACCTCTGACCATCTTATTGACGATGAAACACAGAACTTGCATCGAAATTAAGTAGAAATGGAACAATGCTGACTTAAGTACAAGAAGACTGACTCTTCTTACTGTCTATGATTTGAACCATTCCTGTGACACTAGTTACAGATTCCGATGCTTCACTTCAGGTGTACTGTATCCCTTGGACCTTCTTATTGACGATGAAACTCAGAAATTGCATCGGAAGTAAATACAAAAGGCACAATGCTGACTTAAGTACAAGTAGACTGACTCTTCTTACTGTCTATGTTTTGAACCATTCCTGTGACACTAGTCATAGATTCTGTTGCTTCTCTTCAGGTTTACTGTATCCCTCTGACCTTCTTATTGACGATGAAACACAGAAATTGCACCGGAATTAAATAAAAAGGCACAATGCCGACTTATGTACAAGAAGACTGACTCTTCTTACTGACTTTGTTTTGAACCATTCCTGTGACACTATTTATAGATTCCGATGCTTCACTTCTGGTTTACTGTGTCCCTCTGACTTTTTTATTGACGATGATACACGAAAATGCATCGGAAATAAATACAAAAGCCACAATGCAGACTTAAGTACAAGAAGACTGACTTTTCCTATTCTCTATGATTTGAACCATTCCTGTGACACTAGTTATAGCTTCCGATGCTTCACTTCAGGTTTACTGTATCCCTCTAACCTTCTTATTGACGATGAAACACAGAAATTGCATCGGAAATAAATACAAAAGGCACGATGCCGACATAAGTACATGTAGACTGACTCTTCCTACTGTCTATGTTTTGAACCATTCCTGTGACACTAGTTATAGACTCGGATGCTGCACTTCAGATTTGCTGTATCCCTTTGACCTTCTTATTGACGATAAAACACAGAAATTGCATCGGAAATAAAAACAAAACCACAATGCAGACTTAAGTACAAGAAGACTGACTCTTCCTACTCTCTATGATTTGAACCATTCCTGTGACACTAGTTATAGATTCCGATGCTTCACTTCAGGTTTACTGTATGCCTCTGACCTTCCTATTGAAGATGAAACACAGAAATTACATCGGAATTAAATAGAAAAGGGACAATGCCAACTCAAGTACAAGAAGATTGACTCTTCTTACTGTCTATGTATTGAACCATTCCTGTGACACTAGTTATGGATTCCGATGCTTCACTTCAGGTTTACTGTATCCCTCTAACCTTCTTATTGACGATGAAACACAGAAATTGCATCGGAAATAAATACAAAAGGCACGATGCCGACATAAGTACATGTAGACTGACTCTTCCTACTGTCTATGATTTGAACCATTCCTGTGACACTAGTTATAGACTCGGATGCTGCACTTCAGATTTGCTGTATCCCTTTGACCTTCTTATTGACGATAAAACACAGAAATTGCATCGGAAATAAAAACAAAAGCCACAATGCAGACTTAAGTACAAGAAGACTGACTCTTCCTACTCTCTATGATTTGAACCATTCCTGTGACACTAGTTATAGTTTCCGATGCTTCACTTCAGGTTTACTGTATCCCTCTGACCTTCCTATTGAAGATGAAACACAGAAATTACATCGGAATTAAATAGAAAAGGGACAATGCCAACTCAAGTACAAGAAGATTGACTCTTCTTACTGTCTATGTATTGAACCATTCCTGTGACACTAGTTATGGATTCCGATGCTTCACTTCAGGTTTACTGTATCCCTCTGACCTTCTTATTGGCGATGAAACACAAAAATTGCATCGGAAGTAAATACAAAAGGCACAATGCCGACTTAAGTACATATAGACTGACTCTTAACACTGTCTTTGTTATGAAACATTCCTGTGACACTAGTTATAGATTCCGATGATTCACTTCAGGTTTACTGTATTTCTCTGACCGTCTTATTGACGATGAAACACAGAAATTGCATCGGAATTAAATAGAAAAGGCACAATGCCGACTAAAGTACAAGAAGAATGACTCTTCCTACTGTCTATGTTTTGAGCCATTCCTGTGACACTACTTATAGATTCCGATGCTTCACTTCAGGTTTACTGTATCCCTCTGACCTTCGTATTGACGATAAAACACAGAAATCGCATCGGAAATAAATACAAAAGTCTCAATGCCGACTCAAGTAGAAGAAGACTGAATCTTCCTACTGTCTATGTTTTGAACGATTCCTGTGACACTAGTTATTTATTCCGATGCTATACTTCAGGTTTACTGTATTCCTCTGACCTTCTTATTGACGATGAAACGCAGAAATTGCATCGGGATTAAATAGAAAAGGGAACAATGCTGACTTAAGTACAAGAAGACTGACTCTTCTTACTGTCTATGTTATGAACCATTCCAGTGACACTAGTTATAGATTCCGATGCGTCACTTCAGGTGTACTGCATCCCTTGGACCTTCTTATTGACGATGAAACACAGAAATTGCATCGGAATTAAATCGAAAAGGCACAATGCCGTCTTAAGTACAAGAAGACTGACTCTTCCTACTGTCTATGTTTTGAACCATTCCTGTGACACTAGTTATACATTCCGATGCTTCACTTCACGTTTACTGTATCCGTTCGACCTTCTTATTGACGATGAAACACCGAAACTCCATCGGATTTAAATACAAAAGGCTCAATGCCGACTTATGTACAAGAAGACTGACTCTTCCTGAAGTCCATGTTTGAACCATTCCTGTTACACTAGTTATACATTCCGATGATTCACTTCAGGTTTACTGTATCCCTTGGTCCTTCTTATTGACGATGAAACACAGAAATTGCATCGGAATGAAATACAAAAGGCACAATGCCGACTTAAGTACAAGAAGACTGACTCTTCTTACTGTCTATGTTTTGAACCATTCCTGTGACACTAGTTATACATTCTGATGCTTCACTTCAGGTTTACTGTATCCCTTGGACCTTCTTATTGACGATGAAACACAGAAATGGAATCGGAATTAAATACAAAAGGCACAATGCCGACTTAAGTACATGAAGACTGACTCATCTTACTGTCTTTGTTTTGAACCATTCCTGTGACACTAGTTATACATTCCGATGCTTCACTTCAGGTTTACTGTATCCCTTAAACCCTCTTATTGACGATGAAACACAGAAATTGCATCGGAATTAAATACAAAGGGCACAATGCCGACTTAAGTACAAGAAGAGTGACTCTTCCTACTGTCTATGTTTTGAACCATTCCTGTGACTCTAGTTATTCATTCCGATGCTTCACTTCAGGTTTACTGTATCCCTTGGACCTATTATTGAGGATGAAACACAGAAATTGCATCGGAATTAAATTCAAAAGGCACAATGCCGACTTAAGTATAAGAAGACTCACTTTTCATACTGACAATGTTTTGAACCATTCCTGTGACACTAGTTATACATTCCAATGCTTCACTTCAGGTTTACTGTATCCCTTGGACCTTCATATTGACGTTGAAACACAGAAATTGCATCAAAATTAAATAGAAAAGGCACAATGCCGACCTAAGTATTAGAAGACCGACTCTTCTTACTGTCTATGTTATGAACCATTCCAGTGACACTAGTTATAGTTTCGAATGCGTCACTTCACGTGTACTGCATCCCTTGGACCTTCTTATTGACGATGAAACACAGAAATTGCATCGGAATTAAATAGAAAATGCACAATGCCGACTTAAGTACAAGAAGACTGACTCTTTTTACTGACTATGTTTTGAACCATTCCTGTGACACTAGTCATATATTCTGATGCCTCACTTTAGGTTTACTGTATCCCTTGGACGTTCTTATTGACGATGAAACACAGAAAATGCATCGGAATTATATACAATAGGCACAATGCCGACTCAAGTACAAGAAGACTGACACATCCTACTGTCCATGTTTTGAACCATTCCTGTCACACTATTTATACAGTCCGATGCTTCACTTCAGGTTTACTGTATCCCTCTGACCTTCTTATTGACGATGAAACACAGAAATTGCATCGGAATTAAGTAGAAAAGGCACAATGTTGACTTAAGTACAAGAAGACTGACTCTTCTTACTGTCTATGATATTAACCATTCCTGTGGCACTAGTTATAGATTCCGATGTTTCACTTCAGGTGTACTGTATCCCTTGGACCTTCTTATTGACGATGAAACACAGAAATTGCATCGGAATTAATTACAAAAGGCACAATGCCGACTTAAGTTTAAGTGGACTGACTCTTCTTACTGTCTATGTTTTGAACCATTCCTGCGACACTAGTTATAGATTCGGACGCTGCACTTCAGGTTTGCTGTATCCCTTTGACCTTCTTATTGACGATGAAACACAGAAATTGCATCGGAATTAAATACAAAAGGCACCATGCCGACTTAAGTACATGTAGACTGACTTTTCCTTCTGTCTATGTTTCAACCATTCCTGTGACACTAGTTATAGATTCCGATGCTTCACTTCAGGTTTACTGTATCCCTCTGACCTTCTTATTGACGATGAAACACAGAAATTGCATCGGAATTAAATAGAAAAGGCACAATGCCGACTTAAATACAAGATGACTGACTCTTCTAACTGACTATGTTTTAAACCATTTCTGTGACACTAGTTATAGAATCCGAAGCTTCACTTCAGGTTAACTGTATCCCTTGGACCTTCTTATTGACGATGAAACACAGAAATTGCATCGGAATTAAGTAAAAAGGCACAATGCCGAATTAAATACAAGAAGACTGACTCTTCTTACTGACTATGCTTTGAAGCATTCCTGTGACACTAGTTATAGATTCTGATGCTTCACTTCAGGTTTACTGTATCCCTCTGACCTTCTTATTGACGATAAAACACAGAAATTGCATCGGAAATAAAAACAAAAGCCACAATGCAGACTTAAGTACAAGAAGACTGACTCTTCCTACTCTCTATGATTTGAACCATTCCTGTGACACTAGTTATAGATTCCGATGCTTCACTTCAGGTTTACTGTATCCCTCTGACCTTCCTATTGAAGATGAAACACAGAAATTACATCGGAACTAAATAGAAAAGGCACAATGCCGACTCAAGTACAAGAAGATTGACTCTTCTTACTGTCTATGTATTGAACCATTCCTGTGACACTAGTTATGGATTCCGATGCTTCACTTCAGGTTTACTGTATCCCTCTGACCTTCTTATTGACGATGAAACAAAGAGATTGCATCGGAAATAAATACAAAAGGCACAATGGTGACTCAAATACAAGATGACTGGCTCTTGTTACTCTCTATGTTTGGAACCTTTCCTGTGAGACCGGTTTTAGATTCCGATGCTTCACTTTAGGTTTACTGTATTACTTGTACCTTCCTATTGACGACGAAACACAGAAATTGCATCGGAATTAAATAGAAAAGGCACAATGCCGACATAAGTACAAGAAGACTGACTCTACCTACTGTCTATGTTGTGAACCATTAATGTGACACTAGTTATAGATTCCGATGCTTCACTTCAGGTTTACTGTATCCCTCTGCCCTTCTTATTGACGATGAAACACAGAAATTGCATCGGAAATAAATACAAAAGGCACAATGCCGACTTAAGTACAAGAAGACTGACTCTTCTTACTGACATTGTTGTGAACATTTCCTGTGAGACCAGTTTTAGATTCCGATGCTTCACTATATGTTTACTGTATCCCGTGGACCTTCTTATTGACGATGAAACACAGAAATTGCATCGGAATTAAATACAAAAGGCACAATGCCGAATTACGTACAAGAAGACTGACTCTTCTTACTGTATATTTTTTAACCATTCCTGTGACACTAGTTATACATTCCGATGCTTCACTTCAGGATTACTGTATCCCTCTGACCTGCTTATTAACGATGAAACACAGAAATTGCATCGGAATTAAGTAGAAATGGCACAAGAAGACTGACTCTTCTTACTGTCTATGATTTGATCCATTCCTCTGACACCAGTTATAGATTCCGATGCTTCACTTCGGGTGTACTGTATCCCTTGGACATTCTTAGTGACGATGAAACACAGAAATTGCATCGGAATTAAATAGAAAAGGCACAATGCCGACTTAAGTACAAGTAGACCGACTCTTCTTAATGTCTATGTTTTGAACCATTCCTGTGACACTAGTCATAGATTCTGATGCTTCACTTCAGGTTTGCTGTATCCCTCTGACCTTCTTATTGACGATGAAACACGGAAATTGCATCGGAATTAAATACAAAAGGCACAATGCCGACTGAAGTACATGTAGACTGACTCTTCCTACTGTCTATGTTTTGAACCATTCCTGTGACACTAGTTATAGATTCCGATGATTCACTTCAGGTTTACCATATACCTCTGACCATCTTATTGACGATGAAACACAGAACTTGCATCGAAATTAAGTAGAAATGGAACAATGCTGACTTAAGTACAAGAAGACTGACTCTTCTTACTGTCTATGATTTGAACCATTCCTGTGACACTAGTTACAGATTCCGATGCTTCACTTCAGGTGTACTGTATCCCTTGGACCTTCTTATTGACGATGAAACACAGAAATTGCATCGGAAGTAAATACAAAAGGCACAATGCTGACCTAAGCACAAGTAGACTGACTCTTCTTACTGTCTATGTTTTGAACCATTCCTGTGACACTAGTCATAGATTCTGTTGCTTCACTTCAGGTTTACTGTATCCCTCTGACCTTCTTATTGACGATGAAACACAGAAATTGCACCGGAATTAAATAAAAAGGCACAATGCCGACTTATGTTCAAGAAGACTGACTCTTCTTACTGACTATGTTTTGAACAATTCCTGTGACACTATTTATAGATTCCGATGCTTCACTTCTGGTTTACTGTGTCCCTCTGACTTTTTTATTGACGATGATACACGAAATTGCATCGGAAATAAATACAAAAGCCACAATGCAGACTTAAGTACAAGAAGACTGACTTTTCCTATTCTCTATGATTTGAACCATTCCTGTGACACTAGTTATAGCTTCCGATGCTTCACTTCAGGTTTACTGTATCCCTCTAACCTTCTTATTGACGATGAAACACAGAAATTGCATCGGAAATAAATACAAAAGGCACAATGCCGACTTATGTACAAGAATACTGACTGATCTTACTGTCTACGTTTTGAACCATTCCTGTGACACTAGTTATAGATTCCGATGCTTCACTTCAGGTTTACTGTATTCCTTGGACTTTCTTATTGACGACGAAACACAGAAATTGCATCTGAATTAAATAGAAAAGGAACAATGCCAACTTAAGTACAAGAAGACTGACTGTTCCTACTGTCTATGTTTTGAACCATTCCTGTTTCACTAGTTCTAGATTCCGCAGTTTCACTTCAGGTTTACTGTATCCCTCTTCTTGCTGTCTATGTTTTGAAACATATCTGTGACACTAGTTATATATTCCGATACTTCACTTCAGGTTTACTGTATCCCATGGACCTTCTTATTGTTGACGAAACGCAGAAATTGCGTCGGAATTAAATAGAAAAGGCACAATGCCGACTTAAGTTCAAGAAAACTGACCCTTCCTATTGTCTATGTTTTGAACCATTCCTGTGACACTAGTTATCGATTCCGATGCTTCACTTCAGGTTTACTGTATCCCTCCGACCGTCTTATTGACGATGAAACACAGAAATTGCATCAGAATTAAATAGAAAAGGCACAATGCCGACTTAAGTACCAGAAAACTGACTCTTCTTACTGTCTATGTTTGAAGCATTCCCGTGGCACTAGTTATAGATTCCGATGCTTCACTTCAGGTGTACTGTGTCCCTCTGACCTTCTTATTGACGATGAAACACAGAAATTGCATCGGAATTAAATACAAAAGGCACAATGCCGACTTAAGTACAAGAAGACTGACTCATCTTACTGTCTATGTTTTGAACCATTCCTGTGACACTAGTTATATATTCCGATGCTTCACTTCGGGTTTACTGTATCCCACTGACCTTCTTATCGACGATGAAACACAGAAATTGCATCATAATTAAATACAAAAGGCACAATGCCGACTCAAGTACAAGAAGACTGGCTCTTCTTACTGTCTATGCTTTGAACCATTCCTGTGACACTAGTTATAGATTCCGATGCTTCACTTCAGGTTTACTGTATCCCTCTGACCTTCTTATTGACGATGAAACACAGAAATTGCATCGGAATTAAATACATAGGCACAATGCCGACTCAAGTAGAAGAAGGCTGGCTCTTCTTACTGTCTATGTTTTGAACCATTCCTGTGACACTAGTTATAGATTCCGATTATTCACATCAGGTTTACTGTTTCCCTCTGACCTTCTTATTGACGATGAAACACAGAAATTGCATCGGAATTAAATAGAAATGGCACAATACCGACTTAAGTACAAGAAAACTGACTCTTCTTACTGTCTATGTTTTGACCCATTCCCGTGACACTGGTTATAGATTCCGATGCTTCACTTCAGGTTTAGTGTATCCCTCTGACCTACTTATTGACGATGAAACACAGAAATTGCATCGGAATTAAGTACAAAAGGCACAATGCCGACTTAAGTACAAGAAGACTGACTCATCTTACTGTCTATGTTTTGAACCATTCCTGTGACACTAGTCATACACTCCTGGAAATTGAAATAAGAACACCGTGAATTCATCGCCCCAGGAAGGAGAAACTTTATTGACACATTCCTGGGGTCAGATACATCACATGATCACACTGACAGAACCACAGGCACATAGACACAGGCAACAGAGCATGCACAACGTCGGCACTAGTACAGTGTATATCCACCTTTCGCAGCAATGCAGGCTGCTATTCTCCCATGGAGACGATCGTAGAGATGCCGGATGTAGTCCTGTGGAACGGCTTGCCATGCCATTTCCACCTGGCGCCTCAGTTGGACCAGCGTTCGTGCTGGACGTGCAGACCGCGTGAGACGACGCTTCATCCAGTCCCAAACATGCTCAATGGGGGACAGATCCGGAGATCTTGCTTGCCAGGGTAGTTGACTTACACCTTCTAGAGCACGTTGGGTGGCACGGGATACATGCGGACGTGCATTGTCCTGTTGGAACAGCAAGTTCCCTTGCCGGTCTAGGAATGGTAGAACGATGGGTTCGATGACGGTTTGGATGTACCATGCACTATTCAGTGTCCCCTCGACGATCACCAGTGGTGTACGGCCGGTGTAGGAGATCGCTCCCCACACGATGATGCCGGGTGTTGGCCCCGTGTGCCTCGGTCGTATGCAGTCCTGATTGTGGCGCTCACCTGCACGGCGCCAAACACGCATACGACCATCATTGGCACCAAGGCAGAAGCGACTCTCATCGCTGAAGACGACACGTCTCCATTCGTCCCTCCATTCACGCCTGTCGCGACACCACTGGCGGCGGGCTGCACGATGTTAGGGCGTGAGCGGAAGACGGCCTAACGGTGTGCGGGACCGTAGCCCAGCTTCATGGAGACGGTTGCGAATGGTCCTCGCCGATACCCCAGGAGCAACAGTGTCCCTAATTTGCTGGGAAGTGGCGGTGCGGTCCCCTACGGCAGTGCGTAGGATCCTATGGTCTTGGCGTGCATCCGTGCGTCGCTGCGGTCCGGTCCCAGGTCGACGGGCACGTGCACCTTCCGACGACCACTGGCGACAACATCGACGTACTGTGGAGACCTCACGCCCCACGTGTTGAGCAATTCGGCGGTACGTCCACCCGGCCTCCCGCATGCCCTCTATACGCCCTCGCTCAAAGTCCGACAACTGCACATACGGTTCACGTCCACACTGTCGTGGCATTCTACCAGTGTTAAAGACTGCGGTGGTGCTCCGTATGCCACGGCAAACTGGCTGACACTGACGGCGGCGGTGCACAAATGTTGCGCAGCTAGCGCCATTCGACGGCCAACACCACGGTTCCTGGTGTGTCCGCTGTGCCGTGCGTGTGATCATTGCTTGTACAGCCCTCACGCAGTGTCCGGAGCAAGTATGGTGGGTCTGACACACCGGTGTCAAAGTGTTCTTTTTTCCATTTCCAGGAGTGTAGATTCCGATGCTTCACTTCAGGTTTACTGTATCCCTCTAACCTTCTTATTGACGATGAAACACAGAAATTGCATCGGAATTAAATCCAAAATGCACAATACCGACTTAAGTACAAGAAGACTGACTCGTATTACTCTCTATGCTTTGAACCATTCCTGTGACACTAGTTATAGATTCCGATGCTTCACTTCAGGTTTACTGTATCCCTTGGACCTTCTTATTGACGATGAAATACAGAAATTGTATCGAAATTAAATACAAAAGGCACAATGCCGACTTATGTACAAGAATACTGACTCATCTTACTGTCTATGTTTGATCCATTCCTGTGACACTAGTTATAGATTCCGATGCTTCACTGCAGGTTTACTGTATCTCTTGGACTTTCTTATTGACGACGAAACACAGAAATTGCATCGGAATTGAATCGAAAAGGCAGAAAGCCGACTTAAGTACAAGAAGACTGACTCTTCCTACTGTCTATGTTTGAACCATTCCTGTCTCACTAGTTACAAATTCCGCTGTCTCACTTCAGTTTTACTGTTTCCCTCTGACCTTCTTATTGACGATGAAACACAGAAATTGCATCGGAATTACATACAAAAGGCACAATGCCGACTTAAGTACAAGAGGATTGACTCTTCTTGCTGTCTATGATTTGAAACATTCCTGTGACACTAGTTATAGATTCCGATACTTCACTTCAGGTTTACTGTATCCCTCGGACCATCTTATTGACGACGAAACACAGAAATTGCATCGGAATTAAATTGAAAAGGCACAATGCCGACTTAAGTTCAAGAAGACTGACCCTTCCTATTGTCTATGTTTTGAACCATTCCTGTGAGACTAGATATAGATTCCGATGTTTTACTTCAGGTTTACTGTATCCCTCTGACCTTCGTATTGACGATGAAACACAGATATAGCGTCGGAATGAAATAGAAAAGGCACAGTGCCGACTTAAGTACAAGAAGACTGTCTCTTCTTACTGTCTATGTTTTGAACCACTCCTGTGACACTAGTTATAGATTCCGATGCTTCACTTCAGGTTTACTGTATACCTCTGACCTTCCTATTGAAGAAGAAACACAGAAATTGCATCGGAATTAAATAGAAATGGCACAATGCCGACTTAAGTACAAGAAGACTGACTCTTCTTACTGTCTATGTTTTGAACCATTCCTGTGACACGAGTTATAGATTCCGATGCTTCACTTCAGGTTGACTGTATCCCTTGGACCTTCTTATTAACGATGAATCACAGAAATTGCATCGGAATTAAATAGAAAAGGCACAATGCCGACTTATGTACAAGAAGACTGCCTCATCTTACTGTCTATGTTTTGAACCATTCCTGTGACACTAGTTATAGATTCCGATGCTTCACTTCAGGTTTACTGTATCCCATGGACCTTCTTATTGACGACGAAACGCTGAAAATGCATCGCAATTAAATAGAAAAGGCACAATGCCGATTAAGTTCAAGAAGACTGACCCTTCCTATTGTCTATGTTTTGAACCATTCCTGTGACACTAGTTATCGATTCCGATGTTTCACTCCAGGTTTACTGTGTCCCTCTGACCTTCCTATTGACGACGAAACGCAGAAATTGCATCGGAATTAAATAGAAACGGCACGATGCCGACTTAAGTACAAGAAGACTGACTCTTCTTAATGACTATGTTTTGAACATTTCCTGTGAGACAAGTTTTAGAATCCGATGCTTCACTATATGTTTACTGTATCCCTTGGACCTTCGTATTGACGATGAAACACAGAAATTGCATCGGAATTAAATACAAAAGGCACAATGCCGACTTAAGTACAAGAAGACTGACTCATCTTACTGTCTCTGTTTTGAACCATTCCTGTGACACTAGTTATACATTCCGATGCTTCACTTCAGGTTTACTGTATCCCTCCGACCTTCTTATTGACGATGAAACACAGAAATTGCATCGGAATTAAATAGAAAAGGCACAATGCCGACTTATGTACAAGAAGACTGCCTCATCTTACTGTCTATGTTTTGAAACATATCTGTGACACTAGTTATATATTCCGATACTTCACTTCAGGTTTACTGTATCCCATGGACCTTCTTATTGACGACGAAACGCAGAAATTGCATCGGAATTAAATAGAAAAGACACAATGCCGACTTAAGTTCAAGAAGACTGACCCTTCCTATTGTCTATGTTTTGAACCATTCTTGTGACACTAGTTATCGATTTCGATGTTTCACTCCAGGTTTACTGTGTCCCTCTGACCTTCCTATTGACGACGAAACGCAGAAATTGCATCGGAATTAAATAGAAACGGCACGATGCCGACTTAAGTACCAGAAAACTGACTCTTCTTACTGTCTATGTTTGAAGCATACCCGTGGCACTAGTTATAGATTCCGATGCTTCACTTCAGGTGTACTGTGTCCCTCTGACCTTCTTATTGACGATGAAACACAGAAATTGCATCGGAATTAAATACAAAAGGCACAATGCCGACTTAAGTACAAGAAGACTGACTCATCTTACTGTCTATGTTTTGAACCATTCCTGTGACACTAGTTATATATTCCGATGCTTCACTTCGGGTTTACTGTATCCCACTGACCTTCTTATCGACGATGAAACACAGAAATTGCATCATAATTAAATACAAAAGGCACAATGCCGACTCAAGTACAAGAAGACTGGCTCTTCTTACTGTCTATGCTTTGAACCATTCCTGTGACACTAGTTATAGATTCCGATGCTTCACTTCAGGTTTACTGTATCCCTCTGACCTTCTTATTGACGATGAAACACAGAAATTGCATCGGAATTAAATAGAAATGGCACAATACCGACTTAAGTACAAGAAAACTGACTCTTCTTACTGTCTATGTTTTGACCCATTCCCGTGACACTGGTTATAGATTCCGATGCTTCACTTCAGGTTTAGTGTATCCCTCTGACCTACTTATTGACGATGAAACACAGAAATTGCATCGGAATTAAGTACAAAAGGCACAATGCCGACTGAAGTACAAGAAGACTGACTCATCTTACTGTCTATGTTTTGAACCATTCCTGTGACACTAGTCATACACTCCTGGAAATTGAAATAAGAACACCGTGAATTCATCGCCCCAGGAAGGGGAAACTTTATTGGCACATTCCTGGGGTCAGATACATCACATGATCACACTGACAGAACCACAGGCACATAGACACAGGCAACAGAGCATGCACAACGTCGGCACTAGTACAGTGTATATCCACCTTTCGCAGCAATGCAGGCTGCTATTCTCCCATGGAGACGATCGTAGAGATGCCGGATGTAGTCCTGTGGAACGGCTTGCCATGCCATTTCCACCTGGCGCCTCAGTTGGACCAGCGTTCGTGCTGGACGTGCAGACCGCGTGAGACGACGCTTCATCCAGTCCCAAACATGCTCAATGGGGGACAGATCCGGAGATCTTGCTTGCCAGGGTAGTTGACTTACACCTTCTAGAGCACGTTGGGTGGCACGGGATACATGCGGACGTGCATTGTCCTGTTGGAACAGCAAGTTCCCTTGCCGGTCTAGGAATGGTAGAACGATGGGTTCGATGACGGTTTGGATGTACCGTGCACTATTCAGTGTCCCCTCGACGATCACCAGTGGTGTACGGCCGGTGTAGGAGATCGCTCCCCACACGATGATGCCGGGTGTTGGCCCCGTGTGCCTCGGTCGTATGCAGTCCTGATTGTGGCGCTCACCTGCACGGCGCCAAACACGCATACGACCATCATTGGCACCAAGGCAGAAGCGACTCTCATCGCTGAAGACGACACGTCTCCATTCGTCCCTCCATTCACGCCTGTCGCGACACCACTGGCGGCGGGCTGCACGATGTTAGGGCGTGAGCGGAAGACCACCTAACGGTGTGCGGGACCGTAGCCCAGCTTCATGGAGACGGTTGCGAATGGTCCTCGCCGATACCCCAGGAGCAACAGTGTCCCTAATTTGCTGGGAAGTGGCGGTGCGGTCCCCTACGGCACTGCGTAGGATCCTACGGTCTTGGCGTGCATCCGTGCGTCGCTGCGGTCCGGTCCCAGGTCGACGGGCACGTGCACCTTCCGACGACCACTGGCGACAACATCGATGTACTGTGGAGACCTCACACCCCACGTGTTGAGCAATTCGGCGGTACGTCCACCCGGCCTCCCGCATGCCCACTATACGTCCGACAACTGCACATACGGTTCACGTCCACACTGTCGTGGCATTCTACCAGTGTTAAAGACTGCGATGGTGCTCCGTATGCCACGGCAAACTGGCTGACACTGACGGCGGCGGTGCACAAATGTTGCGCAGCTAGCGCCATTCGACGGCCAACACCACGGTTCCTGGTGTGTCCGCTGTGCCGTGCGTGTGATCATTGCTTGTACAGCCCTCACGCAGTGTCCGGAGCAAGTATGGTGGGTCTGACACACCGGTGTCAAAGTGTTCTTTTTTCCATTTCCAGGAGTGTAGATTCCGATGCTTCACTTCAGGTTTACTGTATCCCTCTAACCTTCTTATTAACGATGAAACACAGAAATTGCATCGGAATTAAATCCAAAATGCACAATACCGACTTAAGTACAAGAAGACTGACTCGTATTACTCTCTAAGTTTTGAACCATTCCTGTGACACTAGTTATAGATTCCGATGCTTCACTTCAGGTTTACTGTATCCCTTGGACCTTCTTATTGACGATGAAATACAGAAATTGTATCGAAATTAAATACAAAAGGCACAATGCCGACTAATGTACAAGAATACTGACTCATCTTACTGTCTATGTTTGATCCATTCCTGTGACACTAGTTAGAGATTCCGATGCTTCACTGCAGGTTTACTGTATCTCTTGGACTTTCTTATTGACGAAGAAACACAGAAATTGCATCGGAATTGAATCGAAAAGGCAGAAAGCCGACTTAAGTACAAGAAGACTGACTCTTCCTACTGTCTATGTTTGAACCATTCCTGTCTCACTAGTTACAAATTCCGCTGTCTCACTTCAGTTTTACTGTTTCCCTCTGACCTTCTTATTGACGATGAAACACAGAAATTGCATCGGAATTACATACAAAAAGCACAATGCCGACTTAAGTACAAGAGGATTGACTCTTCTTGCTGTCTATGATTTGAAACATTCCTGTGACACTAGTTATAGATTCCGATACTTCACTTCAGGTTAACTGTATCCCTCGGACCATCTTATTGACGACGAAACACAGAAATTGCATCGGAATTAAATTGAAAAGGCACAATGCCGACTTAAGTTCAAGAAGACTGACCCTTCCTATTGTCTATGTTTTGAACCATTCCTGTGAGACTAGATATAGATTCCGATGTTTTACTTCAGGTTTACTGTATGCCTCTGACCTTCTTATTGACGATGAAACACAGATATAGCGTCGGAATTAAATAGAAAAGGCACAATGCCGACTTAAGTACAAGAAGACTGTCTGTTCTTGCTGTCTATGTTTTGAACCACTCCTGTGACACTAGTTATAGATTCCGATGCTTCACTTCAGGTTTACTGTATACCTCTGACCTTCCTATTGAAGATGAAACACAGAAATTGCATCGGAATTAAATAGAAATGGCACAATGCCGACTTAAGTACAAGAAGACTGACTCTTCTTACTGTCTATGTTTTGAACCATTCCTGTGACACGAGTTATAGATTCCGATGCTTCATTTCAGGTTGACTGTATCCCTTGGACCTTCTTATTAACGATGAATCACAGAAATTGCATCGGAATTAAATAGAAAAGGCACAATGCCGACTTATGTACAAGAAGACTGCCTCATCTTACTGTCTATGTTTTGAACCATTCCTGTGACACTAGTTATAGATTCCGATGCTTCACTTCACGTTTACTGTATCCCTCTGACCTTCTTATTGACGATGAAACACAAAAATTGCATCGAAATTAAATACAAAAGGCGCAATGCCGACTTAAGTACAAGAAGGCTGACTCTTCTTACTGTCTATGTTTTGAGCCATTCCTGTGACACTAGTTATGGATTCCGATGCTTCACTTCAGGTTTACTGTATCCCTCTGACCTTCTTATTGACGATGAAACACATAAATTGCATCGGAAATAAATACAAAAGGCACAATGGTGACTCAAATACAAGATGACTGGCTCTTGTTACTCTCTATGTTTTGAACCTTTCCTGTGAGACCGGTTTTAGATTCCGATGCTTCACTTCAGGTTTACTGTATTACTTGTACCTTCCTATTGACGACGAAACACAGAAATTGCATCGGAATTAAATAGAAAAGGCACAATGCCGACATAAGTACAAGAAGACTGACTCTACCTACTGTCTACGTTTTGAACCATTAATGTGACACTAGTTATAGATTCCGATGCTTCACTTCAGGTTTACTGTATCCCTCTGACCTTCTTATTTACGATGAAACACAGAAATTGCATCGGAATTAAATACAAAAGGCACAATGCCGACTTAAGTACAAGAAAACTGCCTCTTCTTACTGTCTATGTTTTGAACCATTCCTGTTTCACTAGTTCTAGATTCCGCAGTTTCACTTCAGGTTTACTGTATCCCTCTGACCTTCTTATTGACGACGAAACACAGAAATTGCATCGGAATTAGATACAAAAAGCACAATGTCGACTTAGGTACAAGAGAACTGACTCTTCTTGCTGTCTATGTTTTGAAACATTCCTGTGACACTAGTTATATATTCCGATACTTCACTTCAGGTTTGCTGTATCCCATGGACCTTCTTATTGACGAGGAAACACAGAAATTGCTTCGGAATTAAATAGAAAAGGCACAATGCCGACTTAAGTTCAAGAAGACTGACCTTTCCTATTGTCTATGTTTCGAACCATTCCTGTGACACTAGTTATAGATTCCGATGCTTCACTTCAGGTTTACTGTATCCCTCCGACTTTCTTATTGACAATGAAACACAGAAATTGCATCAGAATTAAATAGAAATGGCACAATGCCGACTTAAGAACCAGAAAACTGACTCTTTTTACTGTCTATGTTTTGAAGCATTCCCGTGGCTCTAGTTATAGATTCCGATGCTTCACTTCAGGTTTACTGTGTCCCTCTGACCTTCTCATTGACGATGAAACACAGAAATTGCATCGGAATTATATACAAAAGCGCAATGCCGACTTAAGTACAAGAGAACTGACTCTTCCTACTGTCTATGCTTTTAACCATTCCTGTGACACTAGTTATAGATTCCGATGCTTCACTTCAGGTTTACTGTATCCCTCTGACCTTCTTATTGACGATGAAACACAGGAATTGCATCGGAATTACATACAAAATGCCCAATGCCGACTTAAGTACAAGAGGATTGACTCTTCTTGCTGTCTATGATTTGTAACATTCCTGTGACACTAGTTATAGATTCCGATACTTCACTTCAGGTTAACTGTATCCCTCGGACCATCTTATTGACGACGAAACACAGAAATTGCATCGGAATTAAATTGAAAAGGCACAATGCCGACTTAAGTTCAAGAAGACTGACCCTTCCTATTGTCTACGTTTTGAACCATTCCTGTGAGACTAGATATAGATTCCGATGTTTCAGTTCAGGTTTAATGTATCCCTCTGACCTTCTTATTGACGATGAAACACAGATATAGCGTCGGAATTAAATAGAAAAGGCACAATGCCGACTTAAGTACAAGAAGACTGACTCTTCTGAATGACTATGTTTTGAACATTTCCTGTGAGACAAGTTTTAGATTCCGATGCTTCTCTAGATGTTTACTGTATCCCTTGGACCTTCGTATTGACGATGAAACACAGAAATTGCATCGGAATTAAATACAAAAGGCACAATGCCGACTTAAGTACAAGAAAACTGACTCATCTTACTGTCTATGTTTTGAACCATTCCTATGACACTAGTTATAGGTTCAGATTCTTCACTTCAGGTGTACTGTATCCCTCCGACCTTCTTATTGACAATGAAACACAGAAATTGCATCAGAATTAAATAGAAAAGGCACAATGCCGACTTAAGTACCAGAAAGCTGACTCTTCTTACTGTCTATGTTTTGAAGCATTCCCGTGGCACTAGTTATAGATTCTGATGCTTCACTTCAGGTTTACTGTGTCCCTCTGACCATCTTATTGACGATGAAACACAGAAATTGCATCGGAATTAAATACAAAAGCGCAATGCCGACTTAAGTACAAGAGAACTGACTCTTCCTACTGTCTATGTTTTGAACCATTCCTGTGACACTAGTTATGGATTCCGATGCTTCAATTCAGGTTTACTGTATCCCACTGACCTTCTTATCGACGATGAAACACAGAAATTGCATCATAATTTAATACAAAAGGCACAATGCCGACTCAAGTACAAGAAGTCTGGCTCTTCTTACTGTCTATGCTTTGAACCATTCCTGTGACACTAGTTATTGATTGCGATGCTTCACTTCAGGTTTACTGTATCCCTCTGACCTTCTTATTGACGATGAAACACAGAAATTGCATCGGAATTAAATACATAGGCACAATGCCGACTCAAGTAGAAGAAGGCTGGCTCTTCTTACTGTCTATGTTTTGAACCATTCCTGTGACACTAGTCATAGATTCCGATGCTTCACATCAGGTTTACTGTTTCCCTCTGACCTTCTTATTGACGATGAAACACAGAAATTGCATCGGAATTAAATAGAAAAGGCACAATGCCGACTTAAGTACAAGAAAACT
This sequence comes from Schistocerca piceifrons, assembly GCF_021461385.2. Classification (NCBI taxonomy): domain Eukaryota; kingdom Metazoa; phylum Arthropoda; class Insecta; order Orthoptera; family Acrididae; genus Schistocerca; species Schistocerca piceifrons. The sequence goes on along the minus strand of NC_060141.1, from coordinate 849,470,863 downwards.
GACTCTTCTTAGTGTCTATGTTTTGACCCATTCACGTGACACAGGTTATAGATTCCGATGCTTCACTTCAGGTTTACTGTATCCCTCTGACCTACTTATTGACGATGAAACACAGAAATTGCATCGGAATTATATACAAAAGCGCAATGCCGACTTAAGTACAAGAGAACTGACTCTGCCTACTGTCTATGCTTTTAACCATTCCTGTGACACTAGTTATAGATTCCGATGCTTCACTTCAGGTTTACTGTATACCTTGGACCTTCTTATAGACGATGAAATGCAGAAATTGTATCGAAATTAAATACAAAAGGCACAATGCCGACTTATGTACAAGAATACTGACTCATTTTACTGTCTATTTTTGATCCATTCCTGTGACACTAGTTATAGATTCCGATGCTTCACTGCAGGTTTACTGTATCTTGGACTTTCTTATTGACGACGAAACACAGAAATTGCATCGGAATTGAATCGAAAAGGCAGAATGCCAACTTAAGTACAAGAAGACTGACTCTTCCTACTATCTATGTTTTGAACCATTCCTGTCTCACTAGTTACAAATTCCGCTGTCTCACTTCAGTTTTACTGTATCCCTCTGACCTTCTTATTGACGATGAAACACAGAAATTGCATCGGAATTACATACAAAATGCCCAATGCCGACTTAAGTACAAGAGGATTGACTCTTCTTGCTGTCTATGATTTGAAGCATTCCTGTGACACTAGTTATCAGATTCCGATACTACACTTCAGGTTTACTGTATCCCTCGAACCATCTTATTGACGACGAGACACAGAAATTGCATCGGAATTAAATTGAAAAGGCACAATGCCGACATAAGTACAAGAAGACTGACTCTACCTACTGTCTACGATTTGAACCATTAATGTGACCCTAGTTATAGATTCCGATGCTTCACTTCAGGTTTACTGTATCCCTCTGACCTTCTTATTGACGATGAAACACAGAAATTGCATCGTAATTAAATACAAAAGGCACAATGCCGACTTAAGTACAAGAAAACTGACTCTTCTTACTGTCTATGTTTTGAACCATTCCTGTTTCACTAGTTCTAGATTCCGCAGTTTCACCTCAGGTTTACTGTATCCCTCTGACCTTCTTATTGACGATGAAACACAGAAATTGCATCGGAATTAGATACAAAAAGTACAATGTCGACTTAAGTACAAGAGGACTGACTCTTCTTGCTGTCTATGTTTTGAAACATTCCTGTGACACTAGTTATATATTCCGATACTTCACTTCAGGTTTACTGTATCCCATGGACCTTCTTATTGACGACGAAACACAGAAATTGCTTCGGAATTAAATAGAAAAGGCACAATGCCGACTTAAGTTCAAGAAGACTGACCTTTCCTATTGTCTATGTTTTGAACCATTCCTGTGACACTAGTTATCGATTCCAATGTTTCACTTCAGGTTTACTGTGTCACTCTGACCTTCCTATAGACGACGAAACACAGAAATTGCATCGGAATGAAATAGAAACGGCACGATGCCGACTTAAGTACAAGAAGACTGACTCTTCTGAATGACTATGTTTTGAACATTTCCTGTGAGACAAGTTTTAGATTCCGATGCTTCAATATATGTTATCGATTCCGATGTTTCACTTCAGGTTTACTGTGTCACTCTGACCTTCCTATTGACGACGAAACACAGAAATTGCATCGGAATTAAATAGAAAAGGCACAATGCCGACTCAAGTACAAGAAGACTGACTCTACCTACTGTCTATGTTTTGAACCATTAATGTGACACTAGTTATTGATTCCGATGCTTCACTTCAGGTTTACTGTATCCCTCTGACCTTCTTATTGACGATGAAACACAGAATTTGCATCGGAATTAAATACAAAAGGCACAATGCCGACTTAAGTACAAGAAGACTGACTCTTCTTACTGACTATGTTTTGAACCATTCCTGTGACACTAGTTATAGATTCCGATGCTTCCCTTCAGGTTTACTGTGTCCCTCTAACCTTCTTATTGACGATGAAACACAGTAATTGCATCGGAATTAAATACAAAAGGCACAATGCCGACTTAAGCACAAGAAGACTGACTCTTATTACTCTCTATGTTTTGATCCATTCCAGTGACACTAGTTATTGATTCCGATGCTTCACTTCAGGTGTACTGTATCCCTTGGACCTTCTTATTGACGATGAAACACAGAAATTGCATCGGAATTAAATACAGAAGGCACAATGCCGACTTAAGTACAAGTAGACTGACTCTTCCTACTGTCTATGTTTTGAACCATTCCTGTGACACTAGTTATGGATTCCGATGATTCACTTCAGGTTTACTATATCCCTCTGACCATCGTATTGACGATGAAACACAGAAATTGCATCCGAATTAAATAGAAAAGGCACAATGCTGACTTAAGTGCAAGAAGAATGACTCTTCCTCCTGTCTATGTTTTGAACCATTCCTGTGACACTAGTTATAGATTCCGATGCTTCACTTCAGGTTTACTGTATCCCTCAGACCTTCTTATTGACGATGAAATACATAAATTGCATCGGAATTAAATACAAAATGCTCAATCGTGACTCAAATACAAGATGACTGGCTCTTGTTACTCTCTATGTTTTGAAGCTTTCCTGTGAGACCGGTTTTAGATTCCGATGCTTCACTTCAGGTTTACTGTATCCTCTGACTTTCTTATTGACGATGAAACACAGAAATTGCATCGGAATTAAATACAAAAGGCACAATGCCGACTTAAGTACAAGAAGACTGACTCTTCTTACTGACTATGTTTTGAACCATTCCTGTGACACTAGTTATAGATTCCGATGCTTCCCTTCAGGTTTACTGTGTCCCTCTAACCTTCTTATTGACGATGAAACACAGTAATTGCATCGGAATTAAATACAAAAGGCACAATGCCGACTTAAGCACAAGAAGACTGACTCTTATTACTCTCTATGTTTTGATCCATTCCAGTGACACTAGTTATCGATTCCGATGCTTCACTTCAGGTTTACTGTGTCCCTCTGACCGTCCTATAGACGACGAAACACAGAAATTGCATCGGAATTAAATAGAAACGGCACCATGCCGACTTAAGTACAAGAAGACTGACTCTTCTTAATGACTATGTTTTGAACATTTCCTGTGAGACAAGTTTTAGATTCCGATGCTTCACTATATGTTTACTGTATCGCTTGGACCTTCTTATTGACGATGAAACACAGAAATTGCATCGGAATCAAATACAAAAGGCACAATGCCGACTTAAGTACAAGAAGACTGACTCATCTTACTGTCTATGTTTTGAACCATTCCTGTGACACTAGTTATAGATTCCAATGCTTCACTTCAGGTTTACTGCATCCCTCCGACCTTCTTATTGACGATGAAACACAGAAATTCCATCAGAATTACATAGAAAATTCACAATGCCGACTTAAGTACAAGAAAACTGACTCTTCTTACTGTCTATGTTTTGAAGCATTCCCGTCTCACTAGTTATAGATTCCGATGCTTCACTTCAGGTTTACTGTGTTCCTCTGACCTTCTTATTGACGATGAAACACAGAAATTGGATCGGAATTAAATACAAAAGCGCAATGCCGACTTAGGTACAAGAGAACTGACTCATCCTACTGTCTATGCTTTGAACCATTCCTGTGACACTAGTTATAGATTCCGATGCTTCACTTCGGGTTTACTGTATCCCACTGATCTTCTTATTGACGATGAAACACAGAAATTGCATCATAATTAAATACAAAATGCACAATGCCGACTCAAGTACAAGAAGACTGGCTCTTCTTACTGTCTATGCTTTGAACCATTCCTGTGACACTAGTTATAGCTTCCGATGCTTCACTTCAGTTTTACTGTATCCCTCGGACCTTCTTATTGACGATGAAACACAGAAATTGTATTGGAATTAAATACAAAAGGCACAATGCCGAATAAAGTAAAGAAAACTGACTCTTCTTACTGTCTATGTTTGAACCATTCCTGTGACACTAGTTATGGATTCCGATGCTTCACTTCCGGTTAACTGTATCCCTCTGACATTCTTATTGACGATGAAACACAGAAATTGCATCGAAATTAAATAGAAAAAGCACAATGCCGACTTAAGTACAAGAAAACTGACTCCTCTTACTGCCTATGTTTTGACCCACTCCGGTGACACTAGTTATAGATTCCGATGCTTCACTTCAGGTTTACTGTATCCCTCTGACCTACTTATTGACGATGAACATTAGAAATTGCATCGGAATTAAAGACAAAAGGCACAATGCCGACTTACGTACAAGAAGACTGACTCTTATTACTGTCTATGTTTCGAAACATTCCTGTGACACTAGTTATTGATTCCGATGCCTCACTTCAGGTTCACTGTATCCCTCTGACCTTATAATTGACGATGAAACACTGAAATTCCATCGGAATTAAATGCAAAAGGTACTACGCCCACTTAAGTACAAGAAAACTGACTCTTCTTTCTGTCTGTGTTTTGAACCATTCCTGTGACACTAGTTATAGATTCCGATGGTTCACTTCAGGTTTACTGTATTCCTCTGACCTACTTATTGACGATGAAACACAGAAATTGCATCGAAATTAAATACAAAAGCACAATGCTGACTTAAGTACAAGAAAACTGACTCTTCTTACGGTCTATGATTTGAACCATTCCTGTGACGCTAGTTATGGATTCCGATGCTTCACTTCAGGTTTACTGCATCCCTCTGACCTTCTTATTGACGATGAAACACAGAAATTGCATCGGAATTAAATACAAAATGCACAATGCCGACTCAAGTACAAGAAGACTGGCTCTTCTTACTGCCTATTTTTTGAAACTTTCCTGTGAGACCGGTTTTAGATTCCGATGCTTCACTTCAGGTTTACTGTATCCCTCTGACCTTTTTATTGACAATGAAACACAGAAATTGCATCGGAATTAAATACAAAAGGCACAATGCTGAATAAAGTACAAGAAAATTGACTCTTCTTACTATGTTTAGAATCATTCCTGTGACACTAGTTATAGATTCCGATGGCTCACTTCAGGTCTACTGTATGCCTCTGACCTTCTTATTGACGGTGAAACCCAGAATTTGCATCGGAATTAAATACAAAAGGCACAATGCCGACTTAAGTACAAGAACACTGACGCTTCTTACTGTCTATATTTTGAACCATTTCTGTGACACTAGTTATAGATTCCGATGCTTCACTTCAGGTTTACTGTATCCCTCCGACCTTCTTATTGACGATGAAACACTGAAATTCCATCGGAATTAAATCCAAAAGCACAATGCCGATTTAAGTACAAGAAAACTGACTCTTCTTACTATCTATGTTTTGAACCATTCCTGTGACACTAGTTATAGATTCCGATGCTTCACTTCAGGTTTACTGTATGCCTCTGACCTTCTTATTGACGATGAAACACAGAATTTGCATCGGAATTAAATACAAAAGGCACAATGCCGACTTAAGTACAAGAAAACTGACGCTTCTTACTGTCTATGTTTTGAACCATTCCTGTGACACTAGTTATAGATTCCGATGCTTCACTTCAGGTTTACCGTATCCCTCTGACCTTCAGATTGACGATGAAACACAGAAATTGCATCGGAATTAAATATAAAAGGCACAATGCCGACTTAAGTACAAGGAATTTGACTGTTCTTACTGTCTATGTTTTGAACCATTCCTGTGACACTAGTTATAGATTCCGATGCTTCACTTCAGGTTCACTGTATCCCTCTGACCTTCTTATTGACGATGAAACACAGAAATTGCATCGGAATTAAATACAAAAGCACAATGCTGACTTAAGTACAAGAAAACTGACTCTTCTTACGGTCTATGTTTTGAACCATTCCTGTGACGCTAGTTATGGATTCCGATGCTTCACTTCAGGTTTACTGCATCCCTCTGACCTTCTTATTGACGATGAAACACAGAAATTGCATCGGAATTAAATACAAAATGCACAATGCCGACTCAAGTGCAAGAAGACTGGCTCTTCTTACTGCCTATTTTTTGAAACTTTCCTGTGAGACCGGTTTTAGATTCCGATGCTTCACTTCAGGTTTACTGTATCCCTCTGACCTTTTTATTGACAATGAAACACAGAAATTGCATCGGAATTAAATACAAAAGGCACAATGCTGAATAAAGTACAAGAAAACTGACTCTTCTTACTGTCTATGTTTTGAACCATTCCTGTGACACTAGTTATAGATTCCGATGCTTCACTTCACGTTCACTGTATCCCTCTGACATTATAATTGACGATGAAACACTGATATTCCATCGGAATTAACGACAAGAGGCACAATGCCGACTTAAGTACAAGAAAATTTACTCTTCTTACTGTCTATGTTTTGAATTATTCCTGTGACACTAGTTATAGATTCCGATGCTTCACTTCAGGTTTACAGTATACCTCTGACCATCTTATTGACGATGAAACACAGAAAATGAACCAGAATTAAATAGAAAAATTAACAATGCTGACTTAAGTACAAGAAAACTGACTCTTCTTACTGTCTATGTTTTGAACCGTTCCTGTGACTCTAGTTATAGATTCCGATGCTTCACTTCAGGTTTATTGTATGCCTCTGCCCTTCTTATTGACGATGAAACACAGAATTTGCATCGGAATTAAATACAAAAGGCACAATGCCAACTTAAGTACACGAAAACTGACTCTTTTTACTGTCTATGTTTTGAACCATTCCTGTGACACTAGTTGTAGATTCCTATGCTTCACTTCAGGTTTACTGTATACCTCTGACCTTCTTATTGACGATTAAACACAGAAATTGAATCAGAAGTAATTAGAAAAGGCACAATGCTGGCTTAAGTACAAGAAAACTAACTCTTCTTACTGTGTATGATTTTGAACCTTTCCTGTGAGACCAGTTTCTGATTCCGATGCTTCACTTCAGGTTTACTGTTTTCCTTGGACCTTATTTTTGACGATGATACACAGAAATAGCATCGAAATTAAATACAAAAGGCAGAATGCCGACTTAAGTACAAGAAGACTGACTCTTATTACTGTCTATGTTTTAACCATTCCGGTGACACTAGTTATAGATTCCGATGCTTCACTTCATTTCCACTGTATCCCTCTGACCTTATAATTGACGATGAAACACTGAAATTCCATCGGAATTAAATACAAAAGGCGTAATGCGCGACTTAAGTACAAGAAAACTGACTCTTCTTACTGTCTATGTTTTGAAGCATTCCCGTCTCACTAGTTATAGATTCCGATGCTTCACTTCAGGTTTACTGTGTTCCTCTGACCTTCTTATTGACGATGAAACACAGAAATTGGATCGGAATTAAATACAAAAGCGCAATGCCGACTTAGGTACAAGAGAACTGACTCATCCTACTGTCTATGCTTTGAACCATTCCTGTGACACTAGTTACACATACCGATGCTTCACTTCAGGTTTACTGTATCCCTCTGAACTTCTTATTGACGATGAAACACAGAAATTGCATAGAATTAAATACAAAAGGCACAATGCCGAATTAAGTACAAGAAAACTGTCTCTTCTTACTGTCTATGTTTTGAGCCATTCCTGCGACACTAGTTATAGATTCCGATGCTTCACTTCAGGTTTATTGTATGCCTCTGCCCTTCTTATTGACGATGAAACACAGAATTTGCATCGGAATTAAATACAAAAGGCACAATGCCGACCTAAGTACACGAAAACTGACTCTTTTTACTGTCTATGTTTTGAACCATTCCTGTGACACTAGTTATAGATTCCGATGCTTCACATCAGGTTTACTGTATACCTCTGACCTTCTTATTGACGATTAAACACAGAAATTGAATCAGAAGTAATTAGAAAAGGCACAATGCTGGCTTAAGTACAAGAAAACTAACTCTTCTTACCGTGTATGATTTTGAACCTTTCCTGTGAGACCAGTTTCTGATTCCGATTTTTCACTTCAGGTTTACTGTTTTCCTTGGACCTTATTTTTGAAGATGATACACAGAAATTGCATCGAAATTAAACACAAAAGGCAGAATGCTGACTTAAGTACAAGAAGACTGACTCTTATTACTGTCTATGTTTTAACCATTCCGGTGACACTAGTTATAGATTCCGATGCTTCACTTCATTCCCACTGTATCCCTCTGACCTTGTATTTGACGATGAAACACTGAAATTCCATCGGAATTAAATACAAAAGGCATAATGCGCGACTTAAGTACAAGAAAACTGAATCTTCTTACTGTCTATGTTTTGAACCATTCCTGTGACCCTAGTTACAGATTCCGATGCTTCACTTCAGGTTTACTGTATGCCTCTGACCTTCTTATTGACGATGAAACACAGAATTTTCATCGGAATTAAATACAAAAGGCACAATGCCGACTTAAGTACAAGAAAACTAACGCTTCTTACTGTCTATGTTTTGAACCATTCCTGTGACACTAGTTAAAGATTCCGATGCTTCACTTCAGGATTACTGTTTCCCCCTGACCTTCTTATTGACGACGAAACACTGAGATTGCATTGGAATTAAATACAAAAGGCACAATGCCGACTTAAGTACAAGAAAACTGACTCTTCTTACGGTCTATGATTTGAGCCATTCCTGCGACACTAGTTATGAATTCCGATGCTTCACTTCACGTTCACTGTATCCCTCTGACCTTATAATTGACGATGAAACACTGATATTCCATCGGAATTAACGACAAGAAGCGCAATGCCGACTTAAGTACAAGAAAACTGGCTCTTCTTACTGTCTATGTTTTGAACCATTCCTGTGACCCTAGTTATAGATTCCAATGCTTCACTTCAGGTGTACTGTATCCCTTGGATCTTCGTATTGACGACGAAACACAGAAATTGCATCGGAATTCAATAGAAAAGGCACAATGCCGACTTTAGTACAAGAAAACTGACTCTTCTTACTGTCTATGTTTGAACCATTCCTGTGACACTAGTTACACATACCGATGCTTCACTTCAGGTTTACTGTATCCCTCTGAACTTCTTATTGACGATGAAACACAGAAATTGCATAGAATTAAATACAAAAGGCACAATGCCGACTTAAGTACACGAAAACTGACTCTTTTTACTGTCTATGTTTTGAACCATTCCTGTGACACTAGTTATAGATTCCGATGCTTCACTTCAGGTTTATTGTATGCCTCTGCCCTTCTTACTGACGATGAAACACAGAATTTGCATCGGAATTAAATACAAAAGGCACAATGCCGACTTAAGTACACGAAAACTGACTCTTTTTACTGTCTATGTTTTGAACCATTCCTGTGACCCTAGTTATAGATTCCGATGCTTCACTTCAGGTTTACTGTATGCCTCTGACCTTCTTATTGACGATGAAACACAGAATTTTCATCGGAATTAAATACAAAAGGCACAATACCGACTTAAGTACAAGAAAACTAACGCTTCTTACTGTCTATGTTTTGAACCATTCCTGTGACACTAGTTAAAGATTCCGATGCTTCACTTCAGGATTACTGTTTCTCTCTGACCTTCTTATTGACGACGAAACACTGAGATTGCATTGGAATTAAATACAAGAGGCACAATGCCGACTTAAGTACAAGAAAACTGACTCTTCCAACTGTCTATGTTTTAAACCATTCCTGTGACACTAGTTATGAATTCCGATGCTTCACTTCACGTTCACTGTATCCCCCTGACCTTATAATTGACGATGAAACACTGATATTCCATCGGAATTAACGACAAGAGGCGCAATGCCGACTTAAGTACAAGAAAACTGACTCTTCTTACTGTCTATGTTTTGAACCATTCCTGTGACCCTAGTTATAGATTCCAATGCTTCACTTCAGGTTTACTGTATCCCTTGGATCTTCGTATTGACGACGAAACACAGAAATTGCATCGGAATTAAATAGAAAAGGCACAATGGCGACTTCAGTACAAGAAAACTGACTCTTCTTACTGTCTATGTTTTGAACCATTCCTGTGACACTAGTTACACATACCGATACTTCACTTCAGATTTACTGTATCCCTCTGAACTTCTTATTGACGATGAAACACAGAAATTGCATAGAATTAAATACAAAAGGCAAAATGCAGACTTAAGTACAAGAAAACTGTCTCTTCTTACTGTCTTTGTTTTGAACCATTCATGTGACACTAGTTATAGATTCCGATGCTTCACTTCAGGTTTACTGTATCCCTCTGACCTTCTTAGTGGCGATGAAACACAGAAATTGCATCGGAATTAAATACAAAAGGCACAATGCCGACTTAAGTACAATAAAACTGACTCTTCTTACTGTCTATGTTTTGAACCATTCTTGTGACACTAGTTATAGATTCCGATGCTTCACCTCAGGTTTACTGTATCCCTCTGACCTTCTTATTGACGATGAAACACAGAAATTGCATCGGAATTAAATACAAGAGGCACAATGCCGGCTTAGGTACGAGAAAAATGACTCTTTTTTCCTTCTATGTTTTGAACCATTCCTGTGACACTAGTTATAGATTCCGATGCTGCACTTCAGGTTCACTGAATCCCTCTGACCTTCTTATTGACGATGAAACACAGAAATTGCATCGGAATGAAATACAAAAGGCGCAATGCCGACTTAAGTAGAAGAAAACTGACTCTTCTTACTGTCTATGTTTTGAACCATTCCTGTGACACTAGTTATAGATTCCGATGCTTCACTTCAGGTTTACCGTATCCCTCCGTCCTTCTTATTGGCGATGAAACACAGAATTTGCATCGGAATTAAATACAAAAGGCACAATGCCGACCTAAGTACACGAAAACTGACTCTTTTTACTGTCTATGTTTTGAACCATTCCTGTGACACTAGTTATAGATTCCGATGCTTCACATCAGGTTTACTGTATACCTCTGACCTTCTTATTGACGATTAAACACAGAAATTGAATCAGAAGTAATTAGAAAAGGCACAATGCTGGCTTAAGTACAAGAAAACTAACTCTTCTTACCGTGTATGATTTTGAACCTTTCCTGTGAGACCAGTTTCTGATTCCGATTTTTCACTTCAGGTTTACTGTTTTCCTTGGACCTTATTTTTGAAGATGATACACAGAAATTGCATCGAAATTAAACACAAAAGGCAGAATGCTGACTTAAGTACAAGAAGACTGACTCTTATTACTGTCTATGTTTTAACCATTCCGGTGACACTAGTTATAGATTCCGATGCTTCACTTCATTCCCACTGTATCCCTCTGACCTTGTAATTGACGATGAAACACTGAAATTCCATCGGAATTAAATACAAAAGGCATAATGCGCGACTTAAGTACAAGAAAACTGAATCTTCTTACTGTCTATGTTTTGAACCATTCCTGTGACCCTAGTTACAGATTCCGATGCTTCACTTCAGGTTTACTGTATGCCTCTGACCTTCTTATTGACGATGAAACACAGAATTTTCATCGGAATTAAATACAAAAGGCACAATGCCGACTTAAGTACAAGAAAACTAACGCTTCTTACTGTCTATGTTTTGAACCATTCCTGTGACACTAGTTAAAGATTCCGATGCTTCACTTCAGGATTACTGTTTCCCCCTGACCTTCTTATTGACGACGAAACACTGAGATTGCATTGGAATTAAATACAAAAGGCACAATGCCGACTTAAGTACAATAAAACTGACTCTTCTTACGGTCTATGTTTTGAGCCATTCCTGCGACACTAGTTATGAATTCCGATGCTTCACTTCACGTTCACTGTATCCCTCTGACCTTATAATTGACGATGAAACACTGATATTCCATCGGAATTAACGACAAGAAGCGCAATGCCGACTTAAGTACAAGAAAACTGGCTCTTCTTACTGTCTATGTTTTGAACCATTCCTGTGACCCTAGTTATAGATTCCAATGCTTCACTTCAGGTTTACTGTATCCCTTGGATCTTCGTATTGACGACGAAACACAGAAATTGCATCGGAATTCAATAGAAAAGGCACAATGCCGACTTTAGTACAAGAAAACTGACTCTTCTTACTGTCTATGTTTGAACCATTCCTGTGACACTAGTTACACATACCGATGCTTCACTTCAGGTTTACTGTATCCCTCTGAACGTCTTATTGACGATGAAACACAGAAATTGCATAGAATTAAATACAAAAGGCACAATGCCGACTTAAGTACACGAAAACTGACTCTTTTTACTGTCTATGTTTTGAACCATTCCTGTGACACTAGTTATAGATTCCGATGCTTCACTTCAGGTTTATTGTATGCCTCTGCCCTTCTTACTGACGATGAAACACAGAATTTGCATCGGAATTAAATACAAAAGGCACAATGCCGACTTAAGTACACGAAAACTGACTCTTTTTACTGTCTATGTTTTGAACCATTCCTGTGACCCTAGTTATAGATTCCGATGCTTCACTTCAGGTTTACTGTATGCCTCTGACCTTCTTATTGACGATGAAACACAGAATTTTCATCGGAATTAAATACAAAAGGCACAATACCGACTTAAGTACAAGAAAACTAACGCTTCTTACTGTCTATGTTTTGAACCATTCCTGTGACACTAGTTAAAGATTCCGATGCTTCACTTCAGGATTACTGTTTCTCTCTGACCTTCTTATTGACGACGAAACACTGAGATTGCATTGGAATTAAATACAAGAGGCACAATGCCGACTTAAGTACAAGAAAACTGACTCTTCCAACTGTCTATGTTTTAAACCATTCCTGTGACACTAGTTATGAATTCCGATGCTTCACTTCACGTTCACTGTATCCCCCTGACCTTATAATTGACGATGAAACACTGATATTCCATCGGAATTAACGACAAGAGGCGCAATGCCGACTTAAGTACAAGAAAACTGACTCTTCTTACTGTCTATGTTTTGAACCATTCCTGTGACCCTAGTTATAGATTCCAATGCTTCACTTCAGGTTTACTGTATCCCTTGGATCTTCGTATTGACGACGAAACACAGAAATTGCATCGGAATTAAATAGAAAAGGCACAATGGCGACTTCAGTACAAGAAAACTGACTCTTCTTACTGTCTATGTTTTGAACCATTCCTGTGACACTAGTTACACATACCGATACTTCACTTCAGATTTACTGTATCCCTCTGAACTTCTTATTGACGATGAAACACAGAAATTGCATAGAATTAAATACAAAAGGCAAAATGCAGACTTAAGTACAAGAAAACTGTCTCTTCTTACTGTCTTTGTTTTGAACCATTCATGTGACACTAGTTATAGATTCCGATGCTTCACTTCAGGTTTACTGTATCAATCTGACCTTCTTAGTGGCGATGAAACACAGAAATTGCATCGGAATTAAATACAAAAGGCACAATGCCGACTTAAGTACAATAAAACTGACTCTTCTTACTGTCTATGTTTTGAACCATTCTTGTGACACTAGTTATAGATTCCGATGCTTCACCTCAGGTTTACTGTATCCCTCTGACCTTCTTATTGACGATGAAACACAGAAATTGCATCGGAATTAAATACAAGAGGCACAATGCCGGCTTAGGTACGAGAAAAATGACTCTTTTTTCCTTCTATGTTTTGAACCATTCCTGTGACACTAGTTATAGATTCCGATGCTGCACTTCAGGTTCACTGAATCCCTCTGACCTTCTTATTGACGATGAAACACAGAAATTGCATCGGAATGAAATACAAAAGGCGCAATGCCGACTTAAGTAGAAGAAAACTGACTCTTCTTACTGTCTATGTTTTGAACCATTCCTGTGACACTAGTTATAGATTCCGATAGTTCACTTCAGGTTTGCTGTATCCCTCTGACCTCTTATTGACGATGAAACACAGATATCGCATCGGAAATAAATGCAAAAGGCATAATGCCGACTTAAGTTCAAGAAAACTGACTCTTCTTACAGTCTATGCTTTGAACCATTCCTGTGACACTAGTTATAGATTCCGATGCTTCACTTCAGGTTTACTGTATCCCTCTGACCTTCTTGTTGACGATGAAACGAAGAAATTGCAGCGGAATTAAATACAAAAGGCAAAATGCAGACTTAAGTACAAGAAAACTGACTCTTCTTACTGTGTTTGCTTTTTAACCATTCCTGTGAAACTAGTTATCAATTCCGATGCTTCACTTCAGGTTTACTGTATCGCTCTGACCTTCTTATTGACGATGAAACACAGAAATTGCATCGGAATTAAATACAATGGGCACAATGCCGAATTGAGTACAAGAAAACTGGCTCTTCCGACTGTCTATGTTGTGAACCATTCCTGTGACACTAGTTATAGATTCCGATGCTTCACTTCAGGTTTACTGTATCCCTCTGACCGTCTTATTGACGATGTAACACAGAAAATGCATCGGAATTATATACATAGGCACAATGCCGACTCAAGTACAAGAAGACTGGCTCTTCTTACTGTCTATGTTTTGAACCATTCCTGTGACACTAGTTATAGATTCCGATGCTTCACTTCAGGTTAACTGTATCCCTCTGACCTTCTTATTGACGATGAAACAGAGAAATTGGATCAGAATTAAATAGAAAAGGCACAATGCCGACTTAAGTACAATAAAACTGACTCTTCTTACTGTCTATGTTTTGAAGCATTCCCGTGACACTAGTTATAGATTCCGATGCTTCACTTCAGGTTTCCAGTATCCCTCTGACCTTCTTATTGACGTTGAAACACAGAAATTGCATCGGAATTAAATACAAAAGGCACAATGCCGACTCAAGTACGAGAAGACTTGCTCTTCTTACTGTCTATTCTTTGAACCATTCCTGTGACGCTATTTATAGATTCCGATGCTTCACTTCAGGTTTACTGTATCCCTCTGACCTTCTTATTGACGACGAAACACTGAGATTGCATTGGAATTAAATACAAAAGGCACAATGCCGACTTAAGTACAAGAAAACTGACTCTTCTTACTGTCTATGTTTTGAACCATTCCTGTGACACTAGTTATAGGTTCCGATGCTTCACTTCAGGTTTACTGTATACCTCTGACCTTCTTATTGACGATGAAACAGAGAAATTGAATCAGAATTAAATAGAAAAGGCACAATGCTGACTTAAGTACAAGAAAACTAACTCTTCTTACTGTCTAAGTTTTGAACATTTCCTGTGAGACCAGTTTCAGATTCCGATGCTCCACTTCAGGTTTACTGTATCCCTTGGACCTTCATATTGACGATGAAAGAAAGAAATTGCATTGGAATTAAATACAAAAGTCACAACGCCGACTTAAGTACAAGAAAACTGACTCTTCTTACTGTCTATGATTTCAACATTTCCTGTGAGACCAGTTTTAAATCCCGATGCTTCACTATAAGTTTACTGTATCTCTTGGACCTTCTTATTGACGATGAAACACAGAAATTGCATCGGAATTAAATAGAAAAGGCACAATGCGGACTTAAGTACAAGAAAACTGACTCTTCTTACTTTGTATTTCTTGAACCATTCCTGTGACACTAGTTATGGATTCCTATGCTTCACTTCAGGTATATTGTATCTCTCTGACCTTCTTATTGACGATGAAACACAGAAATTGCATCGGAATTAAATACAAAAGGCACAATGCCGACTCAAGTACAAGAAGACCGGCTCTTCTTACTGTCGATGTTTTGCAACTTTCCTGTGAGACCGGTTTTTGATTCCAATGCTTCACTTCAGGATTACTGTATCCCTTGGAACTTCTTATTGACGACGAAACACAGAAATTGCATCGGAATTAAATAGAAAAGACACAATGCGGACGTAGTACAAGAAAACTGACAATTCTTACTGTGTATGTTTTGAACCATTCCTGTGACACTAGTTATAGATTCCAATGCTTCACTATAGGTAAACTGTATCTCTCTGACCTTCTTATTTAAGATGAAACACAGAAATTGCATCGGAATTAAATTCAAAAGGC
The DNA here is from genome assembly GCF_021461385.2 of Schistocerca piceifrons. Classification (NCBI taxonomy): domain Eukaryota; kingdom Metazoa; phylum Arthropoda; class Insecta; order Orthoptera; family Acrididae; genus Schistocerca; species Schistocerca piceifrons. The sequence goes on along the minus strand of NC_060141.1, from coordinate 849,454,888 downwards.
ACAATGCCGACTCAAGTACAAGAAGAGTGGCTCTTCTTACTGCCTATGCTTTGAAACTTTCCTGTGAAACCGGTTTTAGATTCCAATGCTTCACTTCAGGTTAACTGTATCCCTTGGATCTTCTTATTGACGACGAAAAACAGAAATTGCATCGGAATTAAATAGAAAAGGCAAAATGCCGACTTAAGTACAAGAAAACTGACTCTTCTTACTGTCTATGTTTTGAACCATTCCTGTGACACCTGTTACACATTCCGATGCTTCACTTCAGGTTTACTGTATCCCTCTGACCTTCTTGTTGACGATGAAACACAGAAATTGCAGCGGAATTAAATACAAAAGGCAAAATGCAGACTTAAGTACAAGAAAACGGACTCTTCTTACTGTGTTTGTTTTTAACCATTCCTGTGATACTAGTTATCAATTCCGATGCCTCACTTCAGGTTTACCGTATCGCTCTGACCTTCTTATTGACGATGTAACACAGAAAATAGATCGGAATTATATACATAGGCACAATGCCGACTCAAGTACAAGAAGACTGGCTCTTCTTACTGTCTATGTTTTGAACCATTCCTGTGACACTAGTTATAGATTCCGATGCTTCACTTCAGGTTAACTGTATCCCTCTGACCTTCTTATTGACGATGAAACAGAGAAATTGGATCAGAATTAAATAGAAAAGGGACAATGCCGACTTAAGTACAATAAAACTGACTCTTCTTACTGTCTATGTTTTGAAGCATTCCCGTAACACTAGTTATAGATCCCGATGCTTCACGTCAGGTTTCCAGTATCCCTCTGACCTTCTTATTGACGTTGAAACACAGAAATTGCATCGGAATGAAATACAAAAGGCACAATGCCGACTCAAGTACAAGAAGACTGGCTCTTCTTACTGTCTATGCTTTGAACCATTCCTGTGACACTATTTATAGGTTCCGATGCTTCACGTCAGGTTTCCAGTATCCCTCTGACCTTCTTATTGACGTTGAAACACAGAAATTGCATCGGAATTAAATACAAAAGGCACAATGCAGTCTCAAGTACAAGAAGACTGGCTCTTCTTACTGTCTATGCTTTGATTCATTCCTGTGACACTATTTATAGATTCCGATGCTTCACTTAAGGTTTACTGTATCCCTCTGACCTTCTTATTGACGATGAAACACATAAATTGCACCGGAATTAAATACATAGGCACAATGCCGACTCAATTACAAGAAGACTGTCTCTTCTTACTGTCTATGATTTGTACCATTCCTGTGACACTAGTTATAGATTCCGATGCTTCACTTCAGGTTTACTGTATGCCCCTGACCTACTTATTGACGATGAAACACAGAATTTGCATCGGACTTAAATAGAAAAGGCACAATGCCGACTTAAGTACAAGAAAACTGACGCTTCTTACTGTTTATGCTTTGAACCATTTCTGTGACACTAGTTATAGATTCGGATGCTTCACTTCAGGCTCACTGTATCCCTCTGACCTTCTTATTGACGATGAAACACAGAAATTGCATCGGAATTAAATACAAAAGGCACAATGCCGACTTAAGTACAAGAAGACGGACTCTTATCACTGTCTATGTTTTGAACCATTCCTGTGACACTATTTATAGGTTCCGATGCTTCACGTCAGGTTTCCAGTATCCCTCTGACCTTCTTATTGACGTTGAAACACAGAAATTGCATCGGAATTAAATACAAAAGGCACAATGCCGTCTCAAGTACAAGAAGACTGGCTCTTCTTACTGTCTATGTTTTGAATCATTCCTGTGACACTATTTATAGATTCCGATGCTTCACTTAAGGTTTACTGTATCCCTCTGACCTTCTTATTGACGATGAAACACAGAAATTGCATCGGAATTAAATACAAAAGTCACAATGCCGACTTAAGTACAAGAAGACTGACTCTTATTACTGTCTATGTTTTGAACCTATACTGTGACACTAGTTATAGGTTCCGATGCTTCACTTCAGGTTCACTGTATCCCTCTGACCTTATAATTGACGATGAAACACTGACATTCCATCGGAATTAAGTACAAAAGGCACAATGCCGACTTAAGTACAAGAAAACTGACTCTTCTACTCTCTATGTTTTGAACCATTCCTGTGACACTAATTATAGGTTCCGATGCTTCACTTCAGGTTTACTGTGTACCTCTGACCTTCTTATTGACGATGAAACAGAGAAATTGAATCAGAATTAAATAGAAAAGGCACAATGCTGACTTAAGTACAAGAAAACTAACTCTTCTTACTGTCTAAGTTTTGAACCTTTCCTGTGAGACCAGTTTCAGATTCCGATGCTCCACTTCAGGTTTACTGTATCCCTTGGACCTTCTTATTGACGATGAAAGAAAGAAATTGCATTGGAATTAAATACAAAAGTCACAACGCCGACTTAAGTACAAGAAAACTGACTCTTCTTACTGTCTATGATTTCAACATTTCCTGTGAGACCAGTTTTAGATCCCGATGCTTCACTATATGTTTACTCTATCTCTTGGACCTTCTTATTGACGATGAAACACAGAAATTGTATCGGAATTAAATAGAAAAGGCACAATGCGGACTTAAGTACAAGAAAACTGACTCTTCTTACTGTGTATTTCTTGAACCATTCCTGTGACACTAGTTATGGATTCCTATGCTTCACTTCAGGTATACTGTATCTCTCTGACCTTCTTATTGACCATGAAACACAGAAATTGCATCGGAATTAAATACAAAAGGCACAATGCCGACTCAAGTACTAGAAGACCGGCTCTTCTTACTATCGATGTTTTGAAACTTTCCTGTGAGACCGGTTTTTGATTCCAATGCTTCACTTCAGGTTTACTCTATCCCTTGGAACTTCTTATTGACGACGAAACACAGAAATTGCATCGGAATTAAATAGAAAAGGCACAATGCCGACTTAAGTACAAGAAAACTGACTCTTTTTACTGTCTATGTTTTGAACCATTCCTGTGACACTAGTTATGGATTCCGATGCTTCACTTCAGGTTTACTGTATCGCTCTGACCTTCTTATTGACGATGAAACACCGAAATGGCATCGGAATTAAATACAAAATGCACAATGCCGACTTAAGTACAAGAAAACTGACTCTTCTTACTGTCTATGTTTTGAACCATTCCTGTGACACTAGTTATAGATTCCGATAGTTCACTTCAGGTTTGCTGTATCCCTCTGACCTCCTTATTGACGATGAAAGACAGATATTGCATCGGAATTAAATACAAAAGGCACAATGCCGCCTTAAGTGCAAGAAAAGTGACTCTTCTTACTGTCTATGTTTTGAACCATTCCTGTGACACTAGTTATAGGTTCCGATGCATCACTTCAGATTTACTGTATCCCTTGGACCTTCTTATTGACGATGAAACACCGAAATTGCATCAAAAATTAAATACAAAAGGCACAATGCCGACTTAAGTACAGGAAGACTGACTCTTCTTACTGACTATGCTTTGAACATTTCCGGTGAGACCAGTTTTAGATTCTGATGCTTCACTATGTGTTTACTGTATCCCTTGGACCTTCGTATTGACGATGAAACACAGAAATTGCATCGGAATTAAATAGAACAGCACAATGCGGACGTAGTACAAGAAAACTGACTCTTCTTACTGTGTATGTTTTGAACCATTCCTGTGACACCTGTTACACATTCCGATGCTTCACTTCAGGTTTACTGTATCCCTCTGACCTTCTTATTGACGATGAAACACAGAAATTGCAGCGGAATTAAATACATAAGGCAAAATGCAGACTTAAGTACAAGAAAACTGACTCTTCTTACTGTGTTTGTTTTTAACCATTCCTGTGATACTAGTTGTCAATTCCGATGCTTCACTTCAGGTTTACCGTATCGCTCTGACCTTCTTATTGACGATGAAACACAGAAATTGCATCGGAATTAAATACAAAATGCACAATGCCGAATTAAGTACAAGAAATCTGGCTCTTCCGACTGTCTATGTTGTGAACCATTCCTGTGACACTAGATATAGATACCGATGCTTCACTTCAGGTTTGCTGTATCCCTCTGACCGTCTTATTGACGATGTAACACAGAAAATGCATCGGAATTATATACATAGGCACAATGCCGACTCAAGTACAAGAAGACTGGCTCCTCTTACTGTCTATGTTTTGAACCATTCCTGTGACACTAGTTATAGATTCCGATGCTTCACTTCAGGTTAACTGTATCCCTCTGACCTTCTTATTGACGATGAAACAGAGAAATTGGATCAGAATTAAATAGAAAAGTGACAATGCCGACTTAAGTACAATAAAACTGACTCTTCTTACTGTCTATGTTTTGAAGCATTCCCGTAACACTAGTTATAGATCCCGATGCTTCACGTCAGGTTTCCAGTATCCCTCTGACCTTCTTATTGACGTTGAAACACAGAAATTGCATCGGAATGAAATACAAAAGGCACAATGCCGACTCAAGTACAAGAAGACTGGCTCTTCTTACTGTCTATGTTTTGAACCATTCCTGTGACACTATTTATAGGTTCCGATGCTTCACGTCAGGTTTCCAGTATCCCTCTGACCTTCTTATTGACGTTGAAACACAGAAATTGCATCGGAATTAAATACAAAAGGCACAATGCCGTCTCAAGTACAAGGAGACTGGCTCTTCTTACTGTCTATGCTTTGAACCATTCCTGTGACACTATTTATAGATTCCGATGCTTCACTTAAGGTTTACTGTATCCCTCTGACCTTCTTATTGACGATGAAAAACATAAATTGCACCGGAATTAAATACACAGGCACAATGCCGACTCAATTACAAGAAGACTGTCTCTTCATACTGTCTATGATTTGTACCATTCCTGTGACACTAGTTATAGATTCCGATGCTTCACTTCAGGTTACTGTATGCCTCTGACCTACTTATTGACGATGAAACACAGAATTTGCATCGGACTTAAATAGAAAAGGCACAATGCCGACTTAAGTACAAGAAAACTGACGCTTCTTACTGTCTATGTTTTGAACCATTTCTGTGACACTAATTATAGACTCCGATGCTTCACTTCAGGCTCACTGTATCCCTCTGACCTTCTTATTGACGATGAAACACAGAAATTGCATCGGAATTAAATACAAAAGGCACAATGCCGACTTACGTACAAGAAGACTGACTCTTATTACTGTCTATGTTTTGAACCTATACTGTGACACTAGTTATAGGTTCCGATGCTTCACTTCAGGTTCACTGTATCCCTCTGACCTTATAACTGACGATGAAACACTGACATTCCATCGGAATTAAGTACAAAAGGCACAATGCCGACTTAAGTACAAGAAAACTGACTCTTCTACTGTCTATGCTTTGAACCATTCCTGTGACACTAATTATAGGTTCCGATGCTTCACTTCAGGTTTACTGTGTACCTCTGACCTTCTTATTGACGATGAAACAGAGAAATTGAATCAGAATTAAATAGAAAAGGCACAATGCTGACTTAAGTACAAGAAAACTAACTCTTCTTACTGTCTAAGTTTTGAACCTTTCCTGTGAGACCAGTTTCAGATTCCGATGCTCCACTTCAGGTTTACTGTATCCCTTGGATCTTGTTATTGACGATGAAACACAGAAATTGCATCGGAATTAAATACAAAAGGCACAACGCCGACTTAAGTACAAGAAAACTGACTCTTCTTACTGTCTATGAGTTCAACATTTCCTGTGAGACCAGTTTTAGATCCCGATGCTTCACTATATGTTTACTGTATACCTTGGACCTTCTTATTGACGATGAAACACAGAAATTGCATCGGAATTAAATAGAAAAGGCACAATGCGGACTTAAGTACAAGAAAACTGACTCTTCTTACTGTGTATATTTTCAACCATTCCTGTGACACTAGTTATGGATTCCGATGCTTCACTTCAGGTATACTGTATCTCTCTGACCTCCTTATTGACGATGAGACACAGAAATTGCATCGGAATTAAATACAAAAGGCACAATGCCGACTCAAGTACAAGAAGACTGGCTCTTCTTACTGTCGATGTTTTGAAACTTTCTAAGAGACCGGTTTTTGATTCCAATGCTTCACTTCAAGTTTACTGTATCCCTTGGAACTTCTTATTGACGACTAAACACAGAAATTGCATCGGAATTAAATAGAAAAGGCACAATGCCGACTTAAGTACAAGAAAACTGACTCTTCTTACTGTCTATGTTTTGAACCATTGCTGTGACACTAGTTATGGATTCCGATGCTTCACTTCAGGTTTACTGTATCGCTCTGACTTTCTTATTGACGATGAAACACAGAAATGGCATCGGAATTAAATACAAAAAGCACAATGCCGACTTAAGTACAAGAAGACTGACTCTTATTACTGTCTATGTTTTGAACCTTCACTGTGACACTAGTTATCGATTCCGATGCATCACTTCAGGTTTACTGTATCGCTCTGACCTTCTTATTGACGATGAAACACAGAAATTGCATCGGAATTAAATACAAAAGACACAATGCCGAATTAAGTACAAGAAAACTGACTCATCTTACTGTTTATGTTTTGAACCATTCCTGTGACACTAGTTATCGATTCCGATGCTTCACTTCAGGTTTACTGTATCGCTCTGACGTTCGTATTGACGATGAAACACAGAATTTGCATCGGGATTAAATACAAAAGGCACAATGCCGAATTAAGTACAAGAAAACTGACTCTTCTTACTGCCTATGTTTTGAACTATTCCTGTGATACTAGTTATAGATTCCGATGCTTCACTTCAGGTTTACTGTATCCCTCTGACCTTCTTATTGACGATGAAACATAGAATTTGCATCGGAATTAAATACAAAAGGCACAATGGCGACTCAAGTACAAGAAGACTGGCTCTTCTTACTGTCTATGTTTTGAAACTTTCCTGTGAGACCGGTTTTAGATTCCAATACTTCACTTCAGGTTTACTGTATCCCTTGGATCTGCATATTGACGACGAAACACAGAAATTGCATCGGAATTAAATAGAAAAGGCACAATGCCGACTTAAGTACAAGAAAACTGACTCTTCTTAATGTCTATGTTTTGAACCATTCCTGTGATACTAGTTATCGATTCCGATGCTTCACTTCAGGTTTACTGTATCGCTCTGACCTTCTTATTGACGATGAAACACAGAAATTGCATCGGAATTAAATACAAAAGGCACAATGCCGAATTAAGTACAAGAAAACTGACTCTTCATAGTGCCTATGTTTTAAACTATTCCTGTGACACTAGTTATAGATTCCGATGCTTCACTTCAGGTTTACTGTATCCCTCTGACCTTCTTACTGACGATGAAACACAGAAATTGCATCAGAATTAAATACAAAAGGCACAATGCCGATTCAAGTACAAGAAGACTGGCTCTTCCGAATATCTATGCTTTGAACCATTCCTGTGACACTACTTATAGATTCCGATGCTTCACTTCTCGTTTACTGTATCCCTCTGACCTTCTTATTGACGATGAAACAGAGAAATTGCATCAGAATTAAATAGAAAAGGCACTATGTCGACTTAAGTACAAGAAGACTGACTCTTCTTACTGTCTATGCTTTGAAGCATTCAGTGACAGTAGTTATAGATTCCGATGCTTCACTACAGGTTTCCGGTATCCCTCTGACCTTCTTATTGACGATGAAACCCAGTAATGGAATCGGAATTAAATACAAAAGCACAATGTCGACTTAAGTACAAGAGAACTGACTCTTCCTTCTGTCTATGCTTTGAACCATTCCTGTGACACTAGTTATAGATTCCGATGCTTCACTTTGGGTTTGCTGTATCCCACTGACCTTCTTATTGACGATGAAACACAGAAATTGCATCGGAATTAAATACAAAAGGCACAATGCCGACTCAAGCACAAGAAGACTGGCTCTTCTTACTGTCTATGTTTTGAACCATTCCTGTGACGCTAGGTACAGATTCCGATGCTTAACTTCAGGTATACTGTATCCCTCTGACCTTCTTATTGACGATGAAACACAGAAATTGTATCGGAATTAAATACATAGGCACAATGCCGACTCAATTACAAGAAGACTGGCTCTTCTTACTGTTTATGTTTTGAACCAGTCCCGTGACACTAGTTATAGATTCCGATGCTTCACTTCAGGTTTGCTGTATCCCTCTGACCGTCCTATTGACGATGAAACACAGAAATTGCATCGGAATTAAATACAAAAATCACAATGCCAACTAAAGTACAAGAAAACTGACTCTTCTTACTGTCTATGTTTTGAACCATTCCTGTGACGCTAGTTACAGATTCCGATGCTTCACTTCAGGTTTACTGTATGCCTCTGCCCTTTTTATTGACGATGAAACACAGAATTTGCATCGGAATTAAATACAAAAGGCACAATGCCGACTTAAGTACACGAAAACTGACTCTTTTTACAGTCTATGCTTTGAACCATTCCTGTGACACTAGTTATAGATTCCGATGCTTCACATCAGGTTTACTGTATACCTATGACCTTCTTATTGACGATGAAACACAGAAATTGCATCGGAATTAAATACAAAAGACACAATGCCGAATTAAGTACAAGAAAACATACTCTTCTTACTGTTTATGTTTTGAACCATTCCTGTGACACTAGTTTTCGATTCCGATGCTTCACTTCAGGTTTACTGTATCGCTCTGACCTTCTTATTGACAATGAAACACAGAATTTGCATCGGAATTAAATACAAAAGGCACAATGCCGAATTAAGTACAAGAAAACTGACTCTTCTTACTGCCTATGTTTTGAACTATTCCTGTGACACTAGTTACAGATTCCGATGCTTCACTTCAGGTTTACTGTATCCCTCTGACCTTCTTATTGACGATGAAACACAGAATTTGCATCGGAATTAAATACAAAAGGCACAATGCCGACTCAAGTACAAGAAGACTGGCTCTTCTTACTGTCTATGTTTTGAAACTTTCCTGTGAGACCGGTTTTAGATTCCAATGCTTCACTTCAGGTTTACTGTATACCTTGGAACTGCATATTGACGACTAAACACAGAAATTGCATCGGAATTAAATAGAAAAGGCACAATGCCGACTTAAGTACAAGAAAACTGACTCTTCTTACTGTCTATGTTTTGAACCATTCCTGTGACACTTGTTACACATTCAGATGCTTCACTTCATGTTTACTGTATCCCTCTGACCTTCTTATTGACGATGAAACACAGAAATTGATTCGGAATTAAATACAAAAGGCACAATGCCGACTTAAGTACAAGGAATCTGACTCTTCTTACTGTTTATGTTTTCAACCATTCCTGTGACACTAGTTATCGATTTCGATGCTTCACTTCAGGTTTACTGTATCGCTCTGACATTCTTATTGACGATGAAACACAGAAATTGCATCGGAATTAAATACAAAAGGCACAATGCCGAATTAAGTACAAGAAAATTGACTCTTCATACTGCCTATATTTTAAACTATTCCTGTGACACTAGTTATAGATTCCGTTGCTTCACTTCAGGTTTACTGTATCCCTCTGACCTTCTTATTGACGATGAAACACAGAAATTGCATCAGAATTAAATACAAAAGGCACAATGCCGATTCAAGTACAAGAAGACTGGCTCTTCCGAATATCTATGTTTTGAACCATTCCTGTGACACTACTTATAGATTCCGATGCTTCAATTCACGTTTACTGTATCCCTCTGACCTTCTTATTGACGATGAAACAGAGAAATTGCATCAGAATTAAATAGAAAAGGCACTATGTCGACTTAAGTACAAGAAAACTGACTCTTCTTACTGATTATGTTTTGAAGCATTCCCGTGACACTAGGTATACATTCCGATGCTTCACTTCAGGTTTCCGGTATCCCTCTGACCTTCTTATTGACGATGAAACCCAGAAATGGCATCGGAATTAAATACAAAAGCACAATGTCGACTTAAGTACAAGAGAACAGACTCTTCTTACTGTCTATGCTTTGAACCATTCCTGTGACACTAGTTACAGATTCCGATGCTTCACTTCAAGTATACTGTATCCCTCTGACCTTCTTATTGACGATGAAACACAGAAATTGCATCGGAATTAAATACAAGGGCACAATGCCGACTCAATTACAAGAAGACTGGCTCTTCTTACTGTCTATGTTTTGAACCATTCCTGTGACACTAGTTATAGATTACGATGCTTCACTTCAGGTTTGCTGTATCCCTCTGACCATCTTATTGACGATGAAAAACAGAAAGTGCATCGGAATTAAATACAAAAGGCACAATGCAAACTAAAGTACAAGAAAACTGACTCTTCTTACTGTCTATGTTTTGAACCATTCCTGTGACTCTAGTTATAGATTCCGATGCTTCACTTCAGGTTTACTGTATGCCTCTGCCCTTTTTATTGACGATGAAACACAGAATTTGCATCGGAATTAAATACAAAAGGCACAAAGCCGACTTAACTACACGAAAACTGACTCTTTTTACTGTCTATGTTTTAACCATTCCTGTGACACTAGTTATAGATTCCGATGCTTCACTTCAGGTTTACTGTATACCTCTGTCCTTCTTATTGACGATTAAACACACAAATTGAATCAGAATTAATTAGAAAAGGCACAATGCTGACTTAACTACAAGAAAACTAACTCTTCTTACTGTGTATTTTGTTGAACCGTTCCTGTGAGACCAGTTTCAGATTCCGATGCTTCACTTCCGGTTTACTGTATCCTTTGGACCATCTTATTGACAATGATACACAGAAATTGCATCGGAATTAAATACAAACGGCACAATGCCGACATAAGTACAAGAATACTGACTCTTATTACTGTCTATGTTTTAACCATTCCTGTGACACTAGTTATAGATTCCGATGCTTCACTTCATTTTCACTGTATCCCTCTGACCTTATAATTGACGATGAAACACTGAAATTCCATCGGAATTAAATACAAAAGGCATAATGCGCGACTTAAGTACAAGAAAACTGACTCTTCTTACTGACTATGTTTTGAACCATTCCTGTGACCCTAGTTATAGATTCCGATGCTTCACTTGAGGTTTACTGTATGCCTCTGACCTTCTTATTGACGATGAAACACAGAATTTGCATCGGAATTAAATACAAAAGGCACAATGCCGACTTAAGTACAAGAAAACTAACGCTTCTTACTGTCTATGTTTTGAACCATTCCTGTGACACTAGTTAAAGATTCCGATGCTTCACTTCAGGTTTACTGTTTTCCTCTGACCTTCTTATTGACAATGAAACACATAAATTGCATTGGAATTAAATAGAAATGCACAATGCCGACTTAAGTACAAGAAAACTGACTCTTCTTACTGTCTATGTTTTGAACCATTCCTGTGACACTAGTTATGGATTCTGATGCTTCACTTAAGGTATACTTTATCCCTCTGACCTTCTTATTGACGATGAAACAAAGCAATTGCATCGGAATTAAATACAAAAGGCTCAATGCCGACTCAAGTACACGAAGACTGGGTCTTCTTACTGTCTATGTTTTGAAACTTTCCTGTGAGACCGGTTTTAGATTCCGATGCTTCACTTCAGGTTTACTGTATCCCGCTGACCTTCTTATTGACGATGAAACACAGAAATTGCATCGGAATTAAATACTAAAGGCACAATGCCGACTTAAGTACACGAAAACTGACTCTTTTTACTGTCTATGTTTTAACCATTCCTGTGACACTAGTTATAGATTCCGATGCTTCACTTCATTTTCACTGTATCCCTCTGACCTTATAATTGACGATGAAACACTGAAATTCCATCGGAATTAAATACAAAAGGCATAATGCGCGACTTAAGTACAAGAAAACTGACTCTTCTTACTGTCTATGTTTTGAACCATTCCTGTGACCCTAGTTATAGATTCCGATGCTTCACTTCAGGTTTACTGTATGCCTCTGACCTTCGTATTGACGATGAAACACAGAATTTGCATCGGAATTAAATACAAAAGGCACAATGCAGACATAAGTACAAGAAGACTGACTCTTATTACTGTCTATGTTTTAACCATTCCTGTGACACAAGTTATAGATTCCGATGCTTCACTTCATTTTCACTGTATCCCTCTGACCTTATAATTGACGATGAAACACTGAAATTCCATCGGAATTAAATACAAAAGGCATAATGCGCGACTTAAGTACAAGAAAACTGACTCTTCTTACTGTCTATGTTTTGAACCATTCCTGTGACCCTAGTTATAGATTCCGATGCTTCACTTCAGGTTTACTGTATGCCTCTGACCTTCTTTTTGACGATGAAACGCAGAATTTGCATCGGAATTAAATACAAAAGGCACAATGCCGACTTAAGTACAAGAAAACTAACGCTTCTTACTGTCTATGTTTTGAACCATTCCTGTGCCACTAGTTAAAGATTCCGATGCTTCACTTCAGGTTTACTGCTTTCCTCTGACCTTCTTATTGACAATGAAACACATAAATTGCATCGGAATTAAATAGAAAAGGCACAATGCCGACTTAAGTACAAGAAAACTGACTCTTCTTACTGTCTATGTTTTGAACCATTCCTGTGACACTAGTTATAGATTCCGATGCTTCACTTCAGGTTTACTGTATCCCTCTGACCTTCTTATTGACGATGAAACAAAGCAATTGCATCGGAATTAAATACAAAAGGCACAATGCCGACTCAAGTACACGAAGACTGGCTCTTCTTACTGTCTATGTTTTGAAACTTTCCTGTGAGACCGGTTTTAGATTCCGATGCTTCACTTCAGGTTTACTGTATCCCGCTGACCTTCTTATTGACGATGAAACACAGAAATTGCATCGGAATTAAATACTAAAGGCACAATGCCGACTTATTTACAGAAAACTGACTCTTTTTACTGTCTATGTTTTGAACCATTCCTGTGACACTAGTTACAGATTCCGATGCTTCACTTCAGGTTTACTGTATCCCTCTGACCTTCTTATTGATGATGAAGCACAGAAATTGCATCGGAATTAAATACAAAAGCAAAACGCAGACTTAAGTACAAGAAAACTGACTCTTCTTACTGCCTTTGCTTTGAACCATTCCTGTGACACTAGTTATAGATTTCGATGCTTCACTTCTGGTTTACAGTATCCCTCTGACCTTCTTATTGACGATGAAACACAGAAATTGCATCGGAATTAAATACAAAAGGCACAATGCCGACTTAAATACAAGAAATCTGACTCTTCTTACTGTTTATGATTTGAACCATTCCTGTGACACTAGTTATCGATTCCGATGCTTCACTTCAGGTTTGCTGTATCGCTCTGACCTTCTTATTGACTATGAAACACAGAAATTTCATCGGAATTAAATACAAATGACACAATGCCGAATTAAGTACAAGAAAACTGACTCTTCTTACTGTTTATGTTTTGAACCATTCCTGTGACAATAGTTATCGATTCCGATGCTTCACTTCAGGTTTACTGTATCGCTCTGACCTTCTTATTGACGATGAAGCACAGAATTTGCATCGGAATTAAATACAAAGGGCACAATGCCGAATTAAGTACAAGAAAACTGACTCTTCCTACTGCCTATGTTTTAAACTATTCCTGTGACACTAGTTATACATTCTGATGCGTCACTTCATGTTTACTGTATCCCTCTGACCTTCTTATTGACGATGAAAGACAGAAATTGCATCGGAATTAAATACCAAATTCACAATGCCGACTCAAGTACAAGAAGACTGGCTTTTCTTACTGTCTATGCTTTGAAACTTTCCTGTGAGAAAGGTTTAAGATTCCAATGCTTCACTTCAGGTTTACTGTATCCCTTGGATCTTCATATTCACGACGAAACACAGAAATTGCATCGGAATTGAATAGAAAAGGCACAATGCCGACTTAAGTACAAGAAAACTGACTCTTCTTACTGTCTATGTTTGAATCTTTCCTGTGACACTAGTTACACATTCCGATGCTTCACTTCATGTTTACTGTATCCCTCTGACCTTCTTATTGACGATGAAACACAGAAATTGCATCGGAATTAAATACAAAAGGCACAATGCCAACTTAAGTACAAGAAATCTGACTCTTCTTACTGTTTATGTTTTCAACCATTCCTGTGACACTAGTTATAGATTCCGATGCTTCACTTCAGGTTTACTGTATCCCTCTGACCTTCTTATTGACGTTGAAACACAGAAATTGCATCAGAATTAAATACAAAAGGCACAATGCCGATTCAAGTACAAGAAGACTGGCTCTTCCGACTATCTATGCTTTGAACCATTCCTGTGACCCTAGTTATAGATTCCGATGCTTCACTTCACGTTTACTGTATCCCTCTGACCTTCTTATTGACGATGAAACAGAGAAATTTCATCAGAATTAAATAGAAAAGGCACAATGCCGACTTAAGTACAAGAAAACTGACTCTTCTTACTGTCTATGTTTTGAAGCATTCCCATGACACTAGTTATAGATTCCGATGCTTCACTTCAGGTTTCTGGTATCCCTCTGACCCTCTTATTGACGATGAAACCCAGAAATGGCATCGGAATTAAATAAAAAAGCACAATGTCGACTTAAGTACAAGAGAACTGACTCTTCCTTCTGGCTATGTTTTGAACCCTTCCTGTGGCACTAGTTACACATTCCGATGCTTCACTTCAGGTTAACTGTATCCCACTGACCTTCTTATTGACGATGAAACACAGAAATTGCATCGGAATTAAATACATAAGTCACAATGCCGACTCAAACACAAGAAGACTGGCTCTTCTTACTGGCTATGTTTTGAAACTTTCCTGTGAGACCGGTTTTAGATACCCTTTGCTTTACTTCAGGTTTATTGTATCCCTTGGATCATTTTATTGACGACGAAACACAGAAGTTGCATTGGAATTAAATAGAAAACGCACAATGCCGACTTTAGTACAAGAAAACTGTCTCTCCTTACTGTCTATGTTTTGAACCATTCCTGTGACACTAGGTACACATTCCGATGCTTCACTTCAGGTTTACTGTATCCCTCTGACCTTCTTATTGACGATGAAACACAGAAATTGCCTCGGAATTAAATACAAAAGGCACAATGCCGACTTATGTACAAGAAGACCTACTCTTCTTACTGTCTACGTTTTGAACCACTCCTGCGACACTAGTTATAGATTCCATGCTTCACTTCAGGTTTACTGTATCCCT
This sequence comes from Schistocerca piceifrons, assembly GCF_021461385.2. NCBI lineage: Eukaryota > Metazoa > Arthropoda > Insecta > Orthoptera > Acrididae > Schistocerca > Schistocerca piceifrons. Next base: position 849,439,657 of record NC_060141.1, on the reverse strand, counting down.
TAGGGCTTCTTGTTGACGATGAAACACAGAAATTGCATCTTAACTAAGTACAAAAGGAACATTTCAGACTTAAGTACAAGAAGTCTGACTCTTCTTACTGTCTATGGTTTGAACCATTCGTGGGACACTAGTTACAGATTCAGATTCTGCACTTCATGTATACTGTATCCAGCAGACCTTCTTATTGATGATGAAGCACTGAAATTGCATCGGAGTTAAATACAAAAGGCACAATGCCGACTTAAGTGCAAGAAGACTGACTCAAATTACTGTCTATGGTTTGAACCATTCCTGTGACACTAGTTACAGATTCAGATGTTGCACTTTAGGTATACTGTACCCAGCTGACGTTCTTATGGATGATGAAGCACAGAAATTGCATCGGAGTTAAATACAAAAGGCAACATGCCGACTTTAGTACAAGAAGACAGACTCTTCTTACTATCTATGATTTGAACCATTTTTGTGACACTAGTTATAGATTCCGATGCTTCTCTTCAGGTTTACTGTATCCAGCTGACCTTCTTATTGACGATGAAACACCGAAATTGCATCGGAATTACATACAAAGGGCACAATGCCGACTTACGAACAAGAAGCCTGACTCCTCTTACTGTCTATGTTTTGAACCATTCCTGTGACACTAGTTATAGATTCCGATGCTTTACTCAAGTTTTACTGTATCCCTCTGACCTTCTTATTGACGATGAAACAGAGAAATTGCATCAGAATTAAATAGAAAAGGCACTATGTCGACTTAAGTACAAGAAGACTGACTCTTCTTACTGTCTATGTTTTGAAGCATTCCAGTGACAGTAGTTATAGATTCCGATGCTTCACTACAGGTTTCCGGTATCCCTCTGACCTTCTTATTGACGATGAAACCCAGAAATGGAATCGGAATTAAATACAAAAGCACAATGTCGACTTAAGTACAAGAGAACTGACTCTTCCTTCTGTCTATGCTTTGAACCATTCCTGTGACACTAGTTATAGATTCCGATGCTTCACTTTGGGTTTGCTGTATCCCACTGACCTTCTTATTGACGATGAAACACAGAAATTGCATCGGAATTAAATACAAAAGGCACAATGCCGACTCAAGCACAAGAAGACTGGCTCTTCTTACTGTCTATGATTTGAACCATTCCTGTGACGCTAGTTACAGATTCCGATGCTTCACTTCAGGTATACTGTATCCCTCTGACCTTCTTATTGACGATGAAACACAGAAATTGTATCGGAATTAAATACATAGGCACAATGCCGACTCAATTACAAGAAGACTGGCTCTTCTTACTGTTTATGTTTTGAACCAGTCCCGTGACACTAGTTATAGATTCCGATGCTTCACTTCAGGTGTGCTGTATCCCTCTGACCGTCCTATTGACGATGAAACACAGATATTGCATCGGAATTAAATACAAAAGGCACAATGCCAACTAAAGTAGAAGAAAACTGACTCTTCTTACTGTCTATGTTTTGAACCATTCCTGTGACGCTAGTTACAGATTCCGATGCTTCACTTCAGGTTTACTGTATGCCTCTGCCCTTTTTATTGACGATGAAACACAGAATTTGCATCGGAATTAAATACAAAAGGCACAATGCCGACTTAAGTACACGAAAACTGACTCTTTTTACAGTCTATGCTTTGAACCATTCCTGTGACACTAGTTATAGATTCCGATGCTTCACATCAGGTTTACTGTATACCTATGACCTTCTTATTGACGATGAAACACAGAAATTGCATCGGAATTAAATACAAAAGACACAATGCCGAATTAAGTACAAGAAAACATACTCTTCTTACTGTTTATGTTTTGAACCATTCCTGTGACACTAGTTTTCGATTCCGATGCTTCACTTCAGGTTTACTGTATCGCTCTGCCCTTCTTATTGACAATGAAACACAGAATTTGCATCGGAATTAAATACAAAAGGCACAATGCCGAATTAAGTACAAGAAAACTGACTCTTCTTACTGCCTATGTTTTGAACTATTCCTGTGACACTAGTTATAGATTCCGATGCTTCACTTCAGGTTTACTGTATCCCTCTGACCTTCTTATTGACGATGAAACACAGAATTTGCATCGGAATTAAATACAAAAGGCACAATGCCGACTCAAGTACAAGAAGACTGGCTCTTCTTACTGTCTATGTTTTGAAACTTTCCTGTGAGACCGGTTTTAGATTCCAATGCTTCACTTCAGGTTTACTGTATACCTTGGAACTGCATATTGACGACGAAACACAGAAATTGCATCGGAATTAAATAGAAAAGGCACAATGCCGACTTAAGTACAAGAAAACTGACTCTTCTTACTGTCTATGTTTTGAACCATTCCTGTGACACTAGTTACACATTCAGATGCTTCACTTCATGTTTACTGTATCCCTCTGACCTTCTTATTGACGATGAAACACAGAAATTGATTCGGAATTAAATACAAAAGGCACAATGCCGACTTAAGTACAAGGAATCTGACTCTTCTTACTGTTTATGTTTTCAACCATTCCTGTGACACTAGTTATCGATTCCGATGCTTCTCTTCAGGTTTACTGTATCGCTCTGACATTCTTATTGACGATGAAACACAGAAATTGCATCGGAATTAAATACAAAAGGCACAATGCCGAATTAAGTACAAGAAAATTGACTCTTCATACTGCCTATATTTTAAACTATTCCTGTGACACTAGTTATATATTCCGTTGCTTCACTTCAGGTTTACTGTATCCCTCTGACCTTCTTATTGACGATGAAACACAGAAATTGCATCAGAATTAAATACAAAAGGCACAATGCCGATTCAAGTACAAGAAGACTGGCTCTTCCGAATATCTATGTTTTGAACCATCCCTGTGACACTACTTATAGATTCCGATGCTTCAATTCACGTTTACTGTATCCCTCTGACTTTCTTATTGACGATGAAACAGAGAAATTGCATCAGAATTAAATAGAAAAGGCACTATGTCGACTTAAGTACAAGAAAACTGACTCTTCTTACTGATTATGTTTTGAAGCATTCCCGTGACACTAGGTATACATTCCGATGCTTCACTTCAGGTTTCCGGTATCCCTCTGACCTTCTTATTGACGATGAAACCCAGAAATGGCATCGGAATTAAATACAAAAGCACAATGTCGACTTAAGTACAAGAGAACAGACTCTTCCTTCTGTCTATGTTTTGAACCATTCCTGTGACACTAGTTATAGATTCCGATGCTTCACTTCGGGTTTACTGTATCCCACTGACCTTCTTATTGATGATGAAACACAGATATTGCATCGGAATTAAATACAAAAGGCACAATGCCGACTCAGGTACAAGAGGACTGGCTCTTCTTACTGTCTATGCTTTGAACCATTCCTGTGACACTAGTTACAGATTCCGATGCTTCACTTCAAGTATACTGTATCCCTCTGACCTTCTTATTGACGATGAAACACAGAAATTGCATCGGAATTAAATACAAGGGCACAATGCCGACTCAATTACAGGAAGACTGGCTCTTCTTACTGTCTATGTTTTGAACCATTCCTGTGACACTAGTTATAGATTACGATGCTTCACTTCAGGTTTGCTGTATCCCTCTGACCATCTTATTGACGATGAAAAACAGAAAGTGCATCGGAATTAAATACAAAAGGCACAATGCAAACTAAAGTACAAGAAAACTGACTCTTCTTACTGTCTATCTTTTGAACCATTCCTGTGACTCTAGTTATAGACTCCGATGCTTCACTTCAGGTTTACTGTATGCCTCTGCCCTTTTTATTGACGATGAAACACAGAATTTGCATCGGAATTAAATACAAAAGGCACAATGCCGACTTAAGTACACGAAAACTGACTCTTTTTACTGTCTATGTTTTAACCATTCCTGTGACACTAGTTATAGATTCCGATGCTTCACTTCAGGTTTACTGTATACCTCTGTCCTTCTTATTGACGATTAAACACACAAATTGAATCAGAATTAATTAGAAAAGGCACAATGCTGACTTAACTACAAGAAAACTAACTCTTCTTACTGTGTATTTTGTTGAACCGTTCCTGTGAGACCAGTTTCAGATTCCGATGCTTCACTTCAGGTTTACTGTATCCTTTGGACCATCTTATTGACAATGATACACAGAAATTGCATCGGAATTAAATACAAACGGCACAATGCCGACATAAGTACAAGAATACTGACTCTTATTACTGTCTATGTTTTAACCATTCCTGTGACACTAGTTATAGATTCCGATGCTTCACTTCATTTTCACTGTATCCCTCTGACCTTATAATTGACGATGAAACACTGAAATTCCATCGGAATTAAATACAAAAGGCATAATGCGCGACTTAAGTACAAGAAAACTGACTCTTCTTACTGACTATGTTTTGAACCATTCCTGTGACCCTAGTTATAGATTCCGATGCTTCACTTGAGGTTTACTGTATGCCTCTGACCTTCTTATTGACGATGAAACACAGAATTTGCATCGGAATTAAATACAAAAGGCACAATGCCGACTTAAGTACAAGAAAACTAACGCTTCTTACTGTCTATGTTTTGAACCATTCCTGTGACACTAGTTAAAGATTCCGATGCTTCACTTCAGGTTTACTGTTTTCCTCTGACCTTCTTATTGACAATGAAACACATAAATTGCATTGGAATTAAATAGAAAAGGCACAATGCCGACTTAAGTACAAGAAAACTGACTCTTCTTACTGTCTATGTTTTGAACCATTCCTGTGACACTAGTTATAGATTCCGATGCTTCACTTAAGGTATACTGTATCCCTCTGACCTTCTTATTGACGATGAAACAAAGCAATTGCATCGGAATTAAATACAAAAGGCACAATGCCGACTCAAGTACACGAAGACTGGGTCTTCTTACTGTCTATGTTTTGAAACTTTCCTGTGAGACCGGTTTTAGATTCCGTGCTTCACTTCAGGTTTACTGTATCCCGCTGACCTTCTTATTGACGATGAAACACAGAATTTGCATCGGAATTAAATACTAAAGGCACAATGCCGACTTAAGTACACGAAAACTGACTCTTTTTACTGTCTATGTTTTAACCATTCCTGTGACACTAGTTATAGATTCCGATGCTTCACTTCATTTTCACTGTATCCCTCTGACCTTATAATTGACGATGAAACACTGAAATTCCATCGGAATTAAATACAAAAGGCATAATGCGCGACTTAAGTACAAGAAAACTGACTCTTCTTACTGTCTATGTTTTGAACCATTCCTGTGACCCTAGTTATAGATTCCGATGCTTCACTTCAGGTTTACTGTATGCCTCTGACCTTCGTATTGACGATGAAACACAGAATTTGTATCGGAATTAAATACAAAAGGCACAATGCAGACATAAGTACAAGAAGACTGACTCTTATTACTGTCTATGTTTTAACCATTCCTGTGACACAAGTTATAGATTCCGATGCTTCACTTCATTTTCACTGTATCCCTCTGACCTTATAATTGACGATGAAACACTGAAATTCCATCGGAATTAAATACAAAAGGCATAATGCGCGACTTAAGTACAAGAAAACTGACTCTTCTTACTGTCTATGTTTTGAACCATTCCTGTGACCCTAGTTATAGATTCCGATGCTTCACTTCAGGTTTACTGTATGCCTCTGACCTTCTTATTGACGATGAAACGCAGAATTTGCATCGGAATTAAATACAAAAGGCACAATGCCGACTTAAGTACAAGAAAACTAACGCTTCTTACTGTCTATGTTTTGAACCATTCCTGTGCCACTAGTTAAAGATTCCGATGCTTCACTTCAGGTTTACTGCTTTCCTCTGACCTTCTTATTGACAATGAAACACATAAATTGCATCGGAATTAAATAGAAAAGGCACAATGCCGACTTAAGTACAAGAAAACTGACTCTTCTTACTGTCTATGTTTTGAACCATTCCTGTGACACTAGTTATAGATTCCGATGCTTCACTTCAGGTTTACTGTATCCCTCTGACCTTCTTATTGACGATGAAACAAAGCAATTGCATCGGAATTAAATACAAAAGGCACAATGCCGACTCAAGTACACGAAGACTGGCTCTTCTTACTGTCTATGTTTTGAAACTTTCCTGTGAGACCGGTTTTAGATTCCGATGCTTCACTTCAGGTTTACTGTATCCCGCTGACCTTCTTATTGACGATGAAACACAGAAATTGCATCGGAATTAAATACTAAAGGCACAATGCCGACTTATTTACAGAAAACTGACTCTTTTTACTGTCTATGTTTTGAACCATTCCTGTGACACTAGTTACAGATTCCGATGCTTCACTTCAGGTTTACTGTATCCCTCTGACCTTCTTATTGATGATGAAGCACAGAAATTGCATCGGAATTAAATACAAAAGCAAAACGCAGACTTAAGTACAAGAAAACTGACTCTTCTTACTGCCTTTGCTTTGAACCATTCCTGTGACACTAGTTATAGATTTCGATGCTTCACTTCTGGTTTACAGTATCCCTCTGACCTTCTTATTGACGATGAAACACAGAAATTGCATCGGAATTAAATACAAAAGGCACAATGCCGACTTAAATACAAGAAATCTGACTCTTCTTACTGTTTATGATTTGAACCATTCCTGTGACACTAGTTATCGATTCCGATGCTTCACTTCAGGTTTGCTGTATCGCTCTGACCTTCTTATTGACTATGAAACACAGAAATTTCATCGGAATTAAATACAAAAGACACAATGCCGAATTAAGTACAAGAAAACTGACTCTTCTTACTGTTTATGTTTTGAACCATTCCTGTGACAATAGTTATCGATTCCGATGCTTCACTTCAGGTTTACTGTATCGCTCTGACCTTCTTATTGACGATGAAGCACAGAATTTGCATCGGAATTAAATACAAAGGGCACAATGCCGAATTAAGTACAAGAAAACTGACTCTTCCTACTGCCTATGTTTTAAACTATTCCTGTGACACTAGTTATAGATTCTGATGCGTCACTTCATGTTTACTGTATCCCTCTGACCTTCTTATTGACGATGAAAGACAGAAATTGCATCGGAATTAAATACCAAATTCACAATGCCGACTCAAGTACAAGAAGACTGGCTTTTCTTACTGTCTATGCTTTGAAACTTTCCTGTGAGAAAGGTTTATGATTCCAATGCTTCACTTCAGGTTTACTGTATCCCTTGGATCTTCATATTCACGACGAAACACAGAAATTGCATCGGAATTAAATAGAAAAGGCACAATGCCGACTTAAGTACAAGAAAACTGACTCTTCTTACTGTCTATGTTTGAATCTTTCCTGTGACACTAGTTACACATTCCGATGCTTCCCTTCATGTTTACTGTATCCCTCTGACCTTCTTATTGACGATGAAACACAGAAATTGCATCGGAATTAAATACAAAAGGCACAATGCCAACTTAAGTACAAGAAATCTGACTCTTCTTACTGTTTATGTTTTCAACCATTCCTGTGACACTAGTTATAGATTCCGATGCTTCACTTCAGGTTTACTGTATCCCTCTGACCTTCTTATTGACGTTGAAACACAGAAATTGCATCAGAATTAAATACAAAAGGCACAATGCCGATTCAAGTACAAGAAGACTGGCTCTTCCGACTATCTATGTTTTGAACCATTCCTGTGACCCTACTTATAGATTCCGATGCTTCACTTCACGTTTACTGTATCCCTCTGACCTTCTTATTGACGATGAAACAGAGAAATTTCATCAGAATTAAATAGAAAAGGCACAATGCCGACTTAAGTACAAGAAAACTGACTCTTCTTACTGTCTATGTTTTGAAGCATTCCCGTGACACTAGTTATAGATTCCGATGCTTCACTTCAGGTTTCTGGTATCCCTCTGACCCTCTTATTGACGATGAAACCCAGAAATGGCATCGGAATTAAATACAAAAGCACAATGTCGACTTAAGTACAAGAGAACTGACTCTTCCTTCTGGCTATGTTTTGAACCCTTCCTGTGGCACTAGTTACACATTCCGATGCTTCACTTCAGGTTAACTGTATCCCACTGACCTTCTTATTGACGATGAAACACAGAAATTGCATCGGAATTAAATACATAAGTCACAATGCCGACTCAAACACAAGAAGACTGGCTCTTCTTACTGTCTATGTTTTGAAACTTTCCTGTGAGACCGGTTTTAGATACCAATGCTTTACTTCAGGTTTATTGTATCCCTTGGATCATTTTATTGACGACGAAACACAGAAGTTGCATTGGAATTAAATAGAAAACGCACAATGCCGACTTTAGTACAAGAAAACTGTCTCTCCTTACTGTCTATGTTTTGAACCATTCCTGTGACACTAGGTACACATTCCGATGCTTCACTTCAGGTTTACTGTATCCCTCTGACCTTCTTATTGACGATGAAACACAGAAATTGCCTCGGAATTAAATACAAAAGGCACAATGCCGACTTATGTACAAGAAGACCTACTCTTCTTACTGTCTACGTTTTGAACCACTCCTGCGACACTAGTTATAGATTCCATGCTTCACTTCAGGTTTACTGTATCCCTTAGGGCTTCTTGTTGACGATGAAACACAGAAATTGCATCTTAACTAAGTACAAAAGGAACATTTCAGACTTAAGTACAAGAAGTCTGACTCTTCTTACTGTCTATGGTTTGAACCATTCGTGTGACACTAGTTACAGATTCAGATTCTGCACTTCATGTATACTGTATCCAGCAGACCTTCTTATTGATGATGAAGCACTGAAATTGCATCGGAGTTAAATACAAAAGGCACAATGCCGACTTAAGTTCAAGAAGACTGACTTTTCCCTCTGTGTATGATTTGAACCATTCCTGTGACACTAGTTTTAAATTCCGATGCTTCACTTCAGGTATACTGTATCCCTCTGACCTCCTTATTGACGATGAAACACAGAAATTGCATCTTAATTAATTACAAAAGCACAATGGCGACTTAAGTACAAGAAGACTGACTCTTCTTATTGTCTATGTTTTGAACCATTCCTGTGACACTAGTTATAGATTCCGATGCTTCACTTCAGGTTTACTGTATCCCTCTGACCTTCTTATTGACGATCAAACACAGAAATTTCATCGGAATTAAATACAAAAGGCACAATACCGACTCAAGTACAAGAAGACTGGCTCTTCTTACTGCCTATGTTTTGAACCATTCCTGTGACACTAGTTATAGATTCCGATGCTTCTCTTCAGGTTTACTGTATCCAGCTAACCTTCTTATTGACGATGAAACACAGAAATTGCATCGGAATTACATACAAAGGGCACAATGCCGACTTACGAACAAGAAGCCCGACTCCTCTTACTGTCTATGTTTTGAACCATTCCTGTGACACTAGTTATAGATTCCGATGCTTTACTCAAGTTTTACTGTATCCCTCTGACCTTCTTATTGACGATGAAACACAGAAATTGCATCGGAATTAAATACAAAAGGCACAATGCCGACTTAAGTTCAAGAAGACTGACTCTTCCTACTGTCTAAGATTTGAACCATTCCTGTGACACTAGTTTTAGATTCCGATGCTTCACTTCAGGTTTACTGTATCTCTCTGACCTCCTTATTGACGATGAAACACAGAAATTGCATCTTAACTAATTACAAAAGGCACAATGCAGACTTAAGTACAAGAAGACTGACTCTTCTTATTGTCTATGCTTTGAACCATTCAGGTGACACTAGTTATAGATTCCGATGCTTCACTTCAGTTTTACTGTATCCCTCTGACCTTCTTATTTACGATGAAACACAGAAATTGCATCGCAATTAAATAGGAAAGGCAAAATGCCGACTTAAGTACAAGAAAACTGACTCTTCTTACTGTCTATGTTTTGAACCATTCCTGTGACACTAGTTATGGATTCCGTTGCTTCCCTTCAGGTTTACTGTAAAAATGTGACCTTCTTATTGGCGATGATACATAGAAATTGCTTCAGAATTATATACAGAAGGCACAATGCCGACTTAAGTACAAGAAAACTGACTCTTCTTAGTGTCTATGTTTTTAACCGTTCCTGTGACACTAGTTATAGATTCCGATACTTCACATTAGGTTTACTGTATCCCTCTGACCTTCTTATTGACGATGAAACACAAAAATTGCATCGGAATTAAATACAAAAGGCACAATATTGACTTAAGTACAAGAAGACTGACTCTTCCAACTGTCTATGTTTTTAACCATTCCTGTGACACTAGTTATAGATTCCGATGCTTCACTTCAGTTTTACTGTATACCTCTGACCTTCTTATTGACGATGAAACACAAAAAGTGCATCGGAATTAAATACAAAAGGCACAATGCCGACTCAAGTACAAGAAGACTGACTTTTCCCTCTGTCTATCTTTTGAACCATTCCTGTGACACTAGTTTTAAATTCCGATGCTTCACTTCAGGTATACTGTATCCCTCTGACCTCCTTATTGACGATGAAACACAGAAATTGCATCTTAATTAATTACAAAAGCACAATGGCGACTTAAGTACAAGAAGACTGACTCTTCTTATTGTCTATGTTTTGAACCATTCCTGTGACACTAGTTATAGATTCCGATGCTTCACTTCAGGTTTACTGTATCCCTCTGACCTTCTTATTGACGATCAAACACAGAAATTTCATCGGAATTAAATACAAAAGGCACAATACCGACTCAAGTACAAGACGACTGGCTCTTCTTACTGCCTATGTTTTGAACCATTCCTGTGACACTAGTTATAGATTCCGATGCTTCTCTTCAGGTTTACTGTATCCAGCTGACCTTCTTATTGACGATGAAACACAGAAATTGCATCGGAATTACATACAAAGGGCACAATGCCGACTTACGAACAAGAGGCCTGACTCCTCTTACTGTCTATGTTTTGAACCATTCCTGTGACACTAGTTATAGATTCCGAAGCTTTACTCAAGTTTTACTGTATCCCCCTGACCCTCTTATTGACGATGAAACACAGAAATTGCATCGGAATTAAATACAAAAGGCACAATGCCGACTTAAGTTCAAGAAGACTGACTCTTCCTACTGTCTAAGATTTGAACCATTCCTGTGACACTAGTTTTAGATTCCGATGCTTCACTTCAGGTTTACTGTATCTCTCTGACCTCCTTATTGACGATGAAACACAGAAATTGCATCTTAACTATTTACAAAAGGCACAATGCAGACTTAAGTACAAGAAGACTGACTCTTCTTATTGTCTATGCTTTGAACCATTCCTGTGACACTGGTTATAGATTCCGATGCTTCACTTCAGTTTTACTGTATCCCTCTGACCTTCTTATTTACGATGAAACACAGAAATTGCATCGAAATTAAATAGAAAAGGCAAAACGCCGACTTAAGTACAAGAAAACTGACTCTTCTTACTGTCTATGTTTTGAACCATTCCTGTGACACTAGTTATGGATTCCGATGCTTCCCTTCAGGTTTACTGTATAAATGTGACCTTCTTATTGGCGATGAAACACAGAAATTGCTTCAGAATCATATACAGAAGGCACAATGCCGACTTAGGTACAAGAAAACTGACTCTTCTTACTGTCTATGTTTTTAACAGTACCTGTGACACTAGTTATAGATTCCGATACTTCACATTAGGTTTACTGTATCCCTCTGACCTTCTTATTGACGATGAAACACAAAAATTGCATCGGAATTAAATACATAAGGCACAATGCCGACTTAAGTACAAGAAGACTGACTCTTCCAACTATCTATGTTTTGAACCATTCATGTGACACTAGTTATAGATTCCGATGCTTCACTTCAGGTTTACTGTATCCCTCTGACCTTCTTATTGCTGATGAAGCACAGTAATTGCATCGGAGTTAAATACAAAAGGCACAATGCCGACTTCAGTACAAGAAGACTGACTCTTCTTACTGTCTATGCTTTGAACCATTCCTGTGGCACTAGTTATAGATTCCGATGCTTCACTTCAGTTTTACTGTATCCCTCTGACCTTCTTATTGACGATGAAACACAAAAATTGCATAGGAATTAAATACAAAAGGCACAATGCCGACTCAAGTACAAGAAGACTGACATTTCCTACTGTCAATGTTTTGAACCATTCCTGTGACACTAGTTTTAATTCCGATGCTTCACTTCAGGTATACTGTATCCCTCTGACCTCCTTATTGACGATGAAACACAGAAATTGCATCTTAATTAATTTCAAAAGCACAATGCCGACTTAAGTACAAGAAGACTGACTCTTCTTATTGTCTATGTTTTGAACAATTCCTGTGACTCTAGTTATAGATTCCGATGCTTCAATTCAGGCTTACTGTATCCTTCTGACCTTCACATTGACGAACAAACACAGAAATTTCATCGGAATTAAATACAAAATGCACAATGCCGACTCAAGTACTAGAAGACTGGCTCTTCTTACTGCCTGTGTATTGAACCATTACTGTGACACTAATTATACATTCCGATGGTTCACTTCAGGTTTACTGTATTCAGCTGAACTTCTTATTGACGATGAAACACAGAAATTGCATTGGAATTATATACAAAAGGCACAATGCCGACTTAGGTACCAGAAGACTGACTCTTCTAACTGGCTATGATTTGAACCATGCCTGCGACACTAGTTATAGATTCCGATGCTTCACTTCAGTTTTACTGTATCCCTCTGACCTCCTTATTGACGATGAAACACAGATATTGCATCTTAACTAAATACAAAAGGCACAATGCAGACTTAAGTACAAGAAGACTGACTCTTCTTACTGTCTATGGTTTGAACCATTCCTGTGACACTAGTTATAGATTCAGATGCTTCACTTCAGGTATACTGTATCCAGCAGACCTTCTTATTGATGATGAAGCACTGAAATTGCATCGGAGTTAAATACATAAATACAAAAGGCACAATGCCGACTTAAGTACAAGAAGACTGACTCTTCTTACTGTCTATGGTTTGAACCATTCCTGTGACACTAGTTACAGATTCAGATATTGCACTTCAGGTATACTGTATCCAGCTGACCTTCTTATTGATGATGAAGCACAGAAATTGCATCGGATTTAAATACGAAAGGCACAATTCCGACTTTAGTAAAAGAGGACTGACTCTTCTTACTGTCTATGTTTTGAATCACTCCTGTGACATTAGTTATAGAATCCGATATTTCACTTCAGTTTTACTGTATGCCTCTGACCTTCTTATTTACGATGATACACAGAAATTGCATCGGAATTAAATACAAAACGCACATTGCCGACTGAAGTACAAGAAGACTGACTCTTCCTACTGTGTATGTTTTGAACCATTCCTGTGACACTAGTTATAGAATCCGATGCTTCACTTCAGTTTTACTGTATCCCTCTGACCTTCTTATTTACGATGAAACACAGAAATTGCATCGGATTTAATAAAAAAAGGCACAATGCTAACTTAGGTTCAAGAAGACTGACTCTTCCTACTGTCTAAGATTTGCACCATTCCTGTGACAGTTGTTTTAGATTGCGATGCTTCACTTCAGGTTCACTGTATCTATCTGACCTCCTTATTGACGATGAAACACAGAAGTTGCATCTTAACTAATTACAAAAGGCACAATGCTGACTTAAGTACAAGAAGACTGACTCTTATTATTGTCTATGCTTTGAACATTTCCTGTGACACTAGTTATAGATTCCGATGCTTCACTTCAGGTTTACTGTATCCCTCTGACCTTCTTATTGACGATCAAACACAGATATTTCATCGCAATTAAGTACAAAAGGCACAATACCGACTCAAGTACAAGATGACTTGCTCTTCTTACTGCCTATGATTTGAACCATTCCTGTGACACTAGTTATAGATTCCGATGCTTCACTTCAGGTTTACTGTATCCCTCTCACTTTCCTATTGACGATGAAACACAGAAATTGCATCGGAATTAAATACAAATGGCACAATGCCGACTCAAGTACACGAGGACTGGCTCTTCTTACTGTCTATGTTTTGAACCTTTACTGTGAGACCGGTTTTATATTCTGATGCTTCACCTCAGGTTTACTGTATCCTGTGGAACTTCTTATTGACGACGGAAAGCAGAAATTGCATCGGAATTAAATACAAAAGGCACAATGCCGACTTAAGTACAAGAAAACTGACACTTCTTACTGTCTAAGATTTGAAGCATTCCTGTGACACTAGTTATAGATTCCGATGCTACACTTCAGGTTTACTGTATCCCTCTTACCTTCTTATTGACGATGAAACACAGAAATGGCATCGGAATTAAATAGAAAAGGCACAATGCCGACTTAGGTACAAGAAGAGTGACTCTTCTTACTGACTATGATTTGAACCATTCTTGTGACACTAGTTATAGATTCCGATGCTTCACTGCAGTTTTACTGTATCACTCTGACCTTCCTATTGACGATCAAACACAGAAATTTCATCGGAATTAAATACAAAAGGCACAATACCGCCTCAAGTACAAGATGACTGGCTCTTCTTACTGTCTATGTTTTGAACCTTTCCTGCGAGACCGGCTTTAGATTCCGATGCTTCGCTTCTGATTTCTTTATCCCGTGGACCTTCTCATTGACGACGAAAAGCAGAAATTGCATCGGAGTTGAATACAAGAAAACTGACACTTCTTACTGTCTATGTTTAGAAGCATTCCTGTGACACTAGTTATAGATTTAGATACTTCACTTCAGGTTTACTGTATCCCTCTCACCTTCTTATTGACGATGAAACTCAGAAATTGCGTCGGAATTAAATAGAAAAGGCACAATGCCGACTTAAGTACAAGAAAACTGACTCTTCTTACTGTCTATGTTTTGAACCATTCCTGTGACACTAGTTATAGATTCCGATGCTTCACTTCAGGTTTACTGTATACCTGTGACCTTCTTATAGACGATGAAACACAGTAATTGCTTCGGAATTATATACAGAAGGCACAATGCCGACTTAAGTACAAGAAGACTGACTCTTCCTACTGTCTATGTTTTGAACCATTCCTGTGACACTAGTTATAGATTCTGATGCTTCACTTCAGGTTTACTGTATCCCTCTGACCTTCTTATTGACGATGAAACACAGAAATTGCATCGGAGTTAAATACAAAAGGCACAATGCCGACTCAAGTACAAGAAGACTGGCTCCTCTTACTGTCTATGATTTGAACCATTCCTGTGACACTAGTTATAGATTCCGATGCTTCACTTCAGGTTTACTGTATCCAGCTGACCTTCTTATTGACGATGAAACACAGAAATTGCATCGGAATTAAATAGAAAAGGCACAATGCCGACTTAAGTACAAGAAAACTGACTCTTCTTACTGTCTATGTTTTGAACCATTCCTGTGACACTTGTTGTAGATTCCGATGCATCCCTTCAGGTTTACTGTATACCTGTGACCTTCTTATTGACGATGGAACACAGAAATAGCTTCGGAATTATATACAGAAGGCACAATGCCGACTTAAGTACAAGAAAACTGACTCTTCTTACTCTCTATGTCGTTAACCATTCCTGTGACACTAGTTATAGATCCGATACTTCTCATTAGGTTTACTGTATCCTTCTGACCTTCTTATTGACGATGAAACACAGAAATTGCATCGGAATTAAATACAAAAGGCACAATGCCGACTTAAGTACAAGAAGACTGACTCTTCCTACTGTCTCTGATTTGAACCATTCCTGTGACACTAGTTATAGATTCCGATGCTTCACTTCAGGTTTACTGTATGCCTCTGACCTTCTTATTGACGATGAAACACATAAATTGCATCGGAGTTAAATACAAAAGGCACAATGCCGACTCAAGTACAAGAAGGCTGGCTCCTCTTACTGTCTATGATTTGAACCATTCTTGTGACACTAGTTATAGATTCCGATGCTTCACTTCAGGCTTACTGTATCCAGCTGACCTTCTTATTGATGATGAAGTACAGTAATTGCATCGGAGTTAAATACAAAAGGCACAATGCCGACTTCAGTACAAGAAGACTGACTCTTCTTACTGTCTATTGTTTGAACCATTCCTGTGACACTAGTTACAGATTCAGATGCTGCACTTCAGGTATACTGTATCCAGCTGACCTTCTTATTGATGATGAAGCACAGAAATTGCATCGGAATTAAATAGAAAAGGCACAATGCCGACTTAAGTTCAAGAAGACTGACCCTTCCTACTGTCTAAGATTTGAACCATTCCTGTGACAGTTGTTTTAGATTCCGATGCTTCACTTCAGGTTTACTGTATCTCTCTGACCTCCTTATTGACGATGAAACACAGAAATTGCAACTTAACTAATTACAAAAGGCACAATGCAGACTTAAGTACAAGAAGACTGACTCTTCTTAGTTTCTATGTTTTGAACCTTTCCTGTGAGCCTGCTTTTAGATTCCGATGCTTCACTTCAGGTTTACTGTATCCCTTGGACATTTCTATTGACGACGAAACACAGAAATTGCATCGGAATTAAATACAAAAGGCACAATGCCGACTTCAGTACAAGAAGACTGACTCTTCTTACTGTCTATGTTTTGAACCTTTCCTGTGACACTAGTTATAGATCCCGATGCTTCACTTCAGTTTTACTGTATCCCTCTGACCTTCTTATTGACGATGAAACACAGAAATTGCATCGGAATTAAATACAAAAAGGCACAATGCCGTCTTAACTACAAGAAGACTGACTTTTCCTACTGTATATGTTTTGAACCATTCTTGTGACACTAGTTATAGATTCCGATGCTTCACTTCAGGTTTACTGTATCCCTGTGACCTACTTATTGACGATGAAACACAGAAATTGCATCGGAATTACATACAAAAGGCACAATGCCGACTTAAGTACAAGAAAACTGACTCTTCGTACTGCCTATGATTTGAACCATTCTTGTGACACTAGTTATAGATTCCGATGCTTCACTTCCGGTTTACTGTATCCCTCTGACCTTCTTATTGACGATGAAACACAGAAATGGCATCGGAAGTAAATACAAATAGCACAATGCCGACTTAAGTACAAGAAAACTGACTCTTCGTACTGCCTATGATTTGAACCATTCTTGTGACACTAGTTATAGATTCCGATGCTTCACTTCAGGTTTACTGTATCCCTCTGACCTTCTTATTGACGATGAAACACAGATATGGCATCGGAAGTAAATACAAATAGCACAATGCCGACTCAAGTACAAGAAGACTGGCTCTTCTTACTGTCTATGATTTGAACCTTACCTGTGAGCCTGGTTTTAGATTACGATGCTTCTCTTCAGGTTTACTGTATCCCTTGGACATTTCTATTGACGACGAAACACAGAAATTGCATCGGAATTAAATACAAAAGGCACAATGCCGACTTAAGTACAAGAAGACTGACTCTTCTTACTGTCTATGTTTGAACCATTCCTGTGACACTAGTTATAGATTCCGATGCTTCACTTCAGATTTACTGTATCCCGTTGACCTTCTTATTGACGACGAAAAGCTGAAATTGCATCGGAACAGAATACAAAAGGCACAAGGCCGACTTAAGTACAAGAAAACTGACACTTCTTACTGTCTATGATTTGAAGCATTCCTGTGACACTAGTTATAGATTCCGATGCTACACTTCAGGTTTACTGTATCCCTCTTACCTTCTTATTGACGATGAAACACAGAAATTGCATCGGAATTAAATAGAAAAGGCACAATGCCGACTTAGGTACAAGAAGACTGACTCTTCTTACTGTCTATGATTTGAACCATTCTTGTGACACTAGTTATAGATTCCGATGCTTCACTTCAGTTTTTCTGTATCCCTCTGACCTTCTTATTGACAATGAATCGCAGAAATTGCATCTTAACTAAATACAAAAGGCACAATGCAGACTTAAGTACAAGAAGAATGACTTTTCTTACTGTCTATGGTTTGTACCATTCCTGTGTCACTAGTTATAGATTCAGATGCTGCACTTCAGGTATACTGTATCTAGCAGACCTTCTTATTGATGATGAAGCACTGAAATTGCATCGGAGTTAAATACAAAAGACACAATGCCGACTTAAGTACAAGAAGACTGACTCTTCTTACTGTCTATGGTTTGAACCATTCCTGTGACACTAGTTACAGATTCAGATGCTGCACTTCATGTATACTGTATCCAGCTGACCTTCTTATTGATGATGAAGCACAGAAATTGCATCGGATTTAAACAGAAAAGGCACAATGCCGACTTAAGTTCAAGAAGACTGACTCTTCCTACTGTCTAAGATTTGAACCATTCCTGTGACAGTTGTTTTAGATTCCGATGCTTCACTTCAGGTTTACTGTATCTCTCTGACCTCCTTATTGACGATGAAACACAGAAATTGCAACTTAACTAATTACAAAAGGCACAATGCAGACTTAAGTACAAGAAGACTTGCTCTTCTTACTTTCTATGTTTTGAACCTTTCCTGTGAGCCTGGTTTTAGATTCCGATGCTTCACTTCAGGTTTACTGTATCCCTTGGACATTTCTATTGACGACGAAACACAGAAATTGCATCGGAATTAAATACAAAAGGCACAATGCCGACTTAAGTACAAGAAGACTGACTCTTCTTACTGTCTATGTTTTGAACCATTCCTGTGACACTAGTTATAGATTCCGATGCTTCACTGCAGTTTTACTGTATCACTCTGACCTTCTTACTGACGATCAAACACAGAAATTTCATCGGAATTAAATACAAAAGGCACAATACCGCCTCAAGTACAAGATGGCTGGCTCTTCTTACTGTCTACGTTTTGAACCTTTCCTGTGAGACCGGCTTTAGATTCCGATGCTTCGCTTCAGATTTCTTTATCCCGTGGACCTTCTCATTGACGACGAAAACCAGAAATTGCATCGGAATTGAATACAAGAAAACTGACACTTCTTACTGTCTATGTTTAGAAGCATTCCTGTGACACTAGTTATAGATTTAGATACTTCACTTCAGGTTTACTGTATCCCTCTCATCTTCTTACTGACGATGAAACACAGAAATTGCATTGGAATTAAATAGAAAAGGCACAATGCCGACTTAAGTACAAGAAAACTGACTCTTCTTACTGTCTATGTTTTGAACCATTCCTGTGACACTAGTTATAAATTCCGATGCTTCACTTCAGGTTTACTGTATACCTGTGACCTTCTTATTGACGATGAAACACAGAAATTGCTTCGGAATTATATACAGAAGGCACAATGCCGACTTAAGTACAAGAAAACTGTCTCTTCTTACTGTCTATGTTTTTAACCATTCCTGTGACACTAGTTATAGAATCCGATACTTCACATTAGGTTTACTGTATCCTTCTGACCTTATTGACGATGAAACACAGAAATTGCATCGGAATTAAATACAAAAGGCACAATGCCGACTTAAGTACAAGAAGACTGACTCTTCCTACCGTCTATGTTTTGAACCATTCCTGTGACACTAGTTATAGATTCTGATGCTTCACTTCAGGTTTACTGTATCCCTCTGACCTTCTTATTGACGATGAAACACAGAAATTGCATCGGAGTTAAATACAAAAGGCACAATGCCGACTCAAGTACAAGAAAACTGACTCTTCGTACTGCCTATGATTTGAATCATTCTTGTGACACTAGTTATAGATTCCGATGCTTCACTTCAGGTTTACTGTATCCCTCTGACCTTCTTATTGACGATGAAACACAGAAATGGCATCGGAAGTAAATACAAATAGCACAATGCCGACTTAAGTACAAGAAAACTGACTCTTCGTACTGCCTATGATTTGAACCATTCTTGTGACACTAGTTATAGATTCCGATGCTTCACTTCAGGTTTACTGTATCCCTCTGACCTTCTTATTGACGATGAAACACAGAAATTGCATCGGAATTAAATAGAAAAGGCACAATGCCGACTTAAGTACAAGAAAACTGACTCTTATTACTGTCTATGTTTTGAACCATTCCTGTGACACTAGTTGTAGATTCCGATGCATCCCTTCAGGTTTACTGTATACCTGTCACCTTCTTATTGACGATGAAACACAGAAATAGCTTCGGAATTATATACAGAAGGCACAAATCCGACTTAAGTACAAGACAACTGACTCTTCTTAGTCTCTATGTCGTTAACCATTCCTGTGACACTAGTTATAGATCCGATACTTCACATTAGGTTTACTGTATCCCTCTGACCTTCTTATTGACGATGAAACACAGAAATGGCATCGGAAGTAAATACAAATATCACAATGCCGACTCAAGTACAAGAAGACTGGCTCTTCTTACTGTCTATGATTTGAACCTTACCTGTGAGCCTGGTTTTAGATTACGATGCTTCTCTTCAGGTTTACTGCATCCCTTGGACATTTCTATTGACGACGAAACACAGAAATTGCATCGGAATTAAATACAAAAGGCACAATGCCGACTTAAGTACAAGAAGACTGACTCTTCTTACTGTCTATGTTTTGAACCATTCCTGTGACACTAGTTATAGATTCCGATGCTTCACTTCAGATTTACTGTATCCCGTTGACCTTCTTATTGACGACGAAAAGCAGAAATTGCATCGGAACAGAATACAAAAGGCACAATGCCGACTTAAGTACAAGAAAACTGACACTTCTTACTGTCTATGTTTTGAAGCATTCCTGTGACACTAGTTATAGATTCCGATGCTACACTTCAGGTTTACTGTATCCCTCTTACCTTCTTACTGACGATGAAACACAGAAATTGCATCGGAATTAAATAGAAAAGGCACAATGCCGACTTAGGTACAAGAAGACTGACTCTTCTTACTGTCTATGATTTGAACCATTCTTGTGACACTAGTTATAGATTCCGATGCTTCACTTCAGCTTTTACTGTATCCCTCTGACCTTCTGATTGACAATGAAACGCAGAAATTGCATCGGAATTAAATACAAAAGGCACAATGCTGACTTAAGTTCAAGATGACTGACTCTTCCTAGTGTCTAAGATTTGAACCATTCCTGTGACACTAGTTTTAGATTAGGATGCTTCACTTCAGGTTTACCGTATCTCTCTGACATCCTTATTGACGATGAAACACAGATATTCCATCTTAACTAAATACAAAAGGCACAATGCAGACTTAAGTACAAGAAGAATGACTTTTCTTACTGTCTATGGTTTGTACCATTCCTGTGACACTAGTTATAGATTCAGATGCTGCACTTCAGGTATACTGTATCTAGCAGACCTTCTTATTGATGATGAAGCACTGAAATTGCATCGGAGTTAAATACAAAAGACACAATGCCGACTTAAGTACAAGAAGACTGACTCTTCTTATTGTCTATGATTTGAACCATTCCTGTGACACTAGTTACAGATTCAGATGCTGCACTTCAGGTAAACTGTATCCAGCTGACCTTCTTATTGATGATGAAGCACAGAAATTGCATCGGAATTAAATAGAAAAGGCACAATGCCGACTTAAGTTCAAGAAGACTGACTCTTCCTACTGTCTAAGATTTGAACCATTCCTGTGACAGTTGTTTTAGATTCCGATGCTTCACTTCAGGTTTACTGTATCTCTCTGACCTCCTTATTGACGATGAAACACAGAAATTGCAACTTAACTAATTACAAAAGGCACAATGCAGACTTAAGTACAAGAAGACTGACTCTTCTTACTTTCTATGTTTTGAACCTTTCCTGTGAGCCTGGTTTTAGATTCCGATGCTTCACTTCAGGTTTACTGTATCCCTTGGACATTTCTATTGACGACGAAACACAGAAATTGCATCGGAATTAAATACAAAAGGCACAATGCCCACTTAAGTACAAGAAGACTGACTCTTCTTACTGTCTATGTTTTGAACCATTCCTGTGACACTAGTTATAGATTCCGATGCTTCGCTGCAGTTTTACTGTATCACTCTGACCTTCTTATTGACGATCAAACACAGAAATTTCATCGGAATTAAATACAAAAGGCACAATACCGCCTCAAGTACAAGATGACTGGCTCTTCTTACTGTCTACGTTTTGAACCTTTCCCGTGAGACCGGCTTTAGATTCCGATGCTTCGCTTCAGATTTCTTTATCCCGTGGACCTTCTCATTGACGACGAAAACCAGAAATTGCATCGGAATTGAATACAAGAAAACTGACACTTCTTACTGTCTATGTTTAGAAGCATTCCTGTGACACTAGTTATAGATTTAGATACTTCACTTCAGGTTTACTGTATCCCTCTCACCTTCTTACTGACGATGAAACACAGAAATTGCATCGGAAATAAATAGAAAAGGCACAATGCCGACTTAAGTACAAGAAAATTGACTCTTCTTACTGTCTATGTTTTGAACCATTCCTGTGACACTAGTTATAGATTCCGATGCTTCACTTCAGGTTTACTGTATACCTGTGACCTTCTTATTGACGATGAAACACAGAATTTGCTTCGGAATTATATACAGAAGGCACAATGCCGACTTAAGTACAAGAAAACTGACTCTTCTTACTGTCTACGTTTTTAACCATTCCTGTGACACTAGATATAGAATCCGATACTTCACATTTGGTTTACTGTATCCTTCTGGCCTTCGTATTGACGATGAAACACAGAAGTTGCATCGGAATTAAATACAAAAGGCACAATGCCGACTTAAGTACAAGAAGACTGACTCTTAGTACTGTCTATGTTTTGAACCATTTGTGTGACACTAGTTATAGATTCTGATGCTTCACTTCAGGTTTACTGTATCCCTCTGACCTTCTTATTGACGATGAAACGCAGAAATTGCATCGGAGTTAAATACAAAAGGCACAATGCCGACTCAAGTACAAGAAGACTGGCTCCTCTTACTGTCTATGATTTGAACCATTCCTGTGACACTAGTTATAGATTCCGATGCTTCACTTCAGGTTTACGGTATCCAGCTGACCTTCTTATTGACGATGAAACACAGAAATTGCATCGGAATTAAATAGAAAAGGCACAATGCCGACTTAAGTACAAGAAAACTGACTCTTCTTACTGTCTATGTTTTGAACCATTCCTGTGACACTAGTTGTAGATTCCGATGCATTCCTTCAGGTTTATTGTATACCTGTGACCTTCTTATTGACGATGAAACACAGAAATAGCTTCGGAATGATATACGGAAGGCACAATGCCTACTTAAGTACAAGAAAACTGACTCTTCTTACTCTCTATGTCGTTAACCATTCCTGTGACACTAGTTATAGATTCCGATACTTCACATTAGGTTTACTGTATCCTTCTGACCTTCTTATTGACGACGAAACACAGATATTGCATCTTAACTATATACAAAAGGCACAATGCAGACTTAAGTACAAGAAGGCTGACTCTTCTTACTGTCTATGGTTTGAACCATTCCTGTGACACTAGTTATAGATTCAGATGCTGCACTTCAGGTATACTGTATCCAGCAGACCTTCTTATTGATGATGAAGCACTGGAATTGCATCGGAGTTAAATACAAAAGGCACAATGTCGACTTAAGTACAAGAAAAACTGACTCTTCTCACTGTCAATGGTTTGAACCATTCCTGTGGCACTAGTTACGGATTCAGATGCTTCACTTAAGGTTTACTGTATCCCTCTGACCTTCTTATTGACGATCAAACACAGATATTTCATCGGAATTAAATACAAAAGGCACAATGCCGACTTACGTACAAGAAAACTGACTCTTCTTACTGTCTATGTTTTGAACCATTCCTGTGGCACTAGTTATAGATTCCGATGCATCACTTCAGGTTTACTGTATCCCTGTGACCTACTTATTGACGATGAAACACAGAAATTGCATCGGAATTAAATACAAAAGGCAGAATGCCGACTTAAGTACAAGAAAACTGACTCTTCGTACTGTCTATGATTTGAACCATTCTTGTGACATTAGTTATAGATTCCGATGCTTCACATCATTTTTACTGTATCCCTCTGACCTTCTTATTGACGATGAAACACAGAAATGGCATCGGAAGTAAATACAAATGGCACAATGCCGACTCAAGTACAAGAAGACTGGCTCTTCTTACTGTCTATGATTTGAACCTTACCTGTGAGCCTGGTTTTAGATTACGATGCTTGTCTTCAGGTTTACTGTATCAGTTGGACATTCCTATTGACGACGAAACACAGAAAATTGCATCGGAATGAAATACAAAAGGCACAATGCCGACTTAAGTTCAAGAAAACTGACTCTTCTTACTGTCTATGTTTGAACCGTTCCTGTGACACTAGTTATAGATTCCGAAGCTTCACTTCAGGTTTACTGTATCCCTCTTGCCTCCTTATTGACGATGAAACACAGAAATTGCATCGGAATTAAACACAAAAGGCACAATGCCGACTTAAGTACAAGAAAACAGACTCTTCTTACTGTCTATGTTTTGAACCAATCCTGTGACACTAGTTATAGATTCCGATGCTTCAATTCAGGTTTACTGTATACCTGTGACCTCCTTATTGACGATGTAACACAAAAATTGCTTCGGAATTATATACAGAAGGCTCAATGCCGATTTAAGTACAAGAAAACTGACTCTTTTTACTGTCTATGTTTTTAACCATTCCTGTGACACTGGTTATAGATTCCGATACTTCACATTAGGTTTACTGTATCCTTCTGACCTTCTTATTGACGATGAGACACAGTTATTGCATCGGAATTAAATACAAAAGGCACAATGCCGACTTAAGTACAAGAAGACTAACTCTTCTTACTGTCTATGCTTTGAACCAATCCTGTGACACTAGTTATAGATTCCGATGCTTCACTTCAGGATTACTGTATCCCTCTGACCTTCTTATTGACGATGAAACACAGAAATTGAATCGGAATTAAATACAAAAGGCACAATGCCGACTTAAGCACAAGAAAACTGACTCTTCTTACTGTTTATGTTTGGAACCATTCCTGTGACACTAGTTATAGATTTCGATGCTTCACTTCAGGTCTACTGTATCCCTGTGACCTTCTTTTTGACGATGAAACACAGAAATTGCACCGGAATTAAATACAAAAGGCACAATGCCGACTTAAGTACAAGAAAACCGACTCTTCTTACTGTCTATGTTCTGCACCATTCCTGTGACACTAGTTATAAATTCCGATGCTTCACTTCGGGTTTGCTGTATCCCCCTGACCTTCTTATTCAAGATGAAACAGAGAAATTGCTTCGGAATTAAATACAAAAGGCACAATGCCGACTGAAATACAAGAAGACAGACTCTTTCTATTGTCTATGCTTTGAACCATTCCGGTGAAACTAGTTATAGGTTCCGATGCTTCACTTCAGGTTTACTGTATCCCTCTGACCTTCTTATTGACGATGAAACACAGAAATTGCATCGGAATTAAATACAAAAGGCACAATGCCGACTCAAGTACAAGATGACTGGCTCTTCTTTCTGTCTATGTTTTGAACCATTCCTGTGACACTAGTTATAGATTCCTATGCTTCACTTCAGGTTTACTGTATCCCTCTGACCTCCTTATTGACGATGAAACACAGAAATTGCATCTTAATTGAATACAAAAAGCACAATGCCGACTTAAGTACAAGTAGACTGACGATTCTTACTGTCTATGTTTTGAACCATTCCAGTGACTCTAGTTATAGATTCCGATGCTTCACTTCAGGTTTACTGTATTCCACTGACCTTCACATTAACGGTCAAACACAGACATTTCATCGCTATTAAATACTAAAGGCACAATGCCGACTCAAGTACAAGATGACTGGCTCTGCTTACTGTCTATGTTTTGAACCATTCCTGTGACACTAGCTATAGATTCCGTTGCTTCACTTCAGGTTTACTGTATCCCTCTGACCATCTTATTGACGAAGAAACACAGAAATTGCATCGGAATTAAATACAAAAGGCACAATGCCGACTCAAGTACAAGAAGACTGGCTCTTCTTACTGTCTATGATTTGAACCATTCCTGTGACATTAGTTATAGATTCCGATGCTTCACTTCAGGTTTACTGTATCCCTCTGACCTTCGTATTGACGATGAAGCACAGAAATAGCATCGGATTAAAATACTAAATGCACAATGCCGACTTAAGTACAAAATGACTGACTCTTCTTACTGTCTATGTTTTGAACCATTCCTGTGACACTAGTTAGAGATTCTGATGCTTCACTTCAGGTTCACTGTATCCCCCTGCCCTTATTTTTGACGATGAAACTCAGAAATTGCATCGGAATTAAATACAAAAGGCACAATGCCGACTGAAGTACAAGAAGACTGACTCTTTCTATTGTCTATGTTTTGTACCATTCCGGTGAAACTAGTTATAGGTTCCGATGCCTCACTTCATGTTTACTGTATCCCTCTGACCTTCTTATTGACGATGAAACACAGAAATTGCATCTTAATTAAATACAATAGGCACATGCCGACTTAAGTACAAGAAGACTGACTCTTCTTACTGTCTATGTTCTGCACCATTCCTGTGACACTAGTTATAAATTCCGATGCTTCACTTCGGGTTTACTGTATCCCCCTGACCATCTTATTGACGATGAAACAGAGAAATTGCATCGGAATTAAATACAAAAGGCACAATGCCGACTGAAGTACAAGAAGACAGACTCTTTCTATTGTCTATGCTTTGAACCATTTCGGTGAAGCTACTTATAGGTTCCGATGCTTCACTTCAGGTTTACTGTATCCCTCTGACCTTCTTACTGACGATGAAACACAGAAATTGCATCGGAATTAAATACAAAAGGCACAATGCCGACTCAAGTACAAGAAGACTGGCTCTTCTTACTGTCTATAATTTGAACCATTCCTGTGACACTAGTTACAGATTCCGTTGCTTCACTTCAGGTTTACTGTATCCCTCTAATCTTCTTATTGACGATGAAGCACAGAAATTGCATCGGAATTAAACACAAAAGGCACAATGCTGACTTAAGTACAAAAAGACTGACTCTTCTTACTCTCTATGTTTTGAACCATTCCTGTGACATTAGTTATAGATTCCGGTGTCTCACTTCAGGTTTACTGTATCCCTCTGACCTTCATATTGACGATGAAACACAGAAATTGCATCGGAATTAAATACAAAAGGCACAATGCCGACTCAAGTACAAGAAGACTGGCTGTTCTTTCTGTCTTTGTTTTGAACCATTCCTTTGACACTAGTTATAGATTCCGATGCTTCACTTCAGGTTTACTGTATCCCTCTGACCTTCATATTGACGATGAAACACAGAAGTTGCATCGGAACTAAATACACTCCTGGAAATGGAAAAAAGAACACATTGACACCGGTGTGTCAGACCCACCATACCTGCTCCGGACACTGCGAGAGGGCTGTACAAGCAATGATCACACGCACGGCACAGCGGACACACCAGGAACCGCGGTGTTGGCCGTCGAATGGCGCTAGCTGCGCAGCATTTGTGCACCGCCGCCGTCAGTGTCAGCCAGTTTGCCGTGGCATACTGAGCTCCATCGCAGTCTTTAACACTGGTAGCATGCCGCGACAGCGTGGACGTGAACCGTATGTGCAGTTGACGGACTTTGAGCGAGGGCGTATAGTGTGCATGCGGGAGGCCGGGTGGACGTACCGCCGAATTGCTCAACACGTGGGGCGTGAGGTCTCCACAGTATATCGATGTTGTCGCCAGTGGTCGGCGGAAGGTGCACGTGCCCGTCGACATGGGACCGGACCGCAGCGACGCACGGATGCACGCCAAGACCGTAGGATCCTACGCAGTGCCGTAGGGGACCGCACCGCCACTTCCCAGCAAATTAGGGACACTGTTGCTCCTGGGGTATCGGCGAGGACCATTCGCAACCGTCTCCATGAAGCTGGGCTGCGGTCCCGCACACCGTTAGGCCGTCTTCCGCTCACACCCCAACATCGTGCAGCCCGCCTCCAGTGGTGTCGCGACAGGCGTGAATGGAGGGACGAATGGAGACGTGTCGTCTTCAGCGATGATAGTCGCTTCTGCCTTGGTGCCAATGATGGTCGTATGCGTGTTTGGCGCCGTGCAGGTGAGCGCCACAATGAGGACTGCATACGACCGAGGCACACAGGGCCAACACCCTACATCATGGTGTAGGGAGCGATCACATACACTGGCTGTACACCACTGGTGATCGTCGAGGGGCCACTGAATAGTGCACGGTACATCCAAACCGTCATCGAACCCATCGTTCTACCATTCCTAGACCGGCAAGGGAACTTGCTGTTCCAACAGGACAATGCACGTCCGCATGTGTCCCGTGCCACACAACGTGCTCTAGAAGGTGTACGTAAACTACCCTGGAGAGCAAGATCTCCGGATCAGTCCCCCATTGAGCATGTTTGGGACTGGATGAAGCGTCGTCTCACGCAGTCTGCACGTCCAGCACGAACGCTGGTCCAACTGAGGCGCCAGGTGGAAATGGCATGGCAAGCCGTTCCACAGGACTATATCCAGCATCTCTACGATCGCCTCCATGGGAGAATAGCAGCCTGCATTGTTGCGAAAGGTGGATATAAACTGTACTAGTGCTGACGTATCTGACCCCAGGAATGTGTCAATAAAGTTTCCCCTTCCTGGGACAATTAATTCACGGTGTTCTTATTTCAATTTCCAGGAGTGTACAAAAGGCACAATGCAGACTCAAGTACAAGAAGACTGACGATTCTTACTGTCTATGTTTTGAACCATTCCTGTGACACTAGTTATAGATTCCGTTGCTTCACTTCACGTTTACTGTATCCCTCTGACCTTCTTATTGACGATGAGACACAGAAATTGCATCGGAATTAAATACAAAAGGCACAATGCCGACTCAAGTACAAGAAGACTGGCTCTTCTTACTGTCTGTATTTTGAATCATTCCCTTGACACTGGTTATTGATTCCGATGCTTCACTTCAGGTCTACAGTATCCCTCTGACCGTCTTATTGATGATGAAACACAGAAATTGCATCGGAATTAAATACAAAAGACACAATACCGACTCAAGTACAAAAAGTATGGCTCTTCTTACTGTCTATGTTTTGAACCTTTCCTGTGAGCTCGGTTTTGGATTTTGATGCTTCACTTCAGGTTTACAGTATCCCTTGGACTTTCTTATTGACGATGAAACACAGAAATTGAATCGGAATAGAATACAAAAGGCACAATGCCGACTTAAGTACAAGAAAACCGACTCTTCTTACTGTCTATATTTTGCACCATTCCTGTGACACTAGTTATAAATTCCGATGCTTCACTTCAGGTTTACTGTATCCCCCTGACCTTCCTATTGACGATGAAACAGAGAAATTGCATCGGAATTAAATACAAAAGGCGCAATGCCGACTGAAGTACAAGAAGACTAACTCTTTCTATTGTCTATGCTTTGAACCATTCCGGTGAAACTAGTTATAGGTTCCGATGCTTCACTTCAGGTTTACTGTATCCCTCTGACCTTATTATTGACGATGAAACACAAAAATTGCATCGGAATTAAATACAAAAGGCACAATGCCGACTCAAGTACAAGAAGACTGTCTCTTCTTACTATCTATGTTTTGAACCACTCCTGTGACACTAGTTATAGATTCCGTTGCTTCACTTCAGGTTTACTGTATCCCTCTGATCTTCTTATTGACGATGAAACACAAAAATTGCATCGGAATTAAACTCAAAAGGCACAAAGCCGACTTAAGTACAAAAAGACTGACTCTTATTACTCTCTATGCTTTGAACCATTCCTGTGGCACTAGTTATAGATTCCGATGCTTGACTTCGGGTTTACTGTATCCCTCTGACCTTCATATTGACGATGAAATACAGAAATTGCATCGGAATTAAATACAAAAGGCACAATGCCGACTCAAGTACAAGAAGACTAGCTCTTCTTACTGTCTATGTTTTGCACCATTCCTGTGACACTTGTTATAGATTCCTATGCTTCACTTCAGGTTTACTGTATCCCTCTGTCCTTCGTATTGACGATGAAACACACAAATTGCATCGGATTTAAATACTAAAAGCACAATGCCTACTTAAGTACAAAATGACTGCCTCTTCTTACTGTCTATGTTTTGAACCATTCCCGTGACACTAGTTAAAGATTCCGAAGCTTCACTTCAGGTTTACTGTATCCCTCTTACCTTCTTATTGAAGATGAGACACAGAAATTGCATCGGAATTAAATACAAAAGGCAAAATGCCGACTTAAGTACAAGAAAACTGACTCTTCTTACTGTCTATGTTTTGAACCATTTCTGTGACACTAGTTATAGATTCCGATGCTTCACTTCACGTTTACTGTATCTCTCTGACCTTCTTATTGACGATGAAGCACAGATATTGCATCTTAAGTAAATACAAAAGTCACAATGCAGACGTAAGTAAAAGAAGACTGACTCTTCTTACTGTCTATGTCTTCAACCATTCCTGTGACACTAGTTATAGATTCCGATGCCTCACTTCAGGTTTACTGTATCCAGCTCACCTTCTTACTGACGATGAAACACAGAAATTGCATCGGAATTAAATACAAAAGGCACAATGCCGACTTAAGTTCAAGAATACTGACTCTTCCTACTGTCTATGTTTTGAACCATTCCTGTGACACTAGTTATAGATTCCGATGCTTCACTTCAGGTTTTCTGTATCCCTCTTACCTCCTTATTGACGATGAAACACAGAAATTGCATCTCAATTTAATCCAAAAAGCACAATACCGACTTAAGTACAAGAAAACCGACTCTTCTTACTGCCTATGTTTTGCACCATTCCTGTGACACTAGTTATAGATTCCGATGCTTCACTTCAGGTTTACTGTGTCCCCCTGACCTTATTATTGACGATGAAACACAGAAATTGCATCGGACTTAAATACAAAATGCACAATGCCGACTTAAGTACAAAAAGACTGACTCTTCTTACTCTCTATGCTTTGAACCATTCCTGTGACACTAGTTATAGATTCCGATGCTTCACTTCAGGTTTACTGTATCCCTCTGACCTTCATAGTGACGATGAAACACAGAAGTTGCATCGGAATTAAATACAAAAGACACAATGCCGACTCAGGTACAAGAAGACTGGCTCTTCTTACTTTCTATGTTTTGAACCATTCCTGTGACACTAGTTATAGATTCCTATGCTTCACTTCAGGTTTACTGTATCCCTCTGACCTCCTAATTGACGATGAAACACAGAAATTGCATCTTAATTGAATACAAAAGGCACAATGCCGACTTAAGTACAAGAAGACTGACGATTCTTACTGTCTATGTTTTGAACCATTCCAGTGACACTAGTTATAGATTCCGATGCTTCACTTTAGGTTCACTGTATCCCTCTGACCTTCTCATTGACGATCAAACACAGGAATTTCATCGCAATTAAATACAAAAGGCACAATGCCGACTCAAATACAAGAAGACATGGCTCTTCTTACTGTCTATGTTTTGAACCATTCCTGTGACACTAGTTATAGGTTCCGTTGCTTCACTTCACGTTTACTGTATCCCTCTGACCTTCTTATTGACGATGAGACACGGAAATTGCATCGGAAATAAATACAAAAGGCACAATGCCGACTCAAGTACAAGAAGACTGGCTCTTCTTACAGTCTATGTTTTGAACCATTCCTGTGACACTAAATATAGGTTCCGTTGCTTCACTTCACGTTTACTGTATCCCTCTGACCTTCTTATTGACGATGAGACACGGAAATTGCATCGGAAATAAATACAAAAGGCACAATGCCGACTCAAGTACAAGAAGACTGGCTCTTCTTACTGTCTATGTTTTGAAAAATTCCCTTGACTCTAGTTATTGAATCCGATGCTTCACTTCAGGTCTACTGTATCCAGCTGACCTTATTGACGATGAAACACAGAAATTGCATCGGAATTAAATACAAAAGCCACAATGCCGACTAAAGTACAAGTAGACTGACTCTTATTACTGTCTATGTTTTGAACCATTCCTGTGACACTAGTTAGACATTCCGATGCTTCACTTCAGTTTTACTGTAACCCTCTGACCGTCTTATTGATGATGAAACAAAGAAATTGCATCGGAATGAAATACAAAAGACATAATGCCGACTCAAGTATAAAAAGTCTGGCTCTTCTTACTGTCTATGTATTGAACCTTTCCTGTGAGCCCGGTTTTGGATTCCGATGCTTCACTTTAGGTTTACAGTATCCCTTGGAGTTTCATATTGACGACGAAACACAGAAATTGCATCGCGATTAAATAGAAAAGGCTCATTGACGACTTGAGTACAAGAAATTTGACTCTTCTTCCTGTTAATGTTTTGAACCATTCCTGTGACACTAGTTATAGATACCGATGCTTCACTTCAGGTTTACTGTATCCCTCTGACCTTCATATTGATGATGAAACATAGAAATTGCATCGGAATTAAATACAAAAGACACAATGCCGACTCAAGTACAAAAAGGCTGGCTCTTCTTACTGTCTATGTTTTGAACCTTTTCTGTGAGACCGGTTTTAGATTCCGATGCTTCACTCCAGATTTACTGAATCCCCCTGACCGTCGTATTGACGATGGACACAGAAATTGCATCGGAATTAAATACAAAAGGCACAATGCCGACAAAGGTACTAGAAGACTGACTCTTCTTACTGTCTATGTTTTGAACCATTCCTGTTACACTAGTTATAGATTCCGATCCTTCACTTCAGATTTACTGTATCCCCCTGACCGTCGTATTAACGATGAGCACAGAAATTGCATCGGAATTAAATACAAAAGGCACAATGCCGACTCAAGTACAAGAAAACTGGCTCTTCTTCCTGTCTATGGTTTGAACCGTTCCTGTGACACTAGTTATAGATTGCGATGCTTCACTTCAGGTTTACTGTATTCAGCTGACCTTCTTATTGACGATGAAACACAGATATTGCATCGGAATTAAATACAAAGAGCACAATGGCGACTTAAGTACAAGAAGACTGACTCTTCTAACTGTCTATGTTTTGAACCATTACTGTGACACTAGTTTTAGATTCCGATGCTTCACTCCAGAATTACAGAATGACTCTGACCTCCTTATTGACGATGAAACACAGAAATTGCATCGGAATTATGTAGAAAAGCCGACTTAAATACAAGAAGACTGACTCTTCTTACTGTCTATGTTTTGAACCATTCCTGTGACACTATTTATAGATTCCGATGCTTCAATTCAGGTTTACTGTATCCCTCTGACCGTCTTATTGATGATGACACACAGAAATTGCATCGGAATTAAATACAAAAGGCACAATGCCGACTCAAGTACAAGAAAACTGGCTCTTCTTCCTGTCTATGTTTTGAACCGTTCCTGTGACACTAGTTATAGATTCCGATGCTTCACTTCAGGTTTACTGTATTCAGCTAACCTTCTTATTGTCGATGAAACACAGATATTGCATCGGAATTAAATACAAAAGGCACAATGCCGACTTAAGTACAAAAAAACTGACTCTTCTTCCTGTCTATGTTTTGAACCATTCCTGTGACACTAGTTATAGATTCCGATTTTTCACTTCAGGTTTACTGTATCCACCTGACCTTCTTATTGACGATGAAACACAGAAATTGCGTCGGAATTAAATACAAAAGGCAAAATGCCGACTTAAGTACAAGAAGTCTGACTCTTCCTACTCTCTATGTTTTGAACCATTCCTGTGACACTAGTGATGGATTCCGATGCATCACTTCAGGTTTACTGTATCCCTCTGACCGTCTTATTGACGATGAAACACAGATATTGCATCGGAATTAAATACAAAAGGCACAATGATGACTCAGGTACAAGAAGTCTGGCTCTTCTTACTGTCTATGATTTGAACCTTCCCTGTTACACTAGTTATAGATTCAAATGCTTCAATTCAGATTTACTGTATCCCCCTGACCGTCGTATTAACGATGAATACAGAAATTGCATCGGAATTAAATACAAAAGGCACAATGCCGACTCAAGTACAGGAAGACTGGCTCTTCTTCCTGTCATTGTTTTGAACCGTTCCTGTGACACTAGTTATAGATTCCGATGCTTCACTTCAGGTTTACTGTATCCAGCTGTCCATCTTATTGACGATGACACACAGAAATTGCATCGGAATTAAATACAAAAGGCACAATGGCGACTTAAGTACAAGAAGACTGACTCTTCTAACTGTCTATGTTTTGAACCATTACTGTGACACTAGTTTTAGATTCCGATGCTTCACTGCAGGTTTACTCTATCCCTCTGACCTCCTTATTGACGATGAATTACAGAAATTGCATCTTAATTGAATACAAAAGGAACAATGCCGACTTAAGTACAAGAAGACAGACTCTTCTTACTGTCTATGTTTTGAACCATTCTTGTGACACTAGTTATAGATTCCGATGCTTCACTTCTGGTTTAGTGTATCCCTCTGACCATCTTATTGACGATAAAACACAGAAATTGCATCGGAATTAAATACAAAAGGCACATGCCGACTTAAGTACAGGAAGACTGACGCTTCTTATTGTCTATGTTTAAAACCATTCCTGTGACACTAGTTATAGATTCCGATGCGACACCTTAGGTTTACTGTATCCCTCTGACCGTCTTATTGGCGACCAAACACAGACAAGTGATCGGAATTAAATACAAAAGGCACAATGACAGCTCAAGTACAAGAAGACTGGCTCTTCTTACTGTCTATGTTTTGAACCATTCCTGTGACACTAGTTATAGATTCCGATGCTTCCCTTCAGGTTTACTGTATCCCTTGGACTTTCTTATTGACAACGAAACACAGAAATTGCATCGGAATTAAACAGAAAAGGCACAATGCCGACTTAAGTGCAAGAAAACAGACTCTTCTTCCTGTCTATGTTTTGAACCATTCCTGTGACACTAGTTATAGATGCCGATGCTTCACTTCAGGTTTACTGTATCCAGCTGACCTTCTTATTGAGGATGAAACACAGAAATTGCGTCGGAATTAAATACTAAGGGCAAAATGCAGACTTAAGTACAAGAAGACTGACTCTTCCTACTGTCTATGTTTTGAACCATTCCTGTGACACTAGTTATAGATTCCGATGCTTCACTTCAGGTTTACTGTATCCCTCTGACCGTTTTATTGACGATGAAACACAGAGATTGCATCGGAATTAAATACATAAGGCACAATGCCGACTCAGGTACAAGAAGTCTGGCTCTTCTTACTGTCTATGATCTGAACCTTTCCTGTGAGACCGGTTTTAGATTCCGATGCTTCACTTCAGGTATACTGTCTCCCTTCGACCTTCTTATTGTCGACGAAACGCGGAAATTGCATCGGAATTAAATAGAAAAGGCACAATTCCGACTTAAGCACAAGAAAACAGACTCTTCTTAACATCTATGTTTTGAACCATTCCTGTGACACTAGTTATAGATTCCGATGCTTCACTTCAGGTTTACTGTATGCCTCTGGCCTTCTTATTGACGATGAAGCACAGAAAATGCATCGGAATTAAATAGAAAAGGCACAACGCCGACGTAAGTACAAGAAAACTGACTCTTCTTACTGTCTATGTTTTGAACCATTCCTGAGACACTAGTTTTAGATTCCGATGCTTCACTTCAGGTTTACTGAATCCCTCTGACCTTCTTGTCGACGATGAAACACAGAAATTGCATCTTAATTAAATACAACAGGCACAATGCTGACTTAAGTACAAGAAGACTGACTCTTCGTACTGTCAATGTTTTGCACCATTCCTGTGACACTAGTTATTGATTCCGATGCTTCACTTCAGGTTTACTGAATCCCTCTGACCTTCTTGTCGACGATGAAACACAGAAATTGCATCTTACTTACATACAAAAAGCACAATGCCGACTTAAGTACAAGATGACTGACTCTTCCCACTGCCTATGTTTTGAACCATTCCTGTGACACTAGTTATAGATTCCGATGCTTCACTTCAGTTTTACTGTATCTCTCTGACCGTCTTATAGACGATGAAACACAGAAATTGCATCGAAATTAAATACAAATCGCATATTGCCGACTTAAGTATAAGAAAACTGACTCTTCTTACTGTCTATGTTTTGAACCATTCCTGTGACACTAGTTATAGATTCCGATGCTTCACTTCAGGTTTACTGTATCCCTCTGACCTTCGTAATGACGATGAAACACAGAAATTGCATCGTAATACAAATAAAAGGCACAATGCCGACTTAAGTACAAGGAGACTGACTCTTCTTAGCGTCTATGTTTTGAACCATTCCTGTGACACTAGTTATAGATTCCGATGCTTAACTCTAGGTTTATTGTATCCCTCTGACTTTCTTATTGACGATGTAGCACAGAAATTGCATCGGAATTAAATACAAAAGGCAGAATGTCGACTCAAGCACAAGAAGACTGGCTCTTCTTACTGTCTATGATTTGAAACTTTCCTGTAAGACCAGTTTTAGATTCCGATGCTTGACTTCAGGTTTACTGCATCCTTTGGACCTTCTTATTGACGACGAATCACAGAATATGCATTGCAATTAAATAGAAAAGGCACAATGCCGACTTAAGTACAAGAAAACTGACTCTACTTAGTGTCTATGTTTTGAACCATTCCTGTGACACTAGTTATAGATTCCGATGCTACACTTCAGGTTTACTGTATCCCTCTGACCTTCCTATGGATGATGAAACACGGAAATTGCATCTGAATGAAATAGAAAAGGCACAATGCCGGCGATTGTACAAGATGACTGACTATACTTACTGTCTATGTTTTGAACCATTCCTGTGACACTAGTTATAGATTCCGATGCTTCACTTCAGGTTTACTGTTTCCCCTGGACCTTCTTATTGACGATGAATCGCAGAAATTGCATCGGAATTAAATAGAAAAGGCACAATGCCGACTTATGTACAAGAAGACTGACTCATCTTACTGTCTATGTTTTAAACCATTCCTGTGACACTAGTTATAGATTCCGATGCTTCACTTCAGGTTTACTGTATTCAGCTGACCTTCTTATTGACGATGAAACACAGATATTGCATCGGAATTAAATACAAAGAGCACAATGGCGACTTAAGTACAAGAAGACTGACTCTTCTAACTGTCTATGTTTTGAACCATTACTGTGACACTAGTTTTAGATTCCGATGCTTCACTCCAGAATTACAGAATGACTCTGACCTCCTTATTGACGATGAAACACAGAAATTGCATCGGAATTATGTAGAAAAGCCGACTTAAATACAAGAAGACTGACTCTTCTTACTGTCTATGTTTTGAACCATTCCTGTGACACTATTTATAGATTCCGATGCTTCAATTCAGGTTTACTGTATCCCTCTGACCGTCTTATTGATGATGACACACAGAAATTGCATCGGAATTAAATACAAAAGGCACAATGCCGACTCAAGTACAAGAAAACTGGCTCTTCTTCCTGTCTATGTTTTGAACCGTTCCTGTGACACTAGTTATAGATTCCGATGCTTCACTTCAGGTTTACTGTATTCAGCTAACCTTCTTATTGTCGATGAAACACAGATATTGCATCGGAATTAAATACAAAAGGCACAATGCCGACTTAAGTACAAAAAAACTGACTCTTCTTCCTGTCTATGTTTTGAACCATTCCTGTGACACTAGTTATAGATTCCGATTTTTCACTTCAGGTTTACTGTATCCACCTGACCTTCTTATTGACGATGAAACACAGAAATTGCATCGGAATTAAATACAAAAGGCAAAATGCCGACTTAAGTACAAGAAGTCTGACTCTTCCTACTCTCTATGTTTTGAACCATTCCTGTGACACTAGTGATGGATTCCGATGCATCACTTCAGGTTTACTGTATCCCTCTGACCGTCTTATTGACGATGAAACACAGATATTGCATCGGAATTAAATACAAAAGGCACAATGATGACTCAGGTACAAGAAGTCTGGCTCTTCTTACTGTCTATGATTTGAACCTTCCCTGTTACACTAGTTATAGATTCAAATGCTTCAATTCAGATTTACTGTATCCCCCTGACCGTCGTATTAACGATGAATACAGAAATTGCATCGGAATTAAATACAAAAGGCACAATGCCGACTCAAGTACAGGAAGACTGGCTCTTCTTCCTGTCATTGTTTTGAACCGTTCCTGTGACACTAGTTATAGATTCCGATGCTTCACTTCAGGTTTACTGTATCCAGCTGTCCATCTTATTGACGATGACACACAGAAATTGCATCGGAATTAAATACAAAAGGCACAATGGCGACTTAAGTACAAGAAGACTGACTCTTCTAACTGTCTATGTTTTGAACCATTACTGTGACACTAGTTTTAGATTCCGATGCTTCACTGCAGGTTTACTGTATCCCTCTGACCTCCTTATTGACGATGAATTACAGAAATTGCATCTTAATTGAATACAAAAGGAACAATGCCGACTTAAGTACAAGAAGACAGACTCTTCTTACTGTCTATGTTTTGAACCATTCTTGTGACACTAGTTATAGATTCCGATGCTTCACTTCTGGTTTAGTGTATCCCTCTGACCATCTTATTGACGATAAAACACAGAAATTGCATCGGAATTAAATACAAAAGGCACATGCCGACTTAAGTACAGGAAGACTGACGCTTCTTATTGTCTATGTTTAAAACCATTCCTGTGACACTAGTTATAGATTCCGATGCGACACCTTAGGTTTACTGTATCCCTCTGACCGTCTTATTGGCGACCAAACACAGACAAGTGATCGGAATTAAATACAAAAGGCACAATGACAGCTCAAGTACAAGAAGACTGGCTCTTCTTACTGTCTATGTTTTGAACCATTCCTGTGACACTAGTTATAGATTCCGATGCTTCGCTTCAGGTTTACTGTATCCAGTTGACCTTCTTATTCACGATGAAGCACAGGAATTCCATCGGAATAAAATACAAAAGGCACAATGCCGACTCAAGTACAAGAAGTCTGGCTCTTCTTACAGTCTATGTTTTGAACCTTTCCTGTGAGACCGGTTTTCGTTACCGATGCTTCCCTTCAGGTTTACTGTATCCCTTGGACTTTCTTATTGACAACGAAACACAGAAATTGCATCGGAATTAAACAGAAAAGGCACAATGCCGACTTAAGTGCAAGAAAACAGACTCTTCTTCCTGTCTATGTTTTGAACCATTCCTGTGACACTAGTTATAGATGCCGATGCTTCACTTCAGGTTTACTGTATCCAGCTGACCTTCTTATTGAGGATGAAACACAGAAATTGCGTCGGAATTAAATACTAAGGGCAAAATGCAGACTTAAGTACAAGAAGACTGACTCTTCCTACTGTCTATGTTTTGAACCATTCCTGTGACACTAGTTATAGATTCCGATGCTTCACTTCAGGTTTACTGTATCCCTCTGACCGTTTTATTGACGATGAAACACAGAGATTGCATCGGAATTAAATACATAAGGCACAATGCCGACTCAGGTACAAGAAGTCTGGCTCTTCTTACTGTCTATGATCTGAACCTTTCCTGTGAGACCGGTTTTAGATTCCGATGCTTCACTTCAGGTATACTGTCTCCCTTCGACCTTCTTATTGTCGACGAAACGCGGAAATTGCATCGGAATTAAATAGAAAAGGCACAATTCCGACTTAAGCACAAGAAAACAGACTCTTCTTAACATCTATGTTTTGAACCATTCCTGTGACACTAGTTATAGATTCCGATGCTTCACTTCAGGTTTACTGTATGCCTCTGGCCTTCTTATTGACGATGAAGCACAGAAAATGCATCGGAATTAAATAGAAAAGGCACAACGCCGACGTAAGTACAAGAAAACTGACTCTTCTTACTGTCTATGTTTTGAACCATTCCTGAGACACTAGTTTTAGATTCCGATGCTTCACTTCAGGTTTACTGAATCCCTCTGACCTTCTTGTCGACGATGAAACACAGAAATTGCATCTTAATTAAATACAACAGGCACAATGCTGACTTAAGTACAAGAAGACTGACTCTTCGTACTGTCAATGTTTTGCACCATTCCTGTG
Organism: Schistocerca piceifrons; assembly: GCF_021461385.2. Taxonomy (NCBI): domain Eukaryota; kingdom Metazoa; phylum Arthropoda; class Insecta; order Orthoptera; family Acrididae; genus Schistocerca; species Schistocerca piceifrons. Next base: position 849,399,587 of record NC_060141.1, on the reverse strand, counting down.
ACACTAGTTATTGATTCCGATGCTTCACTTCAGGTTTACTGAATCCCTCTGACCTTCTTGTCGACGATGAAACACAGAAATTGCATCTTACTTACATACAAAAAGCACAATGCCGACTTAAGTACAAGATGACTGACTCTTCCCACTGCCTATGTTTTGAACCATTCCTGTGACACTAGTTATAGATTCCGATGCTTCACTTCAGTTTTACTGTATCTCTCTGACCGTCTTATAGACGATGAAACACAGAAATTGCATCGAAATTAAATACAAATCGCATATTGCCGACTTAAGTATAAGAAAACTGACTCTTCTTACTGTCTATGTTTTGAACCATTCCTGTGACACTAGTTATAGATTCCGATGCTTCACTTCAGGTTTACTGTATCCCTCTGACCTTCGTAATGACGATGAAACACAGAAATTGCATCGTAATACAAATAAAAGGCACAATGCCGACTTAAGTACAAGGAGACTGACTCTTCTTAGCGTCTATGTTTTGAACCATTCCTGTGACACTAGTTATAGATTCCGATGCTTAACTCTAGGTTTATTGTATCCCTCTGACTTTCTTATTGACGATGTAGCACAGAAATTGCATCGGAATTAAATACAAAAGGCAGAATGTCGACTCAAGCACAAGAAGACTGGCTCTTCTTACTGTCTATGATTTGAAACTTTCCTGTAAGACCAGTTTTAGATTCCGATGCTTGACTTCAGGTTTACTGCATCCTTTGGACCTTCTTATTGACGACGAATCACAGAATATGCATTGCAATTAAATAGAAAAGGCACAATGCCGACTTAAGTACAAGAAAACTGACTCTACTTAGTGTCTATGTTTTGAACCATTCCTGTGACACTAGTTATAGATTCCGATGCTACACTTCAGGTTTACTGTATCCCTCTGACCTTCCTATGGATGATGAAACACGGAAATTGCATCTGAATGAAATAGAAAAGGCACAATGCCGGCGATTGTACAAGATGACTGACTATACTTACTGTCTATGTTTTGAACCATTCCTGTGACACTAGTTATAGATTCCGATGCTTCACTTCAGGTTTACTGTTTCCCCTGGACCTTCTTATTGACGATGAATCGCAGAAATTGCATCGGAATTAAATAGAAAAGGCACAATGCCGACTTATGTACAAGAAGACTGACTCATCTTACTGTCTATGTTTTAAACCATTCCTGTGACACTAGTTATAGATTCCGATGCTTCACTTCAGGTTTACTGTATCCCTCTGATCTTCTTATTGACGATGAAACACAGAATTTGAATCGGAATTAAATACAAAAGGCACAATGCCGACTTAAGTACAAGAAGACTGACTCTTCTTACTGTCTATGATTTGAACCATTCCTGTGACACTAGTTATAGATTCCGATGCTTCACTTCATGTTTACTGTATCCCTTGGACCTTCTTATTGACGATCAAACTCATGAATTGCATCGGAATTAAATAGAAAAGGCACAATGCCGACTTTAGAACAAGAAAACTGAGTCTTTTTGCTGTCTATGTTTGAACCATTCCTGTGACACTAGTTCTAGATTCAGATGCTTCACTTCAGGTTTACTGTTTCCCTTGGACCTTCTTATTGACGACGAAACACAGAAATTGCATCGAAATTAAATACATATGGCACAATGCCGACTTAAGTACAAGAAAACTGACTCTTCTTACTGTCTATGTTTTGAACCATTCCTATGACACTAGTTATAGATTCCGATGCTTTACTTTAGGTTTCCTGTACCACTCTGACCTTCTTATTGTCCATGAAACACAGAAATTGCATCGGAATTAAATACAAAAGACACAATGCCGACATAAGTACAAGAAAACTGATTGTTCTTACTGTCTATAAATTTAACCATTCCTGTGACACTAGTTACAGATTCCGATGCTTCACTTCAGGTTTACTGTATCCCTCTGACCGTCTTATTGACGATGAAACACAGAAATTGCATCGGAATTAAATACAAAATGCACAATGCCGACTCAAGTACAAGAAGACTGGCTCTTCTTACAGTCTATCTTTTGAACCTTTCCTGTGATACCGGTTTTAGATTCCGACCGTTCACTTCAGGTTTACTGTATCCCTTGGACCTTCTTATTGACGACCAAACACAGAAACTGCATCGGAAGTAAATGGAAAAGGCACAATGTCGACTTATTTACAAGAAATCTGACTGTTCTTACTGTCTATGATTTAAACCATTCCTGTGACAATAGTTATAGGTTCCGATGAATCACTTCTGGTTTTCTGTATCCCTCTGACATTCTGATTGACGATGAAACACAGAAATTTCATCGGAATTAAATACAACAGGCACAATGTCGACTTAAGTACAAGACAACTGACTCTTCTTACTGTCTAAGATTTGAACCATTCCTGTGACATTAGTTATAGATTCCGATGCTTCACTTCAGGTTTACTGTATCCCTCTGACCTTCTTATTGACGATGAAACACAGAAATTGCATGGGAATTAAATACAAAAGGCGCAATGCCTACTTAAGTACAAGAAGACTGGCTCTTCTTACATTCTATGCTTTGAACCTTTCCTGTGATACCGGTTTTAGATTCCGATGCTTCAAGTCAGGTTTACTGTATGCCTTGGTCTTTCTTATTGACGACGAAACACAGAAACTGCATCGGAATTAAATAGAAAATGGCACAATGTAGACTTAAGTACAAGAAAACTGATTCTTCTTACTGTCTATGTTTTGAACCATTCCTGTGACACTAGTTATAGATTCCGATGCATCACTTCAGGTTTACTGCATCCCTCTGACCCTCTTATTGACGATGAAACACAGAAATTGCATCGGAATTAAATACAAAAATCACAATGCCGACATAAGTACAAGAAAACTGATTCTTCTTAATGTCAATGATTTTAATCATTCCTGTGGCACTAGTTATAGATTCCGATGCTACACTTCAGGTTTACTGTATCCCTCTGACCGTCTTATTGACGATCAAACATAGAAATTGCATCGGAATTAAATACAAAAGCCACAATGCCGACCCAAGGACAAGAAGACTGGCTCTTCTTACTGTCTATGTTATGAAACTTTCCTGTGAGAACAGTGTTAGAATCCAATGCTTCACTTCAGGTTTACTGTATCCCTTGGACGTTCTTATTGACGACGAAACACAGAAATTGCATCGGAATTCAATTGAAAATCCACAATGCCGACTTAAGAACAAGAAAACAGACTCTTCTTACTGTCTATGTTTTGAACCATTCCTGTGACACTAGTTATAGATTCCGATGCTTCACTTCAGGTTTACTGTATCCCTCTGACCTTCTTAATGACGATGAAACACAGAAATTGCATCGTAATACAAATAAAAGGCACAATGCCGACTTAAGTACAAGAAGAGTGACTCTTCTTACTGTCTATGTTTTGAACCATTCCTGTGACACTAGTTATAGATTCCGATGCTTCACTTTAGGTTTATTGTATCCCTCTGACTTTCTTATTGACGATGAAACACAGAAATTGCATCGGAATTAAATACAACTGGCACAATGTCGACTCAAGTACGAGAAGACTGGCTCTTCTTACTGTCTATGATTTGACCCTTTCCTGTAAGACCAGTTTTAGATTCGGATGCTTGACTTCAGGTTTACTGCGTCCTTTGGACCTTCTTATTGACGACGAATCACAGAATATGCATTGGAATTAAATATAAAAGGCACAATGCCGACTTAAGTACAAGATGACTGACTCTTTTTACTGTCTATGTTTTGAACCATTCCTGTGACACTAGTTATAGATTCCGATGCTTCACTTCAGGTTTACTGTATCCCTCTGACCTTCCTATGGATGATGAAACACGGAAATTGCATCGGAATGAAATAGAAAAGGCACAATGCCGACGTAAGTACAAGATGACTGACTCTTTTTACTGTCTATGTTTTGAACCATTCCTGTGACACTAGTTATAGATTCCGATGGTTCACTTCAGGTTTACTGTATCCCTTGGACCTTCTTATTGACGATGAATCACAGAAATTGCATCGGAATTAAATAGAAAAGGCACAATGCCGACTTATGTACAAGAAGACTGACTCATCTTACTGTCTATGTTTTAAACCATTCCTGTGACACTAGTTATAGATTCCGATGCTTCACTTCAGGTTTACTGTATCCCTCTGTTCTTCTTATTGACGATGAAACACAGAAATTGCATCGGAATTAAATACGAAAGGCACAAAGCCGACTTAAGTACAAGAAGACTGACTCTTCTTACTGTCTATGCTTTGAACCATTCCTGTGGCACTAGTTATAGATTCCGATGCTTCACTTCATGTTTACTGTATCCCTTGGACCTTCTTTTTGACGATCAAACACATGAATTGCATCGGAATTAAATAGAAAAAGCACAATGCCGACTTTAGAACAAGATAACTGAGTCTTCTTACTGTCTATGTTTGAACCATTCCTGTGACACTAGTTCTAGATTCAGATGCTTCACTTCAGGTGTAGAGTATCCCTTGGACCTTATTATTAACGACGAAACACAGAAATTGGATCGGAATTAAATAGAAAAGGCACAATGACGACTTTAGAACAAGAAAACTGAGTCTTACTACTGTCTATGTTTCAACCATTCCTGTGACACTAGTTCTAGATTCAGATGCTTCACTTCAGGTTTACTGTATCCCTCTGACCCTCATATTGACGATGAAACACAGATATTACATCAGAATTAAATACAAAATCCACAATGCCGACCCAAGTACAAGAAGACTGGCTCTACTTACTTTCTATGCTTTGAACCTTTCCTGTAAGACCGGTTTTAGATTCCGATGCTTCACTTCAGGTTTACTGTTTCCCTTGGACCTTCTTATTGACGACGAAACACAGAAATTGCATCGGAATTAAAAACAAAAGGCACAATGCCGACTTAAGTACAAGAAAACTCACTCTTCTTACTGTCTATGTTTGAACCATTCCTGTGACACTAGTTATAGATTCCCATGCTTCACTTTAGGTTTACTGTACCACTCTGACCTTCTTGTTGACGATGAAACACAGAAATTGCAACGGAAATAAATACAAAAGACACAATGCCGACATAAGTACAAGAAAACTGATTCTTCTTACTGTCTATGTATGTAACCATTCCTGTCACACTAGTTATAGATTCCGATGCTTCACTTCAGGTTTACTGTATCCCTCTGTCCGTCTTATTGACGATGAAACACAGAAATTGCATCGGAATTAAATACAAAAGGCACAATGCCGACTCAAGTACAAGAAGACTGGCTCCTCTTACAGTCTATCTTTTGAACCTTTCCTGTGATACCGGTTTTAGATTCCTACCCTTCACTTCAGGTTTACTGTATCCCTTGGACCTTCTTATTGACGACGAAACACAGAAACTGCATCGGAAGTAAATAGAAAAGGCACAATGTCGACTTATTTACAAGAAAACTGACTCTTCTTACTGTCTATGATTTGAACCCTTCCTGTGACAATTGTTATAGGTTCCGATGCATCACCTCTGGTTTTCTGTATCCCTCTGACCTTCTGATTGACGATGAAACACAGAAATTGCATCGGAATTATATACAAAAGGCACAATGCCGACTTAAGTACCAGAAGACTGACTCTTCTTACTGTCTATGTTTCGAACCATTCCTGTGACACTAGTCATAGATTTCGATGCATCACGTCAGGTTTACTGTATCCCTCTGACCTTCTTATTGACGATGAAAAACAGAAAATGCATCGGAATTAAATACAGATCGCATATTGCCAACTTCAGTATAAGAAAACTGACTCTACTTAGTGTCTATGTTTTGAACCATTCCTGTGACACTAGTTATAGATTCCGATGCTTCACTTCAGGTTTACTGTATCCCTCTGACCTTCCTATGGATGATGAAACACGGAAATTGCATCGGAATGAAGTGGAAAAGGCACAATGCCGACGTAAGTACAAGATGACTGACTCTTCTTACTGTCTATGTTTTGAACCATTCCTGTGACACTAGTTATAGATTCCGATGCTCCACTTCAGGTTTACTGTATCCCTTGGACCTTCTTATTGACGATGAATCACAGAAATTCCATCGGAATTAAATAGAAAAGGCACAATGACGACTTATGTACAAGAAGACGGACTCATCTTACTGTCTATGTTTTAAACCATTCCTGTGACACTAGTTATAGATTGCGATGCTTCACTTCAGTTTTACTGTATCCCTCTGATCTTCTTATTGACGATGAAACACAGAAATTGCATCGGAATTAAATACAAAAGGCACAATGCCGACTTAAGTACAAGAAGACTGACTCTTCTTACTGTCTATGCTTTGAACCATTCCTGTGACACTAGTTATAGATTCCGATGCTTCACTTCATGTTTACTGTATCCCTTGGACCTTCTTATTGACGATCAAACACAAGAATTCCATCGGGATTAAATAGAAAAGGCACAATGACGACTTTAGTACAAGAAAACTGAGTCTTACTACTGTCTATGTTTGAACCATTCCTGTTACACTAGTTCTAGATTCAGATGCTTCACTTCAGGTTTACTGTATCCCTCTGACCCTCTTTTTGACGATGAAACACAGATATTACATCAGAATTAAATACAAAAGGCACAATGCCGACCCAAGTACAAGAACACTGGCTCTACTTACTTTCTATGCTTTGAACCATTCCAATAAGACCGGTTTTAGATTCCGATGCTTCACTTCAGAATTACTGTTTCCCTTGGACGTTTTTATCGACGACGAAACACAGAAATTGCATCGGAATTAAATACAAAAGGCACAATGCCGACTTAAGTACAAGAAAACTGACTCTTCTTACTGTCTATGTTTTGAACCATTCCTGTGACACTAGTTATAGATTCCGATGCTTCACTTTAGGTTTTATGTACCACTCTGACCTTCTTATTGACGATGAAACACAGAAATTGCATTGGAATTAAATACAAAAGTCACAATGCCGACATAAGTACAAGAAAACTGATTCTTCTTACTGTCTATGTATTTAACCATTCCTGTGACACTAGTTATAGATTCCGATGCTTCACTTCAGGGTTACTGTATCCCTCTGTCCGTCTTATTGACGATGAAACACAGAAATTGCATCGGAATTAAATACAAAAGGCACAATGCCGACTCAAGTACAAGAAGACTGGCTCTTCTTACAGTCTATCTTTTGAACCTTTCCTGTGATACCGGTTTTAGATTCCTACACTTCACTTCAGGTTTACTCTATCCCTTGGACCTTCTTATTGACGACGAAACACAGAAACTGCATCGGAAGTAAATAGAAAAGGCACAATGTCGACTTATTTACAAGAAAACTGTCTCTTCTTACTGTCTATGATTTGAACCATTCCTGTGACAATTGTTATAGGTTCCGATGTATCACTTCTGGTTTTCTGTATCCCTCTGACCTTCTGATTGGCGATGAAACACAGAAATTGCATCGGAATTAAGTAGAAAAGGCACAATGCCAACTTAAGTACCAGAAGACTGACTCTTCTTACTGTCTATGATTTGAACCATTCCTGTGACATTAGTTATAGATTCCGATGCTTTACTTCAGTTTTACTGTATCCCTTTTACCTTCGTATTGACGATGAAACATAGAAATTGCATCGGAATTAAATACAAAAGGCACAAAGCCAACTCAAGTACAAGAGGAATGACTCTTCTTACTGTCCATGCTTCGAACCGTTCCTGTGACACTAGTCATAGATTCCGATGCATCACTTCAGTTTTACTGTATCCCTTTTACCTTCTTATTGACGATGAAAAACAGAAAATGCATCGGAATTAAATACAAATCGCATATTGCCGACTTCAGTATAAGAAAACTGACTCTTCTTACTGTCTATGCTTTGAACCATCCCTGTGACACTAGTTATAGATTCCTATGCTTCACTTCAGCTTTATTGTATCCCTATGACCCTCTTATTGACGAAGAACCACAGAAATTGCATCGGAATTAAATACAAAAGGCACAATGCCGACTCAAGTACAAGTTGACTGGCTCTTCTTACTGTCTTTGTTTTGAACCTTTCCGGTAAGACCAGTTAGAGATTCCGATGTTTGACTTCAGGATTACTGAATCCATTGGACCTTCTTATTGAGGACGAAACACAGCATATGGATTGGAAATAAATTGAAAAGGCACAATGCCGACTTAAGTACAAGAAAACTGACCCTTCTGAGTGGCTATTTTTTGAACCATTCCTGTGACACTAGTTATAGATTCCGATGCTTTACTTTAGGTTTACTGTACCACTCTGACCTTCTTATTGACGATGAAACACAGAAATTGCATCGGAATTAAATACATAAGACACAATGCCGACATAAGTACAAGAAAACTGATTGTTCTTACTGTTTATGTATTTAACCATTCCTGTGACACTAGTTATAGAATCCGATGCTTCACTTCAGGTTTACTGTATCCCTCTGACCGTCTTATTGACGATGAAACACAGAAATTTCATCGGAATTAAATACAAAATGCACAATGCCGACTCAAGCACAAGAAGACTGGCTCTTCTTACAGTCTATCTTTTGAACCTTTCCTATGATACCGGTTTTAGATTCCGACCCTTCACTTCAGGTTTACTGTATCCCTTGGACCTTCTTATTGACAACGAAACACAGAAACTGCATCGGAAGTAAATAGAAAAGGCACAATGTTGACTTAATTACAAGAAAACTGACTCTTCTTAATGTCAATGATTTTACCCATTCCCGTGACACTAGTTATAGATTCCGATGCTTCACTTCAGGTTTAATGTATCCCTCTGACCGTCTTATTGACGATCAAACACAGAAATTGCATCGGAATTAAATACAAAAGCCACAATGCCGACCCAAGTACAAGAAGACTGGCTCTTCTTACTGTCTATGTTATGAACCTTTCCTGTGAGAACAGTTTTAGAATCCGATGCTTCACTTCAGGTTTACTGTATCCCTTGGACCTTCTTATTGACGACGAAACACAGAAATTGCATCGGAATTCAATTGAAAAGGCACAATGCCGACTTAAGAACAAGAAAACTGACTCTTCTTACTGTCTATGCTTTGAACCATTCCTGTGACACTAGTTATAGATTCCGATGCTTCACTTCAGGTTTACTGTATCCCTCTGACCTTCTTAATGACGATGAAACACAGAAATTGCATCGTAATACAAACAAAAGGCACAATGCCGACTTAAGTACAAGAAGACTGACTCTTCTTACTGTCTATGTTTTGAACCATTCCTGTGACACTAGTTATAGATTCCGATGCTTCACTTTAGGTTTATTGTATCCCTCTGACTTTCTTATTGACGATGTAACACAGAAATTGCATCGGAATTAAATACAAAAGGCACAATGTCGACTGAAGTACAAGAAGACTGGCTCTTCTTACTGTCTATGTTTTGAAGCTTTCCTGTAAGACCAGTTTTAGATTCGGATGCTTGACTTCAGGTTTACTGCATCCTTTGGACCTTCTTATTGACTACGAATCACAGAATATGCATTGGAATTAAATAGAAAAGGCACAATGCCGACTTAAGTACAAGAAAACTGACTCTACTTAGTGTCTATGTTTTGAACCATTCCTGTGACACTAGTTATAAATTCCGATGCTTCAGTTCAGGATTACTGTATCCCTCTGATCTTCTTATTGACGATGAAACACAGAAATTGCATCGGAATTAAATACAAAAGGCACAATGCCGACTTAAGTACAAGAAGACTGACTCTTCTTACTGTCTATGCTTTGAACCATTCCTGTGACACTAGTTATAGATTCCGATGCTTCACTTCATGTTTACTGTATCCCTTGGACCTTCTTATTGACGATCAAACACATGAATTGCATCGGAATTAAATAGAAAATGCACAATGCCGACTTTAGAACAAGAAAACTGAGTCTTCTTACTGTCTATGTTTGAACCATTCCTCTGACACTAGTTCTAGATTCAGATGCTTCACTTCAGGTTTACAGTATCCCTTGGACCCACTTATTGACGATGAAACACAGATATTACATCAGAATTAAATACAAAAGGCCCAATGCCGACCCAAGTACAAGAAGACTGGCTCTACTTGCTTTCTATGCTTTGAACCTTTCCTGTAAGACCGGATTTAGACTCCGATGCTTCACTTCAGGTTTACTGCTTCCCTTGGACCTTCTTATTGACGACGAAACACAGAAATTGCATCGGAATTAAATATAAAAGGCACAATGCCGACTTAAGTACAAGAAAACTGACTCTTCTTACTGTCTATGTTTTAAACCATTCCTGTGATACTAGTTATAGATTCCGATGCTTCACTTTAGGTTTACTGTACCACTCTGACCTTCTTATTGACGATGAAACACAGAAATTGCATCGGAATTAAATACAAAAGACGCAATGCCGACATAAGTACAAGAAAACTGATTTTTCTTACTGTCTATGTATTTAACCATTCCTGTGACACTAGTTATAGATTCCGATGCTTCAATTCAGGTTTACTGTATCCCTCTGTCCGTCTTATTGACGATGAAACACAGAAATTGCATCGGAATTAAATACAAAAGGCACAATGCCGACTCAAGTACAAGAAGACTGGCTCTTCTTGCAGTCTATCTTTTGAACCTTTCCTGTGATACCGGTTTTAGATTCCTACCCTTCACTTCAGGTTTACTGTATCCCTTGGACCTTCTTATTGACGACGAAACACAGAAACTGCATCGGAATTAAATACAAAAGGCACAATGCCGACTTAAGTACCAGAAGACTGACTCTTCTTACTGTCTATGATTTGAACCATTCTTGTGACATTAGTTATAGATTCCGATGCTTCACTTCAGTTTTACTGTATCCCTTTTACCTTCGTGTTGAGGATGAAACATAAAAATCGCATTGCATATAAATACAAAAGGCACAAAGCCAACTCAAGTACAAGAAGACTGACTCTTCTTACTGTCTATGTTGCGAACCATTCCTGTGACACTAGTCATAGATTCCGATGCATCACTTCAGGTTTACTGTATCCCTCTGACCTTCTTATTGACGATGAAAAACAGAAAATGCATCGGAATTAAATACAAATCGCATATTGCCGACTTCAGTATAAGAAAACTGACTCTTCTTACTGTCTATGCTTTGAACCATCCCTGTGACACTAGTTATAGATTCCTATGCTTCACTTCAGCTTTATTGTATCCCTCTGACCTTCTTATTGACGATGAACCTCAGAAATTGCATTGGAATTAAATACAAAAGGCACAATGCCGACTCAAGTACAAGTTGACTGGCTCTTATTACTGTCTATCTTTTGAACCTTTCCGGTAAGACCAGTTTTAGATTACGACGCTTGACTTCAGGTTTACTGTATCCATTGGACCTTCTTATTGAGGACGAAACGCAGCATATGGATTATAATGAAATAGAAAAGGCACAATGACGACTTAAGTACTAGAAAACTGACTCTTCTGAGTGGCTATTTTTGAACCATTCCTGTGACACTAGTTATAGATTCCGATGCTTCACTTCAGGTTTACTGTATCCCTCTGACATCCTTATTGATGATGAAACACAGAATTTGCATCGGAATTAAATACAAGAGGCACAATGAAGAGTCAAGTACAAGAAGTCTGGCTTTTCTTACTGTCTATACTTTGAACCTTTCCTGTGATACGGATTCTATATTCCGATGCTTCACTTCAGGTTTACTGTATCCCTTGGATTTTCTTATTGACGATGAAACACAGAAATTACATCGGAATTAAATACAAAAGGCACAATGTCGACTTAAGTACAAGACAACTGACTCTTCTTACTGTCTATGTTCTTAACCGTTCCTGTGCCACTAGTTATAGATTCCGATGCTTCACTTCAGGTTTACTGTATCCCTCTGACCTTCTTATTGACGATGAAACACAGATATTGCATCGGAATTAAATACAAAACGCACGATGCCGACTTAAGCATAAGTAAACTGACTGTTCTTGCTGTCTATGATTTGAACCATTCCTGTGACACTAGTTATAGATTCCGGTGCTTCACTTCAGGTTTACGGTATCCCTCTGACCTTCTTATTGACGATGAAACACAGAAATTGCATCGGAATTACATACAAAAGGCACAATGCCGACTCAAGTTCAAGAAGACTGGCTCTTCTTACTGTCTATGTTTTGAACCTAGTGTGTGAGAACAGTTTTAGAATCCGATGCTTCACTTCAGATTTACTGTATACCTTGGACCTACTTGTTGACGACGAAACACAGAAATTGCATCGTAATTCAATTGAAAAGGCACAATGCCGACTTAGGAACAAGAAAACTGACTCTTCTTACAGTCTATGTTTTGAACCATTCCTGTGACACTAGTTACAGATTCCGATGCTTCACTTGAGGTTTACTGTATCCCTCTGACCTTCTTATTGACGACGAAACACAGAAATTGCATCGTAATTCAATTGAAAAGGCACAATGCCGACTTAGGAACAAGAAAACTGACTCTTCTTACAGTCTATGTTTTGAACCATTCCTGTGACACTAGTTATAGATTCCGAAGGATCACTTCAGGTTTACTGTATCCCTCTGCCCTTCCTATTGAAGATGAAACACGGAAATTGCATCGGAATTAAATAGAAAAGGCACAATGCCGACTTAAGTACAAGATGACTGACTCTTCTTACTGTCAATGATTTGAACCATTCCTGTGACACTAGTTATAGTTTCCGATGCTTCACTTCAGGTTTACTGTATCCCCCTGATCTTCTTATTGACGATGAAACACAGAAATTGCATCGGAATTAAATACAAAATGCACTATGCCGACTTAAGTATAAGAAAACTGACTCTTCTTACTGTCTATGTTTTGAACCATTCCTGTGACACTAGTTATAGATTCCGATGCTTCACTTCAGGTTTACTGTATCCCTCTGATCTTCTTATTGACGATGAATCACAGTAATTGCATCGGAATTAAATACAAAAGGCACAATGCCGACTTAAGTACAAGAAGACTGACTCTTCTTACTGTCTATGCATTGAACCATTATTGTGACACTAGTTATAGATTCCGATGCTTCACTTCATGTTTACTGTATCCCTTGGACCTTCCTATTGACGATCAAACACAGAAATTGCATCGGAATTAAATACAAAAGGCACAATGCCGACTTAAGTACAAGAAAACTGACTCTTCTTACTGTCTATGTTTTGAACCATTCCTGTGACACTAGTTATGGATTCCGATGCTTCACTTCAGGGTTACTGTATCCCTCTGACCTTCTTATTGACGATGAAACACAGAAATTGCATCGAAATTAAATACAAAAGGCACAATGCCGACTTCAGTTCAAGAAAACTGATTCTTCTAACTGTCTATGTTTTGAACCTTTCCTGTGAGACCAGTCTTAGATTCCGGTGCTTGACTTCAGGTTTACAGTATCCCTTGGACCTTCTTATTGACGACGAAACACAGAAATTGCATCGGAATTAAACAGAAAAGGCACATTGCCGACTTTAGAACAAGAAAACTGAGTCTTCCTACTGCCTATGTTTCAACCATTCCTATGACACTAGTTCTAGATTCCGATGCTTCACTACAGGTTGACTGTATCCCTCTGACCCTCTTATTGACGATGAAACACAGATATTGCATCAGAATTAAATACAAAAGGCACAATGCCGACTCAAGTACAAGAAGACTGGCTCTACTTAATTTCTATGTTTAGGACCATTCCTGTGACACTAGTCATAGATTCCGATGTTTCACTTTAGGTTTACTGTATCCCTCTGACCTTCTTATTGACTATGAAACATAGAAATTGCATCGGAATTAAATACAAAACACACAATGCCGACATAAGTACATGAAAACTGATTCTTCTTACTGTCTATGTTTTTAACCATCCCTGTGCCACTAGTTATAGATTCCGATACTTCACTTCAGGTTTGCTGTATCCCTCTGACCTTCTTATTGACGATGAAACACAGAAATTGCATCGGAATTAAATACAAAAGGCACAATGCCGACTGAAGTACAAGAAGACTGGCTCTTCTTACTGTCTATGATTTGAACCTTACCTGCAAAGCAGTTCTAGATTATGATGCTTGACTTCAGGTTTACTGTATCTATTGGACCTTCGTATTGAAGACGAAACACACAATATGCATTGGAATTAAATAGAAGAGGCACAATGCCCACTTAAGTACAGGAAAACTGACACTTCTTAGTGTCTATGCTTTGAACCATTCCTGTGACACTAGTTATAGATTCCGATGCTTCACTTCAGGTTTACTGTATCCCTCTAACAGTCTTATTGATGATGAAACACAGAAATTGCATCGGAATTTAATACAAAAGGCACAATGAAGGGTCAAGTACAAGACGTCTGGCTCTTCTTACTGTCTATGATTTGAACCTTTCCTGTAAAATTGGTTTTAGATTCGGATGCTTCACTTTAGGTGTACTGTATCCCTTGGACATTCTTATTGACGACGAAACACAGGTATTGAATCGGAATTAAATAGAAAAGGCCCAATGCCGACTTAAGTACAAGAGAACTGACTCTTCTTCTTACGTCTATGTTTTGAACCATTACTGTGACACTAGTTATAGATTCCGATGAATCACTTCAGGTTTACTGTATCCCTCTGACCTTCTTATTGACGATGAAAAACAGAAATTGCATCGGAATTAAATACAAAATGCACAATGCCGACTCAAGCTCAAGAAGACTGGCTCTTCTTACAGTCTATCTTTTGAACCTTTCCTATGATGCCGGTTTTTAGATTCCGACCCTTCACTTCAGGTTTACTGTATCCCTTGGACCTTCTTATTGACGACGAAACACAGAAACTGCATCGGAAGTAAATAGAAAAGGCACAATGTTGACTTAATTACAAGAAAACTTACTCTTCTTACTGTCTATGTTTTGAACTATTCCTGTGACACTAGTTATAGGTTCCGATGCATCACTTCAGGTTTACTGTATCCCTCTGACCCTCTTATTGACGATGAAACACAGAAATTGCATCGGAATTAAATACAAAAATCACAATGCCGACATAAGTACAAGAAAACTGATTCTTCTTAATGTCAATGATTTTACCCATTCCCGTGACACTAGTTATAGATTCCGATGCTTCACTTCAGGTTTAATGTATCCCTCTGACCGTCTTATTGACGATCAAACACAGAAATTGCATCGGAATTAAATACAGAAGCCACAATGCCGACCCAAGTAGAAGAAGACTGGCTCTTCTTACTGTCTATGTTATGAACCTTTCCTGTGAGAACAGTTTTAGAATCCGATGCTTCACTTCAGGTTTACTGTATCCCTTGGACCTTCATATTGACGACGAAACACAGAAATTGCATCGGAATTCAATTGAAAAGGCACAATGCCGACTTAAGAACAAGAAAACTGACTCTTCTTACTGTCTTTGCTTTGAACCATTCGTGTGACACTAGTTATAGATTCCGATGCTTCACTTCAGGTTTACTGTATCCCTCTGACCTTCTTAATGACGATGAAACACAGAAATTGCATCGTAATACAAATAAAAGGCACAATGCCGACTTAAGTACAAGAAGACTGACTCTTCTTACTGTCTATGTTTTGAACCATTCCTGTGACACTAGTTATAGACTCCGATGCTTCACTTTAGGTTTATTGTATCCCTCTGACTTTCTTATTGACGATGTAACACAGAAATTGCATCGGAATTAAATACAAAAGGCACAATGTCGACTGAAGTACAAGAAGACTGGCTCTTCTTACTGTCTATGATTTGAAGCTTTCCTGTAAGACCAGTTTTAGATTCGGATGCTTGACTTCAGGTTTACTGCATCCTTTGGACCTTCTTATTGACTACGAATCACAGAATATGCATTGGAATTAAATAGAAAAGGCACAATGCCGACTTAAGTACAAGAAAACTGACTCTACTTAGTGTCTATGTTTTGAACCATTCCTGTGTGCTAGTTATAGATTCCGATGCTTCACTTCAGGTTTACTGTATCCCTCTGACCTTCCTATGGATGATGAAACACGGAAATTGCATCGGAATGAAATAGAAAAGGCACAATGCCGACATAAGTACAAGATGACTGACTCTTCTTACTGTCTATGTTTTGAACCATTCCTGTGACACTAGTTATAGATTCCGATGCTTCACTTCAGGTTTACTGTATCCCTTGGACCTTCTTATTGACGATGAATCACAGAAATTGCATCGGAATTAAATAGAAAAGGCACAATGCCGACTTATGTACAAGAAGACTGACTCATCTTACTGTCTATGTTTTAAACCATTCCTGTGACACTAGTTATAAATTCCGATGCTTCACTTCAGGTTTACTGTATCCCTCTGATCTTCTTATTGACGATGAAACACAGAAATTGCATCGGAATTAAATACAAAAGGCACAATGCCGACTTAAGTACAAGAAGACTGACTCTTCTTACTGTCTATGCTTTGAACCATTCCTGTGACACTAGTTATAGATTCCGATGCTTCACTTCATGTTTACTGTATCCCTTGGACCTTCTTATTGACGATCAAACACATGAATTGCATCGGAATTAAATAGAAAATGCACAATGCCGACTTTAGAACAAGAAAACTGAGTCTTCGTACTGCCTATGTTTGAACCACTCCTGTGTCACTAGTTCTAGATTCAGATGCTTCACTTCAGGTTTACAGTATCCCTTGGACCCACTTATTGACGATGAAACACAGATATTACATCAGAATTAAATACAAAAGGCCCAATGCCGACCCAAGTACAAGAAGACTGGCTCTACTTGCTTTCTATGCTTTGAACCTTTCCTGTAAGACGGGTTTTAGATTCCGATGCTTCACTTAAGGTTTACTGTTTCCCTTGGACCTTCTTATTGACGACGAAACACAGAAATTGCATCGGAATTAAATATAAAAGGCACAATGCCGACTTAAGTACAAGAAAACTGACTGTTCTTACTGTCTATGTTTTGAACCATTCCTGTGATACTAGTTATAGATTCCGATGCTTCACTTTAGGTTTACTGTACCACTCTGACCTTCTTATTGACGATGAAACACAGAAATTGCATCAGAATTAAATACAAAAGACGCAATGCCGACATAAGTACAAGAAAATTGATTTTTCTTACTGTCTATGTATTTAACCATTCCTGTGACACTAGTTACAGATTCCGATGCTTCAATTCAGGTTTACTGTATCCCTCTGTCCGTCTTATTGACGATGAAACACAGAAATTGCATCGGAATTAAATACAAAAGGCACAATGCCGACTCAAGTACAAGAAGGCTGGCTCTTCTTGCAGTCTATCTTTTGAACCTTTCCTGTGATACCGGTTTTAGATTCCTACCCTTCACTTCAGGTTTACTGTATCCCTTGGACCTTCTTATTGACGACGAAACACAGAAACTGCATCGGAAAAATAGAAAAGGCACAATGTCGAATTATTTACAAGATAACTGACTCTTCTTACTGTCTATGATTTGAACCATTCCTGTGACAATTGTTATAGGTTCCGATGCATCACTTCTGGTTTTCTGTATCCCTCTGACCTTCTGATTGACGACGAAACACAGAAATTGTAACGGAATTAAATACAAAAGGCACAATGCCGACTTAAGTACCTGAAGACTGACTCTTCTTACTGTCTATGATTTGAACCATTCTTGTGACATTAGTTATAGATTCCGATGCTTCACTTCAGCTTTATTGTATCCCTATGACCTTCTTATTGACGATGAACCTCAGAAATTGCATCGGAATTAAATACAAAAGGCACAATGCCGACTCAAGTACAAGTTGACTGGCTCTTATTACTGTCTATCTTTTGAACCTTTCCGGTAAGACCAGTTTTAGATTACGACGCTTGACTTCAGGTTTACTGTATCCATTGGACCTTCTTATTGAGGACGAAACGCAGGAATTGCATCGGAATTAAATAGAAAAGGCACAATGTCGACTTAAGTACAAGACAACTGACTCTTCTTACTGTCTATGTTCTTAACCGTTCCTGTGCCACTAGTTATAGATTCCGATGCTTCACTTCAGGTTTACTGTATCCCTCTGACAGCCTTATTGATGATGAAACACAGAATTTGCATCGGAATTAAATACAAGAGGCACAATGAAGAGTCAAGTACAAGAAGTCTGGCTTTTCTTACTGTCTATACTTTGAACCTTTCCTGTGATACCGATTCTATATTCCGATGCTTCACTTCAGGTTTACTGTATCCCTTGGATTTTCTTATTGACGATGAAACACAGAAATTACATCGGAATTAAATACAAAAGGCACAATGTCGACTTAAGTACAAGACAACTGACTCTTCTTACTGTCTATGTTCTTAACCGTTCCTGTGCCACTAGTTATAGATTCCGATGCTTCACTTCAGGTTTACTGTATCCCTCTGACCTTCTTATTGACGATGAAACACAGAAATTGCATCGGAATTAAATACAAAACGCACGATGCCGACTTAAGCATAAGTAAACTAACTGTTCTTGCTGTCTATGATTTGAACCATTCCTGTGACACTAGTTATAGATTCCGGTGCTTCACTTCAGGTTTACGGTATCCCTCTGACCTTCTTATTGACGATGAAACACAGAAATTGCATCGGAATTACATACAAAAGGCACAATGCCGACTCAAGTACAAGAAGACTGGCTCTTCTCACTGTCTATGTTTTGAACCTAGTGTGTGAGAACAGTTTTAGAATCCGATGCTTCACTTCAGGTTTACTGTATACCTTGGACCTTCTTGTTGACGACGAAACACAGAAATTGCATCGTAATTCAATTGAAAAGGCACAATGCCGACTTAGGAACAAGAAAACTGACTCTTCTTATAGTCTATGTTTTGAACCACTCCTGTGACACTAGTTACAGATTCCGATGCTTCACTTGAGGTTTACTGTATCCCTCTGACCTTCTTATTGACGACGAAACACAGAAATTGCATCGTAATTCAATTGAAAAGGCGCAATGCCGACTTAGGAACAAGAAAACTGACTCTTCTTACAGTCTATGTTTTGAACCATTCCTGTGACACTAGTTATAGATTCCGAAGCATCACTTCAGGTTTACTGTATCCCTCTGCCCTTCCTATTGAAGATGAAACATGGAAATTGCATCGGAATTAAATAGAAAAGGCACAATGCCGACTAAAGTACAAGATGACTGACTCTTCTTACTGTCTATGATTTGAACCATTCCTGTGACACTAGTTATAGTTTCCGATGCTTCACTTCAGGTTTACTGTATCCCCCTGATCTTCTTATTGACGATGAAACACAGAAATTGCATCGGAATTAAATACAAAAGGCACTATGCCGACTTAAGTATAAGAAAACTGACTCTTCTTACTGTCTATGCTTTGAACGATTCCTGTGACACTAGTTATAGATTCCGATGCTTCACTTCAGGTTTACTGTATCCCTCTGATCTTCTTATTGACGATGAAACACAGAAATTGCATCGGAATTAAATACAAAAGGCACAAAGCCGACTTAAGTACAAGAAGACTGACTCTTCTTACTGTCTATGCTTTGAACCATTATTGTGACACTAGTTATAGATTCCGATGCTTCACTTCATGTTTACTGTATCCCTTGGACCTTCTTATTGACGATCAAACACAGAAATTGCATCGGAATTAAATACAAAAGGCACAATGCCGACTTAAGTACAAGAAAACTGACTCTTCTTACTGTCTATGTTTTGAACCATTCCTGTGACACTAGTTATGGATTCCGATGCTGCACTTCAGGGTTACTGTATCCCTCTGACCTTCTTATTGACGATGAAACACAGAAATGGCATCGAAATTAAATACAAATTGCACAATGCCGACTTCAGTTTAAGAAAACTGATTCTTCTAACTGTCTATGTTTTGAACCTTTCCTGTGAGACCAGTCTTAGATTCCGGTGCTTGACTTCAGGTTTACAGTATCCCTTGGACCTTCTTATTGACGACGAAACACAGGAATTGCATCGGAATTAAATAGAAAAGGCACATTGCCGACTTTAGAACAAGAAAACTGAGTCTTCCTACTGCCTATGTTTCAACCACTCCTGTGACACTAGTTCTAGATTCCGATGCTTCACTTCAGGTTGACTGTATCCCTGTGACCCTCTTATTGACGATGAAACACAGATATTGCATCAGAATTAAATACAAAAGGCACAATGCCGACTCAAGTACAAGAAGACTGGCTCTACTTAATTTCTATGTTTTGGACCATTCCTGTGACACTAGTCATAGATTCCGATGTTTCACTTTAGGTTTACTGTATCCCTCTGACCTTCTTATTGACTATGAAACATAGAAATTGCATCGGAATTAAATACAAAACACACAATGCCGACATAAGTACATGAAAACTGATTCTTCTTACTGTCTATGCTTTTAACCATCCCTGTGCCACTAGTTATAGATTCCGATACTTCACTTCAGGTTTGCTGTATCCCTCTGACCTTCTTATTGACGATGAAACACAGAAATTGCATCGGAATTAAATACAAAAGGCACAATGCCGACTGAAGTACAAGAAGACTGGCTCTTCTTACTGTCTATGATTTGAACCGTACCTGCAAAGCAGTTTTAGATTATGATGCTTGACTTCAGGTTTACTGTATCTATTGGACCTTCGTATTGAAGACGAAACACACAATATGCATTGGAATTAAATAGAAGAGGCACAATGCCCACTTAAGTACAGGAAAACTGACTCTTCTTAGTGTCTATGCTTTGAACCATTCCTGTGACACTAGTTATAGATTCCGATGCTTCACTTCATGTTTACTGTATCCCTTGGACCTTCTTATTGACGATCAAACACATGAATTGCATCGGAATTAAATAGAAAATGCACAATGCCGACTTTAGAACAAGAAAACTGAGTCTTCTTACTGTCTATGTTTGAACCATTCCTGTGACACTAGTTCTAGATTCAGATGCTTCACATCAGGTTTACAGTATCCCTTGGACCCACTTATTGACGATGAAACACAGATATTACATCAGAATTAAATACAAAAGGCCCAATGCCGACCCAAGTACAAGAAGACTGGCTCTACTTGCTTTCTATGCTTTGAACCTTTCCTGTGATACCGGTTTTAGATTCCTACCCTTCACTTCAGGTTTACTGTATCCCTTGGACCTTCTTATTGACGACGAAACACAGAAATTGCATCGTAATTCAATTGAAAAGGCACAATGCCGACTTAAGTACCAGAAGACTGACTCTTCTTACTGTCTATGATTTGAACCATTCTTGTGACATTAGTTATAGATTCCGATGCTTCACTTCAGTTTTACTGTATCCCTTTTACCTTCGTGTTGACGATGAAACATAAAAATTGCATTGCATATAAATACAAAAGGCACAAAGCCAACTCAAGTACAAGAAGACTGACTCTTCTTACTGTCTATGTTCTTAACCGTTCCTGTGCCACTAGTTATAGATTCCGATGCTTCACTTCAGGTTTACTGTATCCCTCTGACCTTCTTATTGACGATGAAACACAGAAATTCCATCGGAATTAAATACAAAACGCACGATGCCGACTTAAGCATAAGTAAACTGACTGTTCTTGCTGTCTATGATTTGAACCATTCCTGTGACACTAGTTATTGATTCCGGTGCTTCACTTCAGGTTTACGGTATCCCTCTGACCTTCTTATTGACGATGAAACACAGAAATTGCATCGGAATTACATACAAAAGGCACAATGCCGACTCAAGTACAAGAAGACTGGCTCTTCTTACTGTCTATGTTTTGAACCTAGTGCGTGAGAACAGTTTTAGAATCCGATGCTTCACTTCAGGTTTACTGTATACCTTGGACCTTCTTGTTGACGACGAAACACAGAAATTGCATCGTAATTCAATTGAAAAGGCACAATGCCGACTTAGGAACAAGAAAACTGACTCTTCTTACAGTCTATGTTTTGAACCATTCCTGTGACACTAGTTACAGATTCCGATGCTTCACTTGAGGTTTACTGTATCCCTCTGACCTTCTTATTGACGACGAAACACAGAAATTGCATCGTAATTCAATTGAAAAGGCACAATGCCGACTTAGGAACAAGAAAACTGACTCTTCTTACAGTCTATGTTTTGAACCATTCCTGTGACACTAGTTATAGATTCCGAAGCATCACTTCAGGTTTACTGTATCCCTCTGCCCTTCCTATTGAAGATGAAACACGGAAATTGCATCGGAATTAAATAGAAAAGGCACAATGCCGACTTAAGTACAACATGACTGACTCTTCTTACTGTCTATGATTTGAACCATTCCTGTGACACTAGTTATAGTTTCCGATGCTTCACTTCAGGTTTACTGTATCCCCCTGATCTTCTTATTGACGATGAAACACAGAAATTGCATCGGAATTAAATACAAAAGGCACAATGCCGACTTAAGTATAAGAAAACTGACTCTTCTTACTGTCTATGTTTTGAACGATTCCTGTGACACTAGTTATAGATTCCGATGCTTCACTTCAGGTTTACTGTATCCCTCTGATCTTTTTATTGACGATGAAACACAGAAATTGCATCGGAATTAAATACAAAAGGCACAATGCCGACTTAAGTACAAGAAGACTGACTCTTCTTACTGTCTATGCTTTGAACCATTATTGTGACACTAGTTATAGATTCCGATGCTTCACTTCATGTTTACTGTATCCCTTGGACCTTCTTATTGACGATCAAACACAGAAATTGCATCGGAATTAAATACAAAAGGCACAATGCCGACTTAAGTACAAGAAAACTGACTCTTCTTACTGTCTATGTTTTGAACCACTCCTGTGACACTAGTTATGGATTCCGATGCTTCACTTCAGGGTTACTGTATCCCTCTGACCTTCTTATTGACGATGAAACACAGAAATTGCATCGAAATTAAATACAAAAGGCACAATGCCGACTTCAGTTCAAGAAAACCGATTCTTCTAACTGTCTATGTTTTGAACCTTTCCTGTGAGACCAGTCTTAGATTCCGGTGCTTGACTTCAGGTTTACAGTATCCCTTGGACCTTCTTATTGACGACGAAACACAGAAATTGCATCGGAATTAAATAGAAAAGACACATTGCCGACTTTAGAACAAGAAAACTGAGTCTTCCTACTGCCTATGTTTCAACCATTCCTGTGACACTAGTTCTAGATTCCGATGCTTCACTTCAGGTTGACTGTATCCCTCTGACCCTCTTATTGACGATGAAACACAGATATTGCATCAGAATTAAATACAAAAGGCACAATGCCGACTCAAGTACAAGAAGACTAGCTCTACTTAATTTCTATGTTTTGGACCATTCCTGTGACACTAGTCATAGATTCCGATGTTTCACTTTAGGTTTACTGTATCCCTCTGACCTTCTTATTAACTATGAAACATAGAAATTGCATCGGAATTAAATACAAAACACACAATGCCGACATAAGTACATGAAAACTGATTCTTCTTACTGTCTATGCTTTTAACCATCCCTGTGCCACTAGTTATAGATTCCGATACTTCACTTCAGGTTTGCTGTATCCCTCTGACCTTCTTATTGACGATGAAACACAGAAATTGCATCGGAATTAAATACAAAAGGCACAATGCCGACTGAAGTACAAGAAGACTGGCTCTTCTTACTGTCTATGATTTGAACCTTACCTGCAAAGCAGTTTTAGATTATGATGCTTGACTTCAGGTTTACTGTATCTATTGGACCTTCGTATTGAAGACGAAACACACAATATGCATTGGAATTAAATAGAAGAGGCACAATGCCCACTTAAGTACAGGAAAACTGACTCTTCTTAGTGTCTATGCTTTGAACCATTCCTGTGACACTAGTTATAGATTCCGATGCTTCACTTCAGGTTTACTGTATCCCTCTGACAGTCTTATTGATGATGAAACACAGAAATTGCATCGGAATTTAATACAAAAGGCACAATGAAGGGTCAAGTACAAGACGTCTGGCTCTTCTTACTGTCTATGATTTGAACCTTTCCTGTAAAATTGGTTTTTGATTCCGATGCTTCACTTTAGGTGTACTGTATCCCTTGGACATTCTTATTGACGACGAAACACAGGTATTGAATCGGAATTAAATAGAAAAGGCCCAATGCCGACTTAAGTACAAGAGAACTGACTCTTCTTCTTACGCCTATGTTTTGAACCATTACTGTGACACTAGTTATAGATTCCGATGAATCACTTCAGGTTTACTGTATCCCTCTGACCTTCTTATTGACGATAAGACACAGAAATTGCTTCGGAATTAAATGCAAAATGCACAATGCGGACCTAAGTATAAGAAAACTGACTCTTCTTACTGTCTTTGCTTTAAACCATTCCTGTGACAGTAGTTATGAATTCCGATCCTTTTCTTCAGGTTTATTGTATCCCTCTGACCTTCTTATTGACGATGAAACACAGAAATTGCATCGGAATTAAATACAAAAGGCACAATGCCGACTTAAGTAGAAGAAAACTGACCCTTCTTACTGTCTATGTTTTGGACCATTCCTGTGACACTAGTTATAGATTCTGATACTTCACTTCAGGTTTACCGTATCCCTCTGACCTTCTTATTGGCCATGAAACACGTAAATTCCATCGGAATTAAATACAAGAGGCACAATGCCGACTCAAGTACAAGGAGACTGGCTCTACTTACTGTCTATGTTTTGAACCTTTCCTGTGAGACCGGTTTTAGATTCCGATGCTTCACTTCAGGTTTACTGTATCCCTTGGACCTACTAATTGACGATGAAACACAGAAATTGCATCGCAATTAAAGAAAAAGGCACAATGCCGACTCAAGTATAAGAAGACTGGCTCTTCTTACTGTCTATGTTTTGAACCTTTCCTGTGAGAACAGTTTTAGAATCCGATGCTTCACTTCAGGTTTACTGTATCTCTTGGACCTTCTTATAGACGACGAAACACAGAAATTGCATCGTAATTCAATTGAAAAGGCACAATGCCGACTGAAGGCCAAGAAAACAGACTCTTCTTACTGTCTATGTTTTTAACCATTCCTGTGACACTAGTTATACATTCCGATGCTTCACTTCAGGTTTACTGTATCCCACTGTATTTCTTAATGACGATGAAACACAGAAATTGCATCGGAATACAAACAAAAGCACAATGCCGACTCAAGTACAAGAAGACTGGCTCTTCTTACTGTCTATGTTTTGAACCCTTCCTGTAAGACCAGTTTTAGATTCCGATGCTTGTTTTCAGGTTTACTGTATCCTTTGGACCTTCTTATTGACGACGAATCACAGAATATGCGTTGGAATTAAATAGAAAAGGCACAATGCCGACTTAAGTACAAGAGAACTGACTCTTCTTTCTATGTATATGTTTTGAACCATTACTGTGACACTTGTATTAGATTCCGATGCTTCACTTCAGGTTTACTGTATCCCTTGGACTGTCTTATTGACGACCAAACACAGAAATTGCACCGGAATTAAATACAATAAAAAACACAGCCGACTTAAGTACAAGAAAACTGACTCTTCTTACTGTCTATGTTTTGAACCATTCCTGTGACACTAGTTATAGATTCGGATTTTTCACTATAGGTTTATTGTATCCCTCTGACTTTCTTATTGACGATGAAACACAGAAATTGCATCGGAGTTAAATACAAAAGCCACAATGCCGACTCGAGTACAAGAAGACTGGCTTTTCTTACTGTCTATGTTTTGAACCTTTCCTGTGAGACCGGTTTTAGATTCCGATGCTTCACTTCAGGTTTACTGTATCCCTTGGACCTTCTAATTGACGATGAAACACAGAATTTGCATCGGAATTAAAAAAAAAAAGGCACTATGCCGACTCAAGTACATGAAGACTGGCTCTTCTTACTGTCTATGTTTTCAACCTTTCCTGTGAGAACAGTTTTAGAATCCGATGCTTCACTTCAGGTTTACTGTATCCCTTGGACCTTCTTATAGACGACGAAACACAGAAATTGCTTCGTAATTCAATTTGAAAGGCACAATGCCGACTGAAGAACAAGAATACAGACTCTTCTTACTGTCTATGCTTTTAACCATTCCTGTGTCACTAGTTACAGATTCTGATGCTTCACTTGAGGTTTACTGTATCCCTCTGACCTTCTTAATGACGATGAAACACAGAAATTGCACCGGAATACAAATAAAAGGCACAATGCCGACTAAAGTACAAGAAGACTTACTCTTCTTACTCTCTATGTTTTGAACCATTCCTGTGACACTAGTTATAGATTCGGATGCTTCACTTTAGGTTTATTGTATCCCTCTGACTTTCTTATTGACGATGAAACACAGATATTGCATCGGAATTAAATACTGAAGGCACAATGCCGACTCAAGTACAAGAAGACCGCCTCTTCTTACTGTCTATGTTTTGAACCTTTCCTGTAAGACCAGTTTTAGATTCCGATGCTTGACTTCAGGTTTACTGTATCCTTTGGACCTTCTTATTGACGACGAAACACAGAATATGCATTGGAATTGAATAGAAAAGGCACAATGCCGACTTAAGTACAAGAAAACTGACTCTACTTAGTGTCTATGTTTTGAACCATTCCTGTGACACTAGTTATAGATTCCGATGCCTCACTTCAGGTTTACTGTATCCCTCTGACCTTCGTATTGACGATGAAACACAGAAATTGCATCGGAATCAAATACAAAAGGCACAATGCCGACTTAAGTACAAGAAAACTGACTCTTCTTACTGTCTATGTTTTGAACCATTCCTGTGACACTAGTTATAGATTCCGATGCTTCACTTCAGGTTTACTGTATCCCTTGGACTGTCTTATTGACGATCAAACACAGAAATTGCTCCGGAATTAAATAAAAAAAAACACAGCCGACTTAAGTACAAGAAAACTGACTCTTCTTACTGTCTATATTTTGAATCATTCCTGTGACACTAGTTAGAGATTACGATGCTTCACTTCAGGTTTACTGTATCCCCTCTGACCTTCTTATTGACGATGAAACACAGAAATTGCATCGGAATTAAATACAAAAGGCACAATGCCGTCTTAAGTACAAGAAAACAGACTCTTCTTAATATCTAAGTTTGGAACCATTCCTGTGACACTAGTTATAGGTTCCGATGCATCGCTTCAAGTTTACTGTATTCCTCTTACTTTCTTATTGACGATGAAACTCAGAAAATGCATCGGAATTAAATACAAAACGCACAATGCATTACTAAGTATAAGAAAACTGACTCTTCTTACTGTCTATGCTTTGAACCATCCCTGTGACACTAGTTATAGATTCCGATGCTTCACTTCAGGTTTATTGTATCCCTCTGACCTTCTTATTGACGATGAAACACAGAAATTGCATCGGAATTAAATACAAAAGGCACAATGCCGACTCAAGTACAAGAAGACTGGCTCTTCTTACTGTCTATGTTTTGAACCTTTCCTGCAAGACCAGTTTTAGATTCCGATGCTTGACTTCAGGTTTACTGTGTCCATTGGACCTTCTTATTGGCGACGAAACACAGGAATTGCATCGGAAATAAATAGAAAAGGCACAATGCCGACTTAAGTACAAGAGAACTGACTCTTCTTTCTATGTATATGTTTTGAACCGTTACTGTGACACTAGTTATAGATTCCGATGCATCACTTCAGGTTTACTGTATCCCTCTGACCTTCTTATTGACGATAAAACACAGAAATTGCATCGGAATTAAATACAAAAGGCACATTGCCTACTTAAGTATAAGAATACTGACTCTTCTTACTGTCTATGCCTTGAACCATTCCTGTGACACTAGTTATAGATTCCGATGCTTAACTTCAGGTTTACTGTATCCCTCTGACCTTCTTATTGACGATGAAACACAGAAATTGCATCGGAATTAAATACAAAAGGCACAATGCCGACTTAAATACAAGGAAACTGACTCTTCTTACTGTTTTGAACCATTCCTGTGACACTAGTTATAGATTCCGATGCTTCACTTCAGGTTTACTGTATCCCTCCGACCTTCTTAATGTCGACGAAACACAGAAATTGCATCAGAATTAAATACAAAAGGCACAATGTCGACTTAATGACAAGAAAACTGATTCTTCTTACTGTCTATGTTTTTAACCATTCCTGTGACACTAGTTGCTGATTCCGATGCTTCACTTCAGGTTTACTGTATCCCTCTGACAGTCTTATTGACGATGAAACACAGAAATTGCATCGGAATTAAATACAAATGGCACAATGCCGACTTGAGTAAAAGAAAACTGACTCTTCTTACTGTCTAAGCTTTGAACCATTCCTGTGACAATAGTTAGAGATTCCGATGCTTCACTTCAGGTTTACTGTATCCCTTGGACTGTCTTATTGACGATCAAACACAGAAATTGCACCGGAGTTAAATACAAAAAAACACAGCCGACTTAAGTACAAGAAAACTGACTTTTCTTACTGTCTATGTTTTGAACCATTCCTGTGACACTAGTTAGAGATTACGATGCTTCACTTCAGGTTTACTGTATCCCTCTGACCTTCTTATTGACGATGAAACACAGAAATTGCATCGGAATTAAATACAAAAGGCACAATGCCGACTTATGTACAAGAAAACTGATTCTTCTTACTGTCTATGTTTTTAACCTTTCCTGTGAGACCAGTCTTACATTCCGATGGTAGACTTCAGGTTTACAGTTTCCCTTGGACCTTCTTATTGACGACGAAACACAGAAATTGCATCGGAATTAAATAGAAAAGGCACAATGATGACTTAAGGACAAGAAAACTAAGTCTTCTTACTGGCTATGTTTGAACCATTCCTAAGACACTAGTTATAGTTTCCGATCTTTCACTTTAGGTTTACTGTATCTCACTGACCTTCGTATTGACGATGAAACACAGAAATTGCATCTGAATTAAATACAAAAGGCACAATGTTGACTCTAGTACAAGAAGAGTGGCTCTTCTTACGGTCTATGTTTGAACCTTTCCTGTGAGACCGGTTTTAGATTCCGATGCTTCACTTCAGATTTACTGTATTTCTTGGACCTTCTTATCGAAGACGAGACACAGAAATTGCATCGGAATTCAATAGAAAAGGCACAATGTCGACTTAAGAAAAAGAAAAGTGACTCTTCTTACTATGTTTTGAACCATTCCTGTGACACTAGTTATAGATTCCGATGCTTCACTTCAGGTTTACTGTATCCCACTGACCTTCTTAATGACGATGAAACACAGAAATTGCATCGGAATACAAATAAAAGGCACAATGCCGACTTAAGCACAAGAAGACTGACTCTTCTTACTGTCTATGTTTTGAACCATTCCTGTGACACTAGTTATGGATTCGGATGCTTCACTTTAGGTTTATTGTATCCCTCTGACTTTCTTATTGACGATGAAACACAGAAATTGCATCGGAATTAAGTACAAAAGCCACAATGCCGACTCGAGTACAAGAAGACTGGCTTTTCTTACTGTCTATGTTTTGAACCTTTCCTGTAAGACCAGTTTTAGATTCCGATTCTTGACTTCAGGTTTACTGTATCCTTTGGACCTGCTTATTGACGACGAATCATAGAATATGCATTGGAATTAAAGAGAAAAGGCGCAATGCCGACTTAAGTACAAGAAAACTGACTCTACTTAGTGTCTATGTTTTGAACCATTCCTGTGACACTAGTTATAGATTCTGATGCTTCACTTCAGGTTTACTGTATCCCTTAAACCTTCTTATTGACGACGAAACTCAGAAATTGCATCGGAATTAAATACAAAAGGCACAATGCCGACTCAAGTACAAGAAGACTGGCTCTACGTACTGTCTATGTTTTGAACCTTTCCTGTGAGACCGGTTTTAGATTCCGATGCTTCACTTCAGGTTTACTGTATCCCTTGGACCTTCTAATTGACGATGAAACACAGAATTTGCATCGGAATTAAAAAAAAGGCACAATGCCGACTCAAGTACATGAAGACTGGCTCTTCTTACTGTCTATGCTTTGAACCTTTCGTGTGAGAACAGTTTTAGAATCGGATGCTTCACTTCAGGTTTACTGTATCCCTTGGACCTTCTTATAGACGACGAAACACAGAAATTGCATCGTAATACAATTGAAAAGGCACAATGCCGACTGAAGAACAAGAAAACAGACTCTTCTTACTCTCTATGTTTTGAACCATCCCTGTGACACTAGTTATAGATTCCGATGCTTCTCTTCAGGTTTACTGTATCCCTCTGACCTTCATATTGACGATGAAACACAGAAATTGCATCTGAATTAAATACAAAAGGCACAATGTTGATTCAAGTACAAGAAGAGTGGCTCTTCTTACTGTCTATGTTTGAACCTTTCCTGTGACACCAGTTTTAGATTCCGATGCTTCACTTCAGATTTACTGTTTCACTTGGACCTTCTTATCGAAGACGAGACACAGAAATTGCATTGGAATTCAATAGAAAAGGCGCAATGTCGACTTAAGAACAAGAAAACTGACTCTTCTTACTGTCTATGTTTTGAACCATTCCTGTGACACTAGTTCTAGATTCCGATGCTTCACTTCAGGTTTACTGTATCCCTCTGACCCTCTTATTGACGATGAAACACAGATATTGCATCAGAATTAAATACAAAAGGCACAATGCCGACTCAAGTGCATCGTAATGCAATTGAAAAGGCACAATGCCGACTGAAGAACAAGAAAACAGACTCTTCTTACTGTCTATGTTTTTAACCATTCCTGTGTCACTAGTTACAAATTCTGATGCTTCACTTGAGGTTTACTGTATCCCTCTGACCTTCATATTGACGATGAAACACAGAAATCGCATCTGAATTAAATACAAAAGGCACAATGTTGACTCTAGTACAAGAGGAGTGGCTCTTCTTACTGTCTATGTTTGAACCTTTCCTGTGAGACCGGTTTTAGATTCCGATGCTTCACTTCAGATTTACTGTTTCCCTTGGACCTTCTTATCGAAGACGAGACAAAGAAATTGCATCGGAATTCTATAGAAAAGGCACACTGTCGACTTAAGGACAAGAAAACTGACTCTTCTTACTGTCTAAGATTTGAACCATTCCTGTGACACTAGTTATAGATTCGGATGCTTCACTTTAGGTTTATTGTATCCCTCTGACTTTCTTATTGACGATGAAACACAGAAATTGCATCGGAATTAAATACAAAAGGCACAATGCCGACTCAAGTACAAGAAGACTTGCTCTTCTTACTGTCTATGTTTTGAACCTTTCCTGTAAGACCAGTTTTAGATTCCGATGCTTGACTTCAGGTTTACTGTATCCTTTGGACCTTCTTATTGACGACGAATCACAGAATATGCATTGGAATTGAATAGAAAAGTCACAATGCCGACTTAAGTACAAGAAAACTGACTCTACTTAGTGTCTATGTTTTGAACCATTCCTGTGACACTAGTTATAGATTCCGATGCTTCACTTCAGGTTTACTGTATCCCTCTGATCTTCTTATTAACGATGAAACACAGAAATTGCATCGGAATTAAATACAAAAGGCACAATGCCGACTCTAGTACAAGAAGAGTGGCTCTTCTTACTGTCTATGTTTGAACCTTTCCTGTGAGAACAGTTTTAGTATCCGATGCTTCACTTCAGGTTTACTGTATCCCTTGGACCTTCTTATTGACGACGAAACACAGAAATTGCATCGTAATTCAATTGAAAAGGCACAATGCCGACTTAAGAACAAGAAAACTGACTCTTCTTACTGTCTATGTTTTGAACCATTCCTGTGACACTAGTTACAGATTCCGATGCTTCACTTGAGGTTTACTGTATACCTCTGACCTTCTTAATGACGATGAAACACAGAAATTGCATCGGAATACAAATAAAAGGCACAATGCCGGCTGAAGTACAAGAAGACATACTCTGCTTACTCTCTATGTTTTGAACCATCCCTGTGACACTAGTTATAGATTCCGATGCTTCTCTTCAGGTTTACTGTATCCCTCTGACCTTCATATTGACGATGAAACACAGAAATTGCATCTGAATTAAATACAAAAGGCACAATGTTGATTCAAGTACAAGAAGAGTGGCTCTTCTTACTGTCTATGTTTGAACCTTTCCTGCGACACCTGTTTTACATTCCGATGCTTCACTTCAGATTTACTGTTTCCCTTGGACCTTCTTATCGAAGACGAGATACAGAAATTGCATTGGAATTCAATAGAAAAGGCGCAATGTCGACTTAAGGACAAGAAAACTGACTCTTCTTACTGTCTATGTTTTGAACCATTCCTGTGACACTAGTTCTAGATTCCGATGCTTCACTTCAGGTTTACTGTATCCCTCTGACCCTCTTATTGACGATGAAACACAGATATTGCATCAGAATTAAATACAAAAGGCACAATGCCCACTCAAGTGCAAGAAGACTGGCTCTACTTACTTTTTATGTTTTGAACCTTTCCTGTAAGACCGGTTTTAGATTCCGATGCTTCACTTCTGGTTTACCGTATCCCTTGGACCTTTTCTTTGACGACGAATCACAGAAATTGCATCGGAATTAAATGCAAAAGGCACAATGCCGACTTAAGTACAAGAAAACTGACTCCTCTTACTGTGTATGCTTTTAACCATTCCTGTGACACTAGTTATAGATTCCGATGTTTGACTTCAGGTTTACTGTATCCCTCTGACCCTCTTATTGACGATGAAACACAGAAATTGCATCGGAATTAAAAAAAAAGGCACAATGCCGACTCAAGTACAAGAAGACTGGCACTTCTTACTGTCTATGATTTGAACCTTTCCTGTGAGAACAGTTTTAGAATCCGATGCTTCACTTCAGGTTTACTGTATCCCTTGGACCTTCTTATAGGCGTCGAAACACAGAAATTGCATCGTAATTCAATTGAAAAGGCACAATGGCGACTGAAGAACAAGAAAACAGACTCTTCTTACTGTCTATGTTTTTAACCATTCCTGTGACACTAGTTACAGATTCCGATGCTTCACTTGAGGTTTACTGTATCCCTCTGACCTTCTTAATGACGATGAAACACAGAAATTGCACCAGAATACAAATAAAAGGCACAATGCCGACTAAAGTACAAGAAGACTTACTCTTCTTACTCTCTATGTTTTGAACCATTCCTGTCACACTAGTTATAGATTCCGATGCTTCTCTTCAGGGGTACTGTATCCCTCTGACCTTCATATTGGCGATGACACACAGAAATCGCATCTGAATTAAATACAAAAGGCACAATGTTGACTCTAGTACAAGAAGAGTGGCTCTTCTTACTGTCTATGTTTGAACCTTTCCTGTGAGACCGGTTTTAGATTCCGATGCTTCACTTCAGATTTACTGTTTCCCTTGGACCTTCTTATCGAAGACGAGACACAGAAATTGCATTGGAATTCAATAGAAAAGGCACAATGTCGACTTAAGAACAAGAAAACTGACTCTTCTTACTGTCTATGTTTGGAGCCATTCCTGTGACACTAGTTCTAGCTTCCGATGCTTCACTTCAAGTTTACTGTATCCCTCTGACCCTCTTATTGACGATGAAACACAGATATTGCATCAGAATTAAATACAAAAGACACAATGCCGACTCAAGTACAAGAAGACTGGCTCTACTTACTTTCTATGTTTTGAACCTTTCCAGTAAGACCGGTTTTAGATTCCGATGCTTCACTTCAGGTTTACTGTATCCCTTGGACCTTTTCATTGACGACGAATCACAGAAATTGCATCGGAATTAAATACAAAAGGCACAATGCCGACTTAAGTACAAGAAAACTGACTCTTCTTACTGTCTATGTTTGGAGCCATTCCTGTGACACTAGTTATAGATTCCGTTGCTTCACTTCAGGTTTACTGTATACCTCTGACCCTCGTATTGACGATGAAACACAAAAATTGCATCAGAATTAAATACAAAAGGCACAATGCCGACTTAAGTACAAGAAAACTGATTCATCTTACTGTTTTTGTTTTTAACCATTCCTGTGACACTAGTTATAGATTCCGATGCTCACTTCAGGTTTACTGTATCCCTTGGACCTTCTTATTGACGACGAAACACAGAAATTGCATCGGAATTAAATAGAAAAGCACAATGCCGACTTAAGTACGAGAAAACTGGCTCTTCTTATTGTCTATGCTTTGAACCACTCCTGTGACACTAGTTATAGATTCCGATGCTTCACTTCAGGTTTACTGTATCCCTCTGACCGTCTTATTGACCATGAAACACAGAAATTGCATCGGAATTAAATAGAAAAGCACAATGCCGACTTAAGTACAAGAAAACTGGCTTTTCTTACTGTCTATGTTTTTAACCACTCCTGTGACACTAGTTATAGATTCTGATGATTCACTTCAGGTTTACTGTATCCCTCTGACCGTCTTATTGACCATGAAACACAGAAATTGCATCGGAATTAAATACAAAATGGACAATGACGACTTAAGTACACGAAAACTGGCTTCTCTTACTCTCTATGTTTTGATTCATTCCTGTGACACTAGTTATAGGTTCCGATGCTTCACTTCAGGTTTACTGTATCCCTCTGACCTTCTTACTGACGATGAAACACAGAAATTGCATCGGAATTAAATACAAAAGGCACAATAACGACTCAAGTACAAGAAGTCTGGCTCTTCTTACTGTCTATGTTTTGAACCTCTCCTGTGAGACCAGTTTTAGACTCCGATGCTTGACGTCAGGTTTAACGTATCCGTTGGACCTTCTTATTGACGATGAAACACAGAAATTGATTCGGAATTAAATGCAAAAGGCACAATGCCGAAAATAAATACAAGAAAACTGACTCTTATTACTGTCTATGTTTTGAACCATTCCCGTGACACTAGTTATAGATTCCGATGCTTCTCTTCAGGTTTACTGTATCCCTCCGACCTTCTTATTGACGATGAAACACAGAAATTGCATCGGAATTAAATAGAAAAGGCACAATGCCAACTTAAGTACAAGAAAACTGACTCTTCTTACTGTCTATGATTTTAACAATTCCTGTGACACTAGTTTTAGATTCCGATGCTTCACTTCATGTTTACTCTATCCCTCTGACCTTCTTATTGACGATGAACCACAGAAATTGCATCGGAATTAATTACAAAAGACACAATGCAGACTTAAGTACAAGAAAACTGACTCTTCTTACTGTCTATGTTTTAAACCATTCCTGTGAAGTTAGTTATAGATTCCGATGTTTCACTTCAGGTTTACTGTATCCCTCTGACCTTCTTATTGACGATGAATCACAAAAGGCACAATGTCGACTCTAGTACAAGAAGGCTGGCACTTCTTACTGTCTATATTCTGAACCTTTCCTGTGAGACCGGTTTTAGATTCCGATGCTTCGCTTCAGGTGTACTGTATCCCTTGGACCTTCTTATAGACGTCGAAACACAGAAATTGCATCGGAATTAAATAGAAAAGGTACAATGCCGACATAAGTACAAGCAGACTGGCTCTTTTTACTGTCTATGTTTTGAACCTTTCCTGTGAGACCAGTTTAAGATTCCGATGCTTGACTTCAGGTTTACAGAATCCCTTGGACCTTCTTATTGACGATGGAACACAGATATTGCATCGGATTTAAATACAAAAGGCACAATGCAGACTTAATTGTAAGAAAACTGACTCTTCTTACTGTCTATGTTTTGAAACATTCCTGTGACATTAGTTATAGATTCCGATGCTTCACTTCAGGTTTACTGTATCCGTCTGACCTTCTTATTGACGATGAAACACAGAAATTGCATCGGAATTAAATACAAAAGGCACAATGCCGACTTAAAAACAGCAAAACTGACACTTCTTACTGTCTATGTTTTGAACCACTCCTGTGACACTAGTTATAGATTCCGATGGTTCACTTCAGGTTTACTGTATCCCTCTGACCGTTTCATTGACCATGAAACACAGAAATTGCATCGGAATTAAATAGAAAAGCACAATGCCGACTTAAGTACAAGAAAACTGTCTCTTCTTACCGTCTATGATTTGAATGACTCCTGTGACATTAGTTAAAGATTCCGATGCTTCATTTCAGGTTTACTGTATCCCTCTGACCGTCTTATTGACCATGAAACACAGAAATTGCAACGGAATTAAATAGAAAAGCGCAATGCCGACTTAAGTACAAGAAAACTGACTCTTCTTACTGTCTATGATTTGAACCATTCCTGTGACACTAGTTATAGATTCCGATGGTTCACTTCAGGTTTACTGTTTCCCTCTGACCTTCTTATTGACGATGAAACACAGAAATTGCATCGGAATTAAGTACAAAAGGCACAATGCCGACTTAAGCACACGGAAACCGACTCCTATTACTGGCTATGTTTTGAACCATTCCTGTGACACTAGTTATAGATTCCGATGGTTCACTTCAGGTTTACTGTATAGCTCTGACCTTCTTATTGACGATGAAACACAGAAATTGCATCGGAATTAAATAACAAAGGCACAATGCCGACTCTAGTACAAGAAGACTGGCTCTTCTTACTGTCTATGTTTTGAACCTTTCCTGTGAGACCGACTTTAGATACCGATGCTTCACTACAGGTTTACTGTATCCCTAGGACCTTCTTATTGACAACGAAACACAGAAATTGCATCGGAATTAAATAGAAAATGCACAATGCCAACATAAGCACACGGAAACTGACTCATCTTACTGTCTATGTTTTGAACCATTCCTGTACAATTGTTATAGATTCCGATGCTTCACTTCAGGTTTACTGTATCCCTCTGACCTTCTTATTGACGATGAAACACAGAAATTGCATCGGAATACAAACAATAGGCACAAAGCCGACTTAAGTACAAGAAGACTGACTCTACTTACAGTCTATGTTTGAACCATTCCTGTGACACTAGTTATAGATTCCGATGCTTCACTTCAGGTTTACTGTATCCCTTGGACCTTCTTATTGACGACGAAACACAGAAATTGCATGGGAATTAAATAGAAAAGCACAATGCCGACTTAAGTACAAGAAAACTGACTCTTCTTACTGTCTATGTTTTGAACCACTCCTGTGACACTAGTTATAGATTCCGATGCTTCACTTCAGGTTTACTGTATCCCTCTGCCCTTTATATTGACGATGAAACACGGAAATTGCATCGGAATTAAATACAAAAGGCACAATGCCGACTTAAGCACACGGAAACTTACTGTTCTTATTGTCTATGTTTTAAACCATTCCTGTGACACTTGGTATAGATTCCGATGCTTCACTTCTGGTTTACGGTGTCCCTCTGACCTTCTTATTGACGATGAAACACAGAAATTGCATCAAAATTAAATACAAAAGGCACAATGCCGACTCTAGTACAAGAAGACTGGCTCTTCTTACTGTCTATATTTAGAACCTCTCCTGTGAGACCGGTTTTAGATTCCGATGCTTCGCTTCAGCTTTACTGTATCCCTTGGACCTTCTTATTGACGACGAAACACAGAAATTCCATCAGAATTAAATAGAAAAGGTACAATGCCGACTTAAGTACAAGAAAACTGACTCTTTTTACTGTCTATGTTTTGAACCTCTCCTGTGAGACGAGTTTTAGATTCCGATGCTTGACTTCAGGTTTGATGTATCCCTTGGACCTTCTTATTGACGATGAAACACAGAAATTGCATCGGATTTAAATACAAAAGGCACAATGCCGACTTGAGTACAAGAAAACTGACTCTCCTTACTGTCTATGTTTTGAACCATTCCCGTGACACTAGTTATAGATTCCGATGCTTCACTTCATTTTTACTGTATCCCTCCGACCTTCGTATTGACGACGAAACACAGAAATTGCATCGGAATTAAGTAGAAAAGGTACAATGCCGACTTAAGTACAAGAAAACTGACTCTTCTTACTGTCTAAGTTTGAACCATTCCTGTGACACTAGTTATAGATTCCGATGCTTCACTTCACGTTTACTGTATCCCTTGGACCTCCTTATTAACGACGAAACACAGAAATTGCATCGGAATTAAATAGAAAAGCACAATGCCGACTAAAGTACAAGAAAACTGACTCTTCTTACTGACTATGTTTTGAACCACTCCTGTGACACTAGTTATAGATTCCGATGCTTCACTTCAGGTTTACTGTATCCCTCTGACCTTCTTATTGACGATGATACACAGAAATTGCATCCAAATTAAATACTAAAGGCACAATGATGACTCTAGTAAAAGAAGACTGCCTCTTCTTACTGTCTATATTTTGAACCTTTCCTGTGAGACCGGTTCCAGATTCCGATGCTTCGCTTCATGTTTACTGTATCCCTTGGACCATCTTATTGACGACGAAACACAGAAATTGCATCGGAATTAAATAGAAAAGCACAATGCCGACTAAAGTACAAGAAAACAGACTCTTCTTACAGACTATGTTTGGACCACTCCTGTGACACTAGTTATAGATTCCGATGCTTCACTTCAGGTTTACTGTATCCCTCTCACCTTCTTATTGACGAAGAAACACAGAAATTGCATCGGAATGAAATACAAAAGGCACAATGCCGACTTAAGTACAAGAAAACTGATTCTTCTTACGGTCTATGTTTTTAACCATTCCTGAGACACTAGTCATAGATTCCGATGCTTCACTTCAGGTTTACTGTATCCCTTGGACCTTCTCATTGAGGACGAAACACAGAAATAGCATCGGAATTAAATAGAAAAGCACCATGCCGACTTAAGTACAAGGAAAGTGACTCTTCTTACTATCTATGTTTTGAAACACTCCTGTGACACTAGTTATAGATTCCGATGCTTCACTTGAGGTTTACTGTATCCCTCTGACCGTCTTATTGACCATGAAACGCAGAAATTGCATCGGAATTAAATAGAAAAGCACAATGCCGACTTAAGTACAAGAAGACTGACTCTACTTACTGTCCATGTTTGAACCTTTCCTGTGACACTAGTTATAGATTCCGATGCTTCACTTCAGGTTTACTGTATCCCTTGGACCTTCTTATTGACAACGAAACACAGAAATTGCATCGGAATTAAATAGAAAAACACAATGCCGACTTAAGTACAAGAAAACTGACTCTTCTTACTGTCTATGTTTTGAACCACTCCTGTGACACTAGTTATAGATTCCGATGCTTCACTTCAGGTTTACTGTATCCCTCCGCCCTTCTTATTGACGATGAAACACGGAAATTGCATCGGAATTAAATACAAAAGGCACAATAACGACTCAAGTACAAGACGACTGGCTCTTCTCACTGTCTATGTTTTGAACCTCTCCTGTGAGACCAGTTTTAGATTTCGATGCTTGACTTCAGGTTTAATGTATCCCTCTGAACTTATTATTGACGATGAAACACAGAAATTGCATCGGAATTAAATACAAAAGGCACAATGCCGACTTAAAAACAAGAAAACTGACACTTCTTACCGTCTATGTTTTGAACCACTCCTGTGACACTAGTTATAGATTCCGATGGTTCACTTCAGGGTTACTGTATCCCTCTGACCGTTTTATTGACCATGAAACACAGAAATTGCATCGGAATTAAATAGAAAAGCACAATGCCGACTTAAGTACAAGAAAACTGTCTCTTCTTACCGTCTATGTTTTGAATGACTCCTGTGACATTAGTTAAAGATTCCGATGCTTCACTTCAGGTTTACTGTATCCCTCTGACCGTCTTATTGACCATGAAACACAGAAATTGCAACGGAATCAAATAGAAAAGCGCAATGCCGACTTAAGTACAAGAAAACTGACTCTTCTTACTGTCTATGATTTGAACCATTCCTGTGACACTAGTTATAGATTCCGATGGTTCACTTCAGGTTTACTGTTTCCCTCTGACCTTCTTATTGACGATGAAACACAGAAATTGCATCGGAATTAAATACAAAAGGCACAATGCCGACTTAAGCACACGGAAACTGACTCCTATTACTGGCTATGTTTTGAACCATTCCTGTGACACTAGTTATAGATTCCGATGGTTCACTTCAGGTTTACTGTATAGCTCTGACCTTCTTATTGACGATGAAACACAGAAATTGCATCGGAATTAAATAACAAAGGCACAATGCCGACTCTAGTACAAGAATACTGGCTCTTCTTACTGTCTATGTTTTGAACCTTTCCTGTGAGACCGGTTTTAGATACCGATGCTTCACTACAGGCTTACTGTATCCCTAGGACCTTCTTATTGACAACGAAACACAGAAATTGCATCGGAATTAAATAGAAAATGCACAATGCCGACATAAGCACACGGAAACTGACTCATCTTACTGTCTATGTTTTGAACCATTCCTGTGACAATTGTTATAGATTCCGATGCTTCACTTCAGGTTTACTGTATCCCTCTGACCTTCTTATTGACGATGAAACACAGAAATTGCATCAAAATTAAATACAAAAGGCACACTGCCGACTCTAGTACAAGAAGACTGGCTCTTCTTACTGTCTATATTTAGAACCTCTCCTGTGTTACCGGTTTTAGATTCCGATGCATCGCTTCAGGTTTACTGTATCCCTTGGACCTTCTTTTTAACGACGAAACACGGAAACTGCATCAGAATTAAATAGAAAAGGCAAAATGCCGACTTAAGTACATGAAAACTGACTCTTCTTACTGTCTATGTTTTGAATCATTCCTGTGAGACTAGTTAAGGATTCAGATGCATCACTTCAGGTTTACTGTATCCCTCTGACCTTCTTATTGACGATGAAACACAGAAATTGCATCGGAATTAAATACAAAAGGCACAATGGCGACTCTAGTACAAGAAGACTGGCTTATCTTACTGTCTATGTTTTGAACCTTTCCTGTGAGACAGGTTTTAGATTCCGATGCTTCACTACAGGTTTACTGTATCCCTTTGTCCTTCTTATTGACGACGAAACACAGAAATTGCATCGGAATTAAATAGAAAAGGTACAATGCCGACTTAAGCACACGGACACTGACTCTTCTTGCTGTCTATGTTTGAAACATTCCTGTGACACTAGTTATAGGTTCCGATATTTCACTTCAGGTTCACTGTAACCCTCTGACCTTCTTATTGACGACGAAACACAGAAATTGCATCGGAGTTAAATAGAAAAGCACAATGCCGACTTAAGTACAACAAGACTGACTCTTCTTACTGCCTATGTTTTGAACCATTCCTGTGACACTAGTTATAGATTCAGATGCTTGACTTCAGGTTTAATGTCTTCCTTGGACCTTCTTATTGACGATGAAACACAGAAATTGCTTCGGAATTAAAAACAAAAGCCACAATGGCGATCTAAGTACAAGAAAATTGACTCTCCTTACTGTCTATGTTTGAACCATTCCCGTGACTTTAGTTATAGATTCCGATGCTTCACTGCAGTTTTACCGTATCCCTCTGACCTTCGTATTGACGACGAAACACCGAAATTGCATCGGAATTACATAGAAAAGGCACAATGCCGACTTAAGCACACGGAGACTTACTCTTCTTACTGTCTATGTCTTGAACCATACCTGTGACACTTGGTATAGATTCCGATGCTTCACTTCAGGTTTACTGTATCCCTCTGACCTTCTTATTGACGATGAAACACAGAAATTGCATCGAAATTAAATACAAAAGGCACAATGCCGACTCTAGTACAAGAAGACTGGCTCTTCTTACTGTCTATATTTAGAACCTCTCCTGTGAGACCGGTTTTAGATTCCGATGCTTCACTTCAGGTTTACTGTATCCCTTGGACCTTCTTATTGACGACAAAACACAGAAATTGCATCGGAATTAAATATAAAAGGTACAATGCCGACTTAAGTTAAAGAAAACTGACTCTTCTTACTGTCTATGTTTGAACCGTTCCTGTGACACTAGTTATAGTTTCCGATGCTTCACTTCAGGTTTACTGTATCCCTTGGACCTCCTTATTAACGACGAAACACAGCAATCTCATCGGAATTAAATAGAAAAGCACAATGCCGACGAAAGTACAAGTTAACTGGCTCTTCTTACTGACTATGTTTTGAACCACTCCTGTGACACTAGTTATAGATTCCGATGCTTCACTTCAAGTTTACTGTATCCCTCTGACCGTCTTATTGACCATGAAACACAGAAATTGCATCGGAATTAAGTACAAAAGGCACAATGCCGACTTAATTATAAGAAAACTGACTCTTCTTACAGTCTATGCTTTGAACCTCTCCTGTGAGACCAGTATTAGATTCCGATGCTTGGCTTCATGTTTACTGTATCCCTATGACCTTCTTATTGACCATGAAACACAAAAATTGTGTCGGAATTAAATACAAAATGCACAAGGCCGACACAAGTACAATAAGACTGGCTCTTCTTACTGTCTATGTTTTGAACCTTTCCTGTGAGACCGGCTTTAGATTCCAATGCTTCACTTCAGCTTAACTGTATCCCTTGGACCTTCTTTTTGATGACGAAACACGGAAACTGCATCGGAATTAAATAGAAAAGGCAAAATGCCGACTTAAGTACATGAAAACTGACTCTTCTTACTGTCTATGTTTTGAACCATTCCTGTGAGACTAGTTATAGATTCCGATGCATCACTTCAGGTGTACTGTATCCCTCTGATTTTCTTATTGACGATTAAACACAGAAATTCATCGGAATTAAATACAAAAGGCACAATGGCGACTCTAGTACAAGAAGACTGGCTCTTCTTACTGTCTATGTTTTGAACCTTTCCTGTGAGACAGGTTTTAGATTCCGGTGCTTCACTACAGGTTTACTGTATCGTTTGGACCTTCTTATTGACGACGAAACACAGAAATTGCATCGGAATTAAATAGAAAAGGTACAATGCCGACTTAAGCACACGGAAACTGACTCTTCTTACTGTCTATGTCTGAACCATTCCTGTGACACTAGTTATAGATTCCGATATTTCACTTCAGGTTCTCTGTATCCCTCTTACATTCTTATTGACGACGAAACACAGAAATTGCATCGGAGTTAAATAGAAAAGCACAATGCCGACTCAAGTACAAGAAGACTGGCTCCTCTTACTGTCTATGTTTTGAACCTTTCCTGTGAGACCGGTTTTAGATTCCAATGCTTCTCTTCAGGTTTACTATATCCCTTCGACCATTCTTATTGACGACGAAACACAGAAACTGCATCGGAATTAAATAGAAAAACCACAATGCCGACAAAAGTACATGAAAACTGACTCTTCTTACGGTCTATGTTTTGAACCATTCCTGTGAGACTAGTTATAGATTCTGATGCATCACTTCAGGTTTACTGTATCCCACTCAGCTTTTTATTGACGATGAAACACAGAAATTGCATCGGAAGTAAA
Organism: Schistocerca piceifrons; assembly: GCF_021461385.2. Taxonomy (NCBI): domain Eukaryota; kingdom Metazoa; phylum Arthropoda; class Insecta; order Orthoptera; family Acrididae; genus Schistocerca; species Schistocerca piceifrons. The sequence continues at coordinate 849,356,193 of NC_060141.1, read as the reverse complement.
TACAAAAGGCACAATGCACACTCAAGTACAAGAAGACTGGCTCTTCTTACTGTCTATGTTTTGAACATTTCCTGTGAGACCACTTTTAGTTTCCGATGCTTGACTTCAGGTTTACTGTATCCCTTGGACCTTCATACTGACGACGAAACACAGAAATTGCATCATAATGAAATAGAAAAGGCACAATGCCGACTTAAGATCAAGAAAACTGATTCTTCATAATGTCTATGTTTTGAACCATTCCTGTGACACTTGTTATAGTTTGCGATGCTTCACTTCAGGTTTACTGTATCCCTCTGACCTTATTATTGACGATGAAACACAGAAATTGCATCGGAATTAAATACAAAATGCACAATGTCGAGTTAAGTACAAGTAAACTAGCTCTTCTTACAGTCTATGATTTGAACCATTTGTGTGACACTAGTTATAGATTCCGATACTTCACTTCAGGTTTACTGTAACTCTCTGACCTTCTTATGGACGATGAAACACAGAAATTGCATCGGAATTGAATACAAATGGCACAATGCCGACTTAACTACAAGTAAATTGACTCTTCTTACTGTCTATGTTTGAACCATTCCTGTGACACTAGCTATAGATGCCAATGCTTCACTTCAGGTTTACTGTATCCCTCTGACCTTCTTCTTGACGATGACACACAGAAATTGCATCGGAATTAAATACAAAAGGTACAATGCCGACTTAAGTACAAGAAAACTGACTCTTCTTACTGTCTATGTTTTGAACCATTTCAGTGACACTAGTTATAGATTCCGATGCTTCATTTCAGGTTTACTGTATCCCTCTGACATTCTTATTGTCGATGACACACAGAAATTGCATCGGAATTAAATACAAAAGGCACAATGCAGACTTAAGTACAAGGAAACTGACTCTTCCTACTGTCTATGCTTTGAACCATTCCTGTGACACTAGTTATAGATTCCGATGCTTGACTTCAGGTTTACTGTATCCCTTGGACCTTCATACTGACGACGAAACACAGAAATTGCATCATAATGAAATAGAAAAGGCACAATGCCGACTTAAGATCAAGAAAACTGATTCTTCATACTGTCTATGTTTTGAACCATTCCTGTGACACTAGTTATAGATTCCGATGCTTCATTGCAGGTTTACTCTATCCCTCTGTCCTTCTTATTGACGATGTAACACAGACATTTCATCGGCATTAAATACAAAAGGCACAATGCCGACTTAAGTACAAGAAAACTGACTCTTCTTACTATCTATACTTAGAACCACTCCTGTGAGAATAGTTATAGATTCCGATGCATCACTTCAGGTTGACTGCATCCCTCTGACTTTCTTATTGACGATGAAACACAGAAATTGCATCGGAATTAAATACAAAAGACACAATGGCGACTCTAGTACAAGAAGACTGGCTCGTCTTACTGTCTATGCTTTGAACCTTTCCTGTGAGACCGGCTTTAGATTCCAATGCTTCACTTCAGCTTAACTGTATCCCTTGGACCTTCTTTTTGACGACGAAACACGGAAACTGCATCGGAATTAAATAGAAAAGGCAAAATGCCGACTTAAGTACATGAAAACTGACTCTTCTTACTGTCTATGTTTTGAACCATTCCTGTGAGACTAGTTATAGATTCCGATGCATCACTTCAGGTTTACTGTATCCCTCTGACCTTCTTATTGACGATTAAACACAGAAATTGCATCGGAATTAAATACAAAAGGCACAATGGCGACTCTAGTACAAGAAGACTGGCTCTTCTTACTGTCTATGTTTTGAACCTTTCCTGTGACACAGGTATTAGATTCCGATGCTTCACTACAGGTTTACTGTATCCTTTGGACCTTCTTATTGACGACGAAATACAGAAATTGCATCGGAATTAAATAGAAAATGTACAATGCCGACTTAAGCACACGAAAACTGACTCTTCTTACTGTCTATGTCTGAACCATTCCTGTGACACTAGTTATAGATTCCGATATATCACTTCAGGTTCTCTGTATCCCTCTTACCTTCTTATTGACGACGAAACACAGAAATTGCATCGGAATTAAATACGAAATGCACAATGTCGACTTAAGTAGAAGTAAACTAGCTCTTCTTACAGTCTATGATTTGAACCATTTGTGTGACACTAGTTATAGATTCCGATACTTCACTTCAGGTTTACTGTAACCCTCTGACCCTCTTATTGATGATGAAACACAGAGATTGCATCGGAATTGAATACAAAAGGCACAATGCCGACTTAAGTACAAGTAGACTGACTCTTCTTACTGTCTATGTTTTTGAACCATTCCTGTGACACTAGTTATAGATTCCGATGCTTCTCTTCAGGTTCACTGTATCCCTGTGACCGTCGTATTGACGATGAGACACAGAAATTGCATCGGAATTAAATACAAAAGGCACAATGCCGACTTAACTACAAGTAAACTGACTCTTCTTACTGTCTATGTTTGAACCATTCCTGTGACACTAGCTGTAGATGCCAATGCTTCACTTCAGGTTTACTATATCCCTCTGACCTTCTTCTTGACGATGACACACAGAAATTGCATCGGAATTAAATACAAAAGGTACAAGCCGACTTAAGTACAAGAAAACTGACTCTTCTTACTGTCTATGTTTTGAACCATTTCAGTGACACTAGTTATAGATTCCGATGCTTCATTTCAGGTTTACTGTATCCCTCTGACATTCTTATTGTCGATGACACACAGAAATTGCATAGGAATTAAATACAAAAGGCACAATGCCGACTTAAGTACAAGTAAACTGACTCCTCCTACTGTCTATGTTTTGAACCATTCCTGTGACACTAGTTATAGATTCCGATACTTCACTTCAGGTTTCTGTATCCCTCTGACCTTCTTGTTGACGATGAAACACAGAAATTGCATCGGAATTAAATAGAAAAGGCACAATGCCGACTTATGATCAAGAAAACTGATTCTTCATACTGTCTATGTTTTGAACCATTCCTGTGACACTAGTTATAGATTGCGATGCTTCACTTCAGGTTTACTGTATCCCTCTGACCTTTGTATTGACGATGAAACACAGAAATTGCATCGGAATTAAATACAAAAAGCACAATGCCGACTTAAGTACAAGTAAACTGACTCTTCTTAGTGTCTATGATTTGAACTATTTGTGTGACACTAGTTATAGATTCCGATTCTTCACTTCAGGTTTATGTAACCCTCTGACCTTCTTATTGACGATGAAACAAGGAAATTGCATCGGAATTGAATACAAAAGGCACAATGCCGACTTAGGTACAAGAAGACTGACTCTTCTTACTGTCTATGTTTTGAACCATTCCTGTGACACTAGTTATAGATTCCGAAGCTCCACTTCAGGTTCACTGTATCCCTCTGACCGTCGTATTGACGATGAAACACAGAAATTGCATCGGAATTAAATACAAAAGGCACAATGCCGACTTAAGTACATGTAAACTGACTCTTCTTACTGTCTATGTTTTGAACCATTCCTGTGACACTAGCTATAGATTCCAATGCTTCACCTCAGGTTTACTGTATCCCTCTGACCTTCTAATTGACGATGACACACAGAAAATGCATCGGAATTCAATACAAAAGGCACAATGCCTTCTTAAGTACAAGAAAACTGACTCTTCTTACTGTCTATGTTTTGAACCATTCCTGTGACACTAGTTATAGATTCCGATGCTTCATTGCAGGTTTACTGTATCCCTCTGTCCTTCTTATTGACTATGTAACACAGAAATTTCATCGGCATTAAATACAAAAGGCACAATGCCGACTTAAGTACAAGAAAACTGACTCTTCTTACTGTCTATATTTAGAACCACTCCTGTGAGACTAGTTATTGATTCCGATGCATCACTTCAGGTTGACTGTATCCCTCTGACTTTCTTATTGACGATGAAACACAGAAATTGCATCGGAATTAAATACAAAAGACACAATGGCGACTCTAGTACAAGAAGACTGGCTCTTCTTACTGTCTATGTTGTGAACCTTTCCTGTGAGACAGGTTTTAGATTCCGATGCTTCACTACAGGTTTACTGTATCCTTTGGACCTTCTTATTGACGACGAAACACAGAAATTGCATCGGAATTAAATAGAAAAGGTACAATGCCGACTTAAGCACACGGAAACTGACTCTTCTTACTGTCTATGTCTGAACCATTCCTGTGACACTAGTTATTGATTCCGATATTTCACTTCAGGTTCTCTGTATCCCTCTGACCTTCTTATTGACGACGAAACACAGAAATTGCATCAGAGTTAAATAGAAAAGCCCAATGCCGACTCAAGTACAAGAAGACTGGCTCTTCTTACTGTCTATGTTTTGAACCTTAACTGTGAGACCGGTTTTAGATTCCAATGCTTCACTTCAGGTTTACTATATCCCTTGGAACTTCTTATTGTCGACGAAACACAGAACTGCATCGGAATTAAATAGAAAAGGCACAATGCCGACAAAAGTACATGAAAACTGACTCTTCTTACTGTCTATGTTTTGAACCATTCCTGTGAGACTAGTTATAGATTCCGATGCATCACTTCAGGTTTACTGTATCCCTCTCAGCTTTTTATTGACGATCAAACACAGAAATTGCATCGGAATTAAATACAAAAGGCACTATGCACACTCAAGTACAAGAAGACTGGGTCTTCTTACTGTCTATGTTTTGAACCTTTCCTGTGAGACCAGTTTTAGTTTCCGATGCTTGACTTCAGGTTTACTGTATCCCTTGGACCTTCGTACTGACGACGAAACACAGAAATTGCATCATAATGAAATAGAAAATGCACAGTGCCGACTTAAGGTAAAGAAAACTGATTCTTCTTACTGTCTACGTTTTGAACCATTCCTGTGACACTAGTTATAGTTTGCGATGCTTCACTTCAGGTTTACTGTATCCCTCTGACCTTATTATTGACAATGAAACACAGAAATTGCATCGGAATTAAATACAAAATGCACAATGTCGACTTAAGTACAAGTAAACTAACTCTCCTTACAGTCTATGATTCGAACCATTTGTGTGACACTAGTTATAGATTCCGATGCTTCACTTCAGGTTTACTGTAACTCTCTGACCTTCTTATTGAGGATGGAACACAGATATTGCATCGGAATTGAATACAAAAGGCACAATGCCGACTTAAGTACATGAAGACTGACTCTTCTTACTGTCTATTTTTTGAACCATTCCTGTGACACTAGTTATAGATTCCGATGCTTCTCTTCAGGTTCACTGTATCCCTCTGACCGTCGTATTGACGATGAGACACAGAAATTGCATCGGAATTAAATACAAAAGGCACAATGCCGACTTAAGTTCAAGTAAACTGACTCTTCTTACTGTCTATGTTTGAACCATTCCTGTGACACTAGCTATAGATGCCAATGCTTCACTTCAGGTTTACTGTATCTCTCTGAGCTTCTTCTTGACGATGACACACAGAAATTGCATCGGAATTAAATACAATAGGCACAATGCCGACTTAAGTACAAGAAAACTGACTCTTCTTACTGTCTATGTTTTGAACCATTTCAGTGACACTAGTTATAGATTCCGATGCTTAATTTCAGGTTTACTGTATCCCTCTGACATTCGTATTGTCGATGACACACAGAAATTGCATCGGAATTAAATACAAAAGGCACAATGCCGACTTAAGTACAAGTAAACTGACTCTTCCTACTGTCTATGTTTGAACCATTCCTGTGACACTAGTTATAGATTCCGATACTTCACTTCAGGTTTACTGTATCCCTCTGACCTTCATGTTGACGATGAAACACAGAAAGTGCATCGGAATTAAATAGAAAAGGCACAATGCCGACTTATGATCAAGAAAACTGATTCTTCATACTGTCTATGTTTTGAACCATTCCTGTGACACTAGTTATAGATTGCGATGCTTCACTTCAGGTTTACTGTATCTCTCTGATCTTTGTATTGACTATGAAACACAGAAATTGCATCGGAATTAAATACAAAAAGCACAATGCCGACTTAAGTACAAGTAAACTGACTCTTCTCACTTTCTATGAGTTGAACCATTTGTGTGACACTAGTTATAGATTCCGATGCTTCACTTCTGGTTTACTGTAACCCTCTGACCTTCTTATTGACGTTGAAACAAGGAAATTGCATCGGAATTGAATACAAAACGTACAATACCGACTTAGGTACAAGAAGACTGACTCTTCTTACTGTCTATGTTTTGAACCATTCCTGTGTCACTAGTTATAGATTCCGATGCTTCATTTCAGGTTTACTGTATCCCTTGGACCTTCTTATTGACGACGAAACACAGAAATTGCATCGGAATTAGATAGAAAACGTACAATGCCGACATAAGTAGAAGAAAACTGACTCTTCTTACTGTCTATGTTTGAACCATTCCTGTGACACTAGTTATAGATTCCGATGCTTCACTTCAGGTTTACTGTATCCCTTGGACCTCCTTATTAACGACGAAACACAGAAATCTTATCGGAATTAAATAGAAAAGTACAATGCCGACTAAAGTACAAGAAAACTGACTCTCCTTACTGACTATGTTTTGAACCACTCCTGTGACACTAGTTATAGATTACGATGCTTCACTTCAGGTTTACTGTATCCCTCTGACCGTCTTATTGACCATGAAACACAGAAATTGCATCGGAATTAAATACAAAAGGCACAATGCCGACTTATTTATAAGAAAACTGACTCTTCTTACAGTCTATGCTTTGAACCATTCCTGTGAGACCAGTATTAGATTCCGATACTTCACTTCGGCTTTACTGTATCCCTTGGACCTTCTTTTTGACGACAAAACACGGAAACTGCATCGGAATGAAATAGAAAAGCTACAATGATGACTCAAGCACACGGAAACTGACGCTTTTTATTGTCTATGTTTGAACCATTCCTGTGACACTAGTTATCGATTCCGATATTTCACTTCAGGTTCACTGTATCCCTCTGAACTTCTTATTGACGACGAAACACAGAAATTGCATCGGAGTTAAATAGAAAAGCACAGTGCCGACTCAAGTACAAGAAGACTGGCTCTTCTTACTGTCTATGTTTTGAACCTTTCCTGTGAGACCGGTTTTAGATTCCAATGCTTCACTTCAGGTTTACTATATCCCTTGGACCTTCTTATTGACAACGAAACACAGAAACTGCATCGGAATTAAATAGAAAAGGCACAATGCCGACAAAAGTACATGAAAACTGACTCTTCTTACTGTCTATGTTTTGAACCATTCCTGTGAGACTTGTTATAGATTCCGATGCATCACTTCAGGTTTACTGTATCCCTCTCAGCATCTTATTGACGATCAAACACAGAAATTGCATCGGAATTAAATACAAAAGGCACAATGCACACTCAAGTACAAGAGGACTGGCTCTTCTTACTGTCTATGTTTTGAACCTTTCCTGTGAGACCAGTTTTAGTTTCCGATGCTTGACGTCAGGTTTAGTGTATCCCTTGGACCTTCATACTGACGACGAAACACAGAAATTGCATCATAATTAAATAGAAAAGGTACAGTGCCGACTTAAGTACAAGAAAACTGACTCTTCTTACTGTCTATATTTTGAACCATTCCTCTGACACTAGTTATAGATTGCGATGCTTCACATCAGGTTTACTGTATCCCTCTGACCTTCTTAGTGACGCTGAAACACAGAAATTGCATCGGAATTAAATACAAAAGGCACAATGCCGACTTAAGTACAAGTAAACTGACTCTTCTTACTGTCTATGATTTGAACCATTTGCGTGACACTAGTTTTAGATTCCGATGCTTCACTTCAGGTTTACTGTAACCCTCTGACCTTCTTATTGACGATGAAACACAGAAATTACATCGGAATTGAATACAAAAGGCACAATGCCGACTTAAGTACAAGAAGACTGACTCTTCTTACTGTCTATGTTTTGAACCATTCCTGTGACACTAGTTATAGATTCCGATGCTTCTCTTCAGGTTCACTGTATCCCTCTGACCGCCGTATTGACGATGAAACACAGAAATTGCATCGGAATTAAATACAAAAGGCACAATGCCGACTTAAGTGCAAGTAAACTGACTATTCTTACTGTCTATGCTTTGAACCATTCCTGTGACACTAGCTATAGATGCCAATGCTTCACTTCAGGTTTACTGTATCCCTCTGACCATCTTATTGACGATGTAACACAGAAATTTCATCGGCATTAATACAAAAGGCACAATGCCGACTTAAGTACATGAAAACTGACTCTTCTTACTTTCTATGTTTTGTACCATTCCTGTGACACTAGTTATAGATTCTGATGCTTCACTTCAGGTTTACTGTATCCCTCTGAGTTTCTTATTGACGGTGAAACACAGAAATTGCATCGGAACTAAATACAAAAGGCAAAGTGCCGACTTAAGTACAAGTAAACTGACTCTTCTTACTGTCTATGTTTGAACCGTTCCTGTGACACTAGTTATAAATTCCGATGCTTCACTTCAGGTTTACTGTATCCCTCTGACCTTCTTATTGACGATGAAACACAGAAATTGCATCGGAATTAAATACAAAAGGCACAATGCCGACTTAAGTACAAGTAAACTGACTCTTCTTACTGTCTATGATTTGAACCATTTGTGTGACACTAGTTATAGATTCCGATGCTTCACTTCAGGTTTACTATAACCCTCTGACCTTCTTATTGACGATGATACAAGGAAATTGAATCGGAATTGAATACAAAAGGCACAATGCCGAATTAAGTACAAGAAGACTGACTCTTCTTACTGTCTATGTTTTGAACCATTCCTGTGACACTAGTTATAGATTCCGATGTTTCACTTCAGGTTCACTGTATCCCTCTGACCACCGTATTGACCATGAAACACAGGAATTGCATCGGAATTAAACACAAAAGGCACAATGCCGAGTTAACTACAAGTAAACTGACTCTTCTTACTGTCTATGTTTGAACTTTTCCTGTGAGACCAGTTTTAGAATCCGATGCTTCACTTCAGGTTTACTGTATCCCTCTGACCTTCTTATTGACGATGACACACAGAAATTGCATCGGAATTAAATACAAAAGGCACAATGCCGACTTCAGTACAAGAAAACTGACTCTTCTTACTGTCTATGTTTTGAACCATTCCTGTGACACAAGTTATAGATTCCGATGCTTCATTTCAGGTTTACTGTATCCCTCTGTCCTTCTTATTGACGATGTAACACAGAAATTTCATCGGCATTAAATACAAAAGGCACAATGCCGACTTAAGTACAAGAAAACTGACTCTTCTTACTGTCTATGTGTTGAACCATTCCTGTGACACTAGTTATAGATTCTGATGCTTCACTTCAGTTTTACTGTATCCCTCTGACTTTCTTATTGACGGTGAAACACAGAAATTGCATCGGAACTAAATACAAAAGGCACAATGCCGACTTAAGTACAAGTAAACTGACTCCTCTTACTGTCTATGTTTGAACCATTCCTGTGACACTAGTTATAGATTCCGATGCTTCACTTCAGGTTTACTGTATCCCTCTGACCTTCTTATTGTCGATGACACACAGAAATTGCATCTGAATTAAATACAAAAGGCACAATGCCGACTTAAGTAGAAGTAAACTGACTCTTCTTACTATCTATGTTTTGAACCATTCCTGTGACACTAGTTATAGATTCCGATACTTCACTTCAGGTTTACTGTATCCCTCTGACCTTCTTGTTGACGATGAAACACAGGAATAGCATCGCAATTAAATACTAAAGGCACAGTGCCAACTTAAGTACAAGAAAACTGACTCATCTTACTGTCTATTTTTTGAACCTTTCCTGTGACACCAGTTTTAGATTCCGATGCTTCACTTCAGATTTACTGTTTCCCTTGGACCTTCTTATCGAAGACGAGACACAGAAATTGCATTGGAATTCAATAGAAAAGGCGCAATGTCGACTTAAGAACAAGAAAACTGACTCTTCTTACTGTCTATGTTTTTAACCATTCCTGTGACTCTAGTTACAGATTCCGATGCTTCACTTGAGGTTTACTGTATCCCTCTGACCTTCTTAATGACGATGAAACACAGAAATTGCACCAGAATACAAATAAAAGGCACAATGCCGACTAAAGTACAAGAAGACTTACTCTTCTTACTCTCTATGTTTTGAACCATTCCTGTGACACTAGTTATAGATTCCGATGCTTCTCTTCAGGTTTACTGTATCCCTCTGACCTTCATATTGACGATGAAACACAGAAATCGCATCTGAATTAAATACAAAAGGCACAATGTTGACTCTAGTACAAGAAGAGTGGCTCTTCTTACTGTCTATGTTTGAACCTTTCCTGTGAGACCGGTTTTAGATTCCGATGCTTCACTTCTGGTTTACTGTATCCCTTGGACCTTTTCATTGACGACGAATCACAGAAATTGCATCGGAATTAAATACAAAAGGCACAATGCCGACTTAAGTACAAGAAATCAGACTCCTCTAACTGTGTATGTTTGCAACCATTCCTGTGACACTAGTTATAGATTCCGATGCTTCACTTCAGGTTTACTGTATCCCTCTGACCCTCTTATTGGCGATGAAACACAGAAATTGCATCGGAATTAAATACAAAAGGCACAATGCCGACTCAAGTACAAGAAGATTGGCTCTTCTTACTGTCTATGATTTGAACCTTACCTGCAAGCCCAGTTTTAGATTCCGATGCTTGACTTCAGGTTTACTGTATCCATTGGACCTTCTTATTGACGACGAAACACAGAATATTCATTGCAATTAAATAGGAAAGGCACAATGACGACTTAAGTCCAGGAAAACTGACTCTTCTTGGTGTCTATGTTTTGAACCATTCCTGTGACACCAGTTATAGATTCCGATACTTCATTTCAGGTTTACTGTATCCCTCTGACAGTCTTCTTGATGATGAAACACAGAAATTGCATCGGAATTAAATACAAAAGGCACAATGAAGGGTCAAGTACAAGACGTTTGGCTCTTCTTACTGTCTATGATTTGAACCTTTCCTTTAATACCGGTTTTAGTTTCCGATGCTTCATTTCAGGTGTACTGTATCCCCTGGACATTCTTATTGACGACGAAACACAGGAATTGCATCGGAAGGAAATAGAAAAGTCACAATGTCGACTTAATTACAAGAAAACTGACTCTTCTTACTGTCGATGATTTGAACCATTCCTGTGACACTAGTTATAGGTTCCGATGCATCACTTCAGGTTTACTGTATCCCTCTGACCTTCTTATTGACGATGAAACACAGAAATTGCATCGGAATTAAATACAAAAGGCACAATGCCGACTCAAGTACAAGAAGACTGGCTCTTCTTACTGTCTATGTTTTGAACCTTTCCTGTAAGACCAGTTTTAGATTCCGATGCTTGACTTCAGGTTTACTGTATCCATTGCACCTTCTTATTGACGACGAAACACAGAATATGCATAGGAACAAAATAGAAAAGGCACAATGCCGACTTGATTCCGATGCTTCACTTCAGGTTTACTGTATCCCTTGGACCTTCTTATTGACGACGAAAAACACAGAAATTGCATCGGAATTAAATAGAAAAGGCACAATGCCTACTTAAGTACAAGAAAACAGACTCTACCTAATATCTAAGTTTTGAACCATTCCTGTGACACTAGTTATAGGTTCCGATGCATCGCTTCAAGTTTACTGTATCCCTCTTACCTTCTTATTGACGATGAAACACAGAAAATGCATCGGAATTAAATACAAAACGCACAATGCCGGACTAAGTATAAGAAAACTGACGCTTCTTACTGTCTATGCTTTGAACCATTCCTGTGACACTAGTTATAGATTCCGATGCTTCACTTCAGGTTTACTGTATCCCTTTGACCTTCTTATTGACGATCAAACACAGAAATTGCATCGGAATTAAATACAAAAGGCACAATGCCGACTTAAGTATAAGAAAACTGACTCTTCTTACTGTCTATGCTCTGAACCATTCCTGTGACACTAGTTATAGATTCCGATGCTTCACTTCAGGTTTACTGTATCCCTTGGACTGTCTTATTGACGATCAAACACAGAAATTGCATCGGAATTAAATACAAAAGGCACAATGCCGACTCAAGTACAAGAAGACTGGCTCTTGTTACTGTCTATGATTTGAACCTTTCCTACAAGAACAGTTTTAGATTCCGATGCTTGACTTCAGGTTTACTGCATCCATTGGACCTTCTTATTGGCGACGAAACACAGGAATTGCATCGGAATTAAATAGAAAAGGCACAATGCCGACTTAAGTATAAGAAAACTGACTCTTCTTACTGTCTATGCTTTGAACCATTCCTGTGATACTAGTTGTAGATTCCGATGGTTCACTTCAGGTTTACTGTATCCCTCTGACCGTCGTATTGACGATGAAACACAGAAATTGCATCGCAATTAAATAAAAAAGGCTCAATGCCTACTAAAGTACAAGAAGACTGGCTCTTCTTAGTGTCTATGTTTTGAACCTTTCCTGTGAGACCAGTTTTAGAATCCGATGCTTCACTTCAGGTTTACTGTATCCCTCTGACATTCTTATTGACGATGAAACACAGAAATTGCATCGGAAATAAATACAAAAGGCACAATGCCGACTCTAGTACAAGAAGACTGGCTCTACTTACTGTCTATGTTTTGAACAATTCCTGTGAGACCGGTTTTAGATTCCGATGCATCACTTCAGGTTTACTGTATCCCTGGGACCTTCTTATTGACGATGAAACACAGAAATTGCATCGGAAATAAATACAAAAGGCACAATGCCGACTCAAGTACAAGTAGACTGGCTCTACTTACTGTCTATGTTTTGAACCTTTCCTATGAGACCGGTTTTAGATTCCGATGCTTCACTTCAGGTTTACTGTATCCCTCTGACCTTCTTATTGACGATGAAACACAGAAATTGCATCGGAATTGAATACAAAAGGCACAATGCCGACTTAAGTATAAGAAAACTGACTCTTCTTACTGTCTATGCTTTGAACCATTCCTGTGATACTAGTTGTAGATTCCGATGGTTCACTTCAGGTTTACTGTATCCCTCTGACCGTCGTATTGACGATGAAACACAGAAATTGCATCGCAATTAAATAAAAAAGGCTCAATGCCTACTAAAGTACAAGAAGACTGGCTCTTCTTAGTGTCTATGTTTTGAACCTTTCCTGTGAGACCAGTTTTAGAATCCGATGCTTCACTTCAGGTTTACTGTATCGCTTGGACCTTCTTATTGACGATGAAACACAGAAATTGCATCGGAATAAAATTGAAAAGGCACAATGCCGACATGAGTACACGGAAACTGACTTCTCTTACTGTATATGTTTTGAACCATTCCTGTGACATTAGTTATAGATTCCGATGCTTCACTTCAGGTTTACTGTACCCCTCTGTCCTTCTTCTTGACGTTGAAACGCAGAAATTGCACCGGAATTAAATACAAAAGGCACAATGCCGACTCTAGTACAAGAAGACTGGCTCTTCTTACTGTCTATATTCTGAACTTTTCCTGTGAGACCGGTTTTAGATTCCGATGCTTCGCTTCAGGTTTACTGTATCCCTTGGACCTTCTTATTGACGAAGAAACACAGAAACTGCATCGGAATTAAATAGAAAACGCACAATGCCGACTTAAGTACAAGAAAACTGACTCTTCTTACTGACTATGCTTTGAACCATTCCTGTGACACTAGTTATAGATTCCGATGCTTCACTTCAGGATTACTGTATCCCTCTCACCTTCTTATTGACGATGAAACACAGAAATTGCATCGGAATTAAATACAAAAGGTACAATGCCGACTTCATTATAAGAAAACTGACTCTTCTTATTGTCTATGTTTTGATCCATTCCTGTGACACAAGTTATGGATTCCGATGCTTCATTTCAGGTTTACTGTATCCCTCTGACCTTCTTATTGACGATGAAACGCTGAAATTGCATCGGAATTAAATACAAAAGGCACAATGCTGACTCAAGTACAAGAAGACTGGCTCTACTTACTGTCTATGTTTTGAACCTTTCCTGTGAGACCAGTTTAAGATTCCGATGCTTGACTTCAGGTTTACTGAATCCCTTGGACCTTCATATTGACGATGGAACACAGATATTGCATCGGAATTAGATACAAAAGGCACAATGCAGACTCAAGTACAAGTAAACTGACTCTTCTTACTGTCTATGATTTGAACCATTTCTGTGACACTCGTTATAGATTCCGATGCTTCACTTCAGGTTTACTGTAACACTCTGACCTTCTTATTGACGATGAAACAAGGAAATTGCATCGGAATTGAATACAAAGGGCACAATGCCGACTTAAGTACAAGAAGACTGACCCTTCTTACTGTCTATGTTTTCAACCATTCCTGTGACACTAGTTATAGATTCCGATGCTTCACTTCAGGTTTACTGTATCCCTCTGACCATCTTATTGACGATGAAACACAGAAATTGCATCGGAGTGAAAGACAAAACGCACAATGCCAACTTAGGTACAAGTAAACTGACTCTTCTTACTGTCTATGCTTTGAACCTATCCTATGACACTAGTTATAGATGCCGATGCCTCACTTCAGGTTTACTATATCCCTCTGACTTTCATATTGACGATGAAACACAGAAAATGCATCCGAATTAAATACAAAAGGCATAATGCCGAATTAAGTACAAGTAAACTGACTCTTCTTACTGTCTATGTTTTGAACTATTCCTGTGACACTAGTTATAGATACCGATGCTTCACTTCAGGTTTACTGTATCCCTCTGACCTTCTTATTAACGATGAAACACAGAAATTGGATCGGAATTAAATACAAAAGGCACAATGTCGACTTAAGTACAAGGAAACTGACTCTTCTTACTGTCTATGTTTTGAACCACTCCTGTGACTGTAGTTATAGATTCCGATACTTCACTTCAGGTTTACTGTATCCCTCTGACCTTCTTGTTGACGATGAAACACAGAAATTGCATCGGAATTAAATAGAAAAGGCACAATCCCGACTTATGATCAAGAAACCTGATTCTTCATACTGTCTGTGTTTTGAACCATTCCTATGACACTAGTTATAGATTGCGATGCTTCACTTCAGGTTTACTGTATCCCTCTGACCTTCTTATTGACGATGAAACACAGAAATTGCATCGGAATTAAATACAAAAGGCACAATGCCGACTTAAGTACAAGTAAACTGACACTTCTTACTGTCTATGTTTTGAACCATTCCTGTGAAACTAGTTATAGATTCCGATGCTTCACTTCTGGTTTACTGTAACCCTCTGACCTTCTTATTGACGTTGAAACAAGGAAATTACATCGGAATTGAATACAAAAAGCCACAATGCCGACTTAAGTACAAGAAGACTGACTCTTCTTACTGTCTATGTTTTGAAATATTCCTGTGACACTAGTTATAGATTCCGATGCTTCACTTCAGGTTCACTGTATCCCTCTGACCGTCGTATTGACGATGAAACACAGATATTGCATAGGAATTAAATACAAAAGGCACAATGACGACTTAACTACAAGTAAACTGACTCTTCTTACTGTCTTAGTTTTGAACCATTCCTGTGACACTAGCCATGGATTCCAATGCTTCACTTCAGATTTACTGTATCCCTCTGACCTTGTTATTGACGATGACACACAGAAATTGCATCGGAATTAAATACAAAAAGCACAATGTCGACTCCAGTACACGAAAACTGACTCTCCTTACTGTCTATGTTTTGAACCATTCCTGTGACACTAGTTATAGATTCCGATGCTTCACTTCAGGTTTACTGTATCCCTCTGACCCTCTTATTGACGATGAAACACAGAAATTGCATCGGAATGAAATACAAAACGCACAATGCCAACTTAAGTACAAGTAAACTGACTCTTCTTACTGTCTATGCTTTGAACCTATCCTGTGACACTAGTTATTGATGCCGATGCCTCACTTCAGGTTTACTGTATCCCTCTGACTTTCTTATTGACGATGAAACACAGAAAATGCATCGGAATTAAATACAAAAGGCACAATGCCGAATTAAGTACAAGTAAACTGACTCTTCTTACTGTCTATGTTTTGAACTATTCCTGTGACACTAGTTATAGATTCCGATGTTTCTCTTCAGGTTTACTGTATCCCTCTGCCCTTCTTATTAACGATGAAACACAGAAATTGGATCGGATATAAATACAAAAGTCACAATGTCGACTTAAGTACAAGGAAACTGACTCTTCTTACTGTCTATGATTTGAACCATTCCTGTGACACTAGTTATAGATTCCGATGCTTCACTTCAGGTATACTGTATCCCTCTGACCTTCTTATTGATGATGAAACATAGAAATTGTATCAGAATACAAACAAAAGGAATAATGCCGACTTCAGTACAAGAAGACTGACTCTTCTTAATGCCAATGTTTTGAACCATTCCTGTGACACTAGTTATAGATTCCGATGCTTCACTTCAGGTTTGCTGTATCCCTCTGACCGTCTTATTGACGATGAAACACAGAAATTGCATCTGAATTACAAACAAAAGGCACAATGCCGACTCAAGTACAAGAAGATTGATCTTCTTACTGTCTATGTTTTGAACCATTCCTGTGAGACCGGTTTTAGATTCCGGAGCTCCTCTTCAGGTTTACTGTATCCCTTGGACCTTCTTATTGACGACGAAACACAGAAGTTGCATCGGAATTAAATAGAAAAGGCACAATGCCGGGTTAAGTACAAGAAAACTGACTTTTCTTACTGTCTATGTTTTGAATCATCCCTGTGACACTAGTTATAGATTCCGATGCATCACTTGAGGTTTACTGTATCCCTCTGACCTTCTTAATGACGATGAAACCCAGAAATTGCATCGGAATTAAATACAAAAGGCACAATGCCGATTTAATTATTAGAAAACTGACTCTTCTTACTGTCTATGTTTTGAAATATTCCTGTGACACTAGTTATAGATTCCGATGCTTCACTTCATGTTTATTGTATCCCTCTGACCTATTTATTGACGATGACACACGGAAATTGCATCGGAAGTAAATACAAAAGGCACAATGCCGACTTAAGTACAAGTAAACTGATTCTTCTTACCGTCTATGTTTTGAACCATTGCTGTGACACTAGTTATAGATTCCGATACTTCACTTCATGTTTACTGTATCCCTCTGACCTTCTTGTTGACGATGAAACACAGAAATTGCATCGGAATTAAATAGAAAAGACACAATGCCGATTTCAGTACAAGAAAACTGACTCTTCATTCTGCCTATATTTTGAACCATTCCTGTGACACTAGTTATAAATTCCGATGCTTCACTTCAGGTTAACTGTATCTCTCTGACCTTCTTATTGACGATTAAACACAGAAATCGCATCGGAATGAAATACAAAACGCACAATGCCAACTTAAGTACAAGTAAACTGACTCTTCTTAATGTCTATGCTTTGAACCTATCCTGTGACACTAGTTATTGATGCCGATGCCTCACTTCAGGTTTACTGTATCCCTCTGACTTTCTTATTGACGATGAAACACAGAAAATGCATTGGAATTAAATACAAAAGGCACAATGCCGAATTAAGTACAAGTAAACTGACTCTTCTTACTGTCTATGTTTTGAACTATTCCTGTGACACTAGTTATAGATTCCGATGTTTCTCTTCACTTTTACTGTATCCCTCTGACCTTCTTTTTAACGATGAAACACAGCAATTGGATCGGATATAAATACAAAAGGCACAATGTCGACTTAAGTACAAGGAAACTGACTCTTCTTACTGCCAATGTTTTGAACCATTCCTGTGACACTAGTTATAGATTCCGATGCTTCACTTCAGGTTTGCTCTATCCCTCTGACCGTCTTATTGACGATGAAACACAGAAATTGCATCTGAATTACAAACAAAAGGCACAATGCCGACTCAAGTACAAGAAGATTGGCTCTTCTTACTGTCTATGATTTCAACCTTTCCTGTGAGACCGGTTTTAGATTCCGATGCTTCACTTCAGGTTTACAGTATCCCTTGGACCTTCTTATTGACGACGAAACACTGAAGTTGCATCGGAATGAAATAGAAAAGGCACAATGCCGGGTTAAGTACAAGAATACTGACTTTTCATACTGTCTATGTTTTGAAACATTCCTGTGACACTAGTTATAGATTCCGATGCATCACTTCAGGTTTACTGTATCCCTCTGACCTTCTTAATGACGATGAAACCCAGAAATTGCATCGGAATTAAATACAAAAGGCATAATGCCGATTTAATTATTAGAAAACTGACTCTTCTTACTGTCTATGTTTTGAAATATTCCTGTGGCACTAGTTATAGATTCCGATGCTTCACTTCATGTTTATTGTATCCCTCTGACCTACTTGTTGACGATGACACACAGAAATTGCATCGGAATAAATACAAAAGGCACAATGCCGACTTAAGTACAAGTAAACTGATTCTTCTTACTGTCTATGTTTTGAACCATTGCTGTGACACTAGTTATATATTCCGATACTTCACTTCATGTTTACTGTATCCCTCTGACCTTCATGTTGACGATGAAACACAGAAATTGCATCGGAATTAAATAGAAAAGGCACAATGCCGACTTCAGTACAAGAAAACTGACTCTTCATACTGTCTATATTTTGAACCATTCCTGCGACACTAGTTATAAATTCCGATGCTTCACTTCAGGTTTACTGTATCTCTCTGACCTTCTTATTGACGATGAAACACAGAAATTGCATCGGAATTAAATACAAAAGGCACAATGCCGACTTAAGTACAAGAAAACTGTCTCTTCTTACTGTCTATGTTTTGAACCATTCCTGTGACACTAGTTATAAATTCCGATGCTTCACTTCAGGTTTACTGTATCCCTCTGACCCTCTTATTGCCGATGAAAGATAGAAATTGCATCGGAATGAAATTACAAAACGCACAATGCCATTTTAAGTACAAGTAAACTGAATCTTCTTACTGACTATGGTTTGAACCATTTCTGTGACACTAGTTATACTTTCCGATGCTTCACTTCAAGTTTACAGTATCCCTCTGGCTTTCTTATTAACAATGAAACACATAAATTGCATCGGAATTAAATACAAAAGGCGCAATGCCGACTGAAGTACAAGAAAATTGAATCTTCTTACTGTCTATGTTTTGAACCATTCCTGTGACACTAGTTATAGATTTCGATGCTTCACTTCAGGTTTACTGTATCCCTCTGACCCTCTTATTGACGATGAAACACAGAAATTGCATCGGAATGAAATACAAAACGCACAATGCAAACTTAAGTACAAGTAAACTGACTCTTCTTACTGTCTATGCTTTGAACCTATCCTGTGACAATAGTTATTGATGCCGATGCCTCACTTCAGGTTTACTGTATCCCTCTGACTTTCTTATTGACGATGAAACACAGAAAATGCATCGGAATTAAATACAAAAGGCACAATGCCGAATTAAGTACAAGTAAACTGACTCTTCTTACTGTCTATGTTTTGTACTATTCCTGTGACACTAGTTATAGATTCCGATGTTTCTCTTCAGGTTTACTGTATCACTCTGACCTTCTTATTAACGATGAAACACAGCAATTGCATCGGATATAAATACAAAAGGCACAATGTCGACTTAGGTACAAGGAAACTGACTCTTCTTACTGTCTATGATTTGAACCATTCCTGTGACACTAGTTATAGATTCCGATGCTTCACTTCATTTATACTGTATCCCTCTGACCTTCTTATTGATGATGAAACACAGAAATTGTATCAGAATACAAACAAAAGGCACAATGCCGACTTAAGTACAAGAAGACTGACTCTTCTTACTGCCAATGTTTTGAACCATTCCTGTGACACTAGTTATAGATTCCGATGCTTCACTTCAGGTTTGTTGTATCCCTCTGACCGTCTTATTGACGATGAAACACAGAAATTGCATCTGAATTACAAACAAAAGGCACAATGCCGACTCAAGTACAAGAAAATTGGCTCTTCTTACTGTCTATGATTTGAACCTTTCCTGTGAGACCGGTTTTAGATTCCGATGCTTCACTTCAGGTTTACTGTATCCCTTGGACCTTCTTATTGACGACGAAACACAGAAGTTGCATCGGAATTAAATAGAAAAGGCACAATGCCGGGTTATGTACAAGAAAACTGACTTTTCTTACTGTCTGTGTTTTGAATCATTCCTGTGACACTAGTTATAGATTCCGATGCATCACTTCAGGTTTACTGTATCCCTCTGACCTTCTTAATGACGATGAAACCCAGAAATTGCATCGGAATTAAATACAAAAGGCACAATGCCGATTTAATTATTAGAAAACTGACTCTTCTTACTGTCTATCTTTTTAAATATTCCTGTGACACTAGTTATAGATTCCGATGCTGCACTTCATGTTTATTGTATCCCTCTGACCTACTTATTGACGATGACACACAGAAATTGCATCGGAATTAAATACAAAAGTCACAATGCCGACTTAAGTACAAGTAAACTGATTCTTCTTACTGTCTATGTCTTGAACCATTGCTGTGACACTAGTTATAGATTCCGATACTTCACTTCATGTTTACTGTATCCCTCTGACCTTCTTGTTGACGATAAAACACAGAAATTGCATCGGAATTAAATAGAAAAGGCATAATGCCGACTTAAGTACAAGAAAACTGACTCTTCATACTGTCCATATTTTGAACCATTCCTGTGACACTAGTTATAAATTCCGATGCTTCACTTCAGCTTTACTGTATATCTCTGACCTTCTTATTGACGATGAAACACAGAAATTGCATCGGAATTAAATACAAAAGGCACAATGCCGACTTAAGTACAAGAAAACTGTCTCTTCTTACTGTCTATTTTTGAACCATTTCTGTGACACTAGTTATAGATTTCGATGCTTCACTTCAGGTTTACTGTATCCCTCTGACCCTCTTATTGACGATGAAACACAGAAATTGAATCGGAATGAAATACAAAACGCACAATGCCAACTTAAGTACAAGTAAACTGACTCTTCTTACAGTCTATGCTTTGAACCTATCCTGTGACACTAGTTATTGATGCCGATGCCTCACTTCAGGTTTACTGTATCCCTCTGACTTTCTTATTGACGATGAAACACAGAAAATGCATCGGAATTAAATAGAAAAGGCACAATGCCGAATTAAGTACAAGTAAACTGACTCTTCTTACTGTCTATGTTTTGAACTATTCCTGTGACACTAGTTATAGATTCCGATGCTTCTCTTCAGGTTTACTGTATCCCTCTGACCTTCTTATTAACGATGAAACACAGAAATTGGATCGGAATTAACTACAAAAGGCGCAATGCCGACTTAAGTACAAGAAAATTGAATCTTCTTACTGTCTATGCTTTGAACCATTCCTGTGACACTAGTTATAGATTTCGATGCTTCACTTCAGGTTTACTGTATCCCTCTGACCCTCTTATTGACGATGAAACACAGAAATTGCATCGGAATGAAATACAAAACGCACAATGCCAACTTAAGTACAAGTAAACTGACTCTTCTTACTGTCTATGCTTTGAACCTATCCTGTGACACTAGTTATTGATGCCGATTCCTCACTTCAGGTTTACCGTATCCCTCTGACTTTCTTATTGACGATGAAACACAGAAAATGCATCGGAATTAAATACAAAAGGCACAATGCCGAATTAAGTACAAGTAACCTGACTCTTCTTACTGTCTATGTTTTGAACTATTCCTGTGACACTAGTTATAGATTCCGATGCTTCTCTTCAGGTTTACTGTATCCCTCTGACCTTTTTATTAACGATGAAACACAGAAATTGGATCGGAATTAAATACAAAAGGCGCAATGCCGACCTAAGTACAAGAAAATTGAATCTTCTTACTGTCTATGCTTTGAACCATTCCTGTGACACTAGTTATAGATTTCGATGCTTCAGTTCAGGTTTACTGTATCCCTCTGTCCCTCTTATTGACGATGAAACACAGAAATTGCATCGGAATGAAATACAAAACGCACAATGCCAACTTAAGTACAAGTAAACTGACTCTTCTTACTGTCTAAACTTTGAACCTATCCTGTGGCACTAGTTATTGATGCCGATGCCTCACTTCAGGTTTACTGTATTCCTCTGACTTTCTTATTGACGATGAAACACAGAAAATGCATCGGAATTAAATACAAAAGGCACAATGCCGTTTTAAGTACAAGTAAACTGACTCTTCTTACTGTCTATGTTTTGAACTATTCCTGTGACACTAGTTATAGATTCCGATGCTTCTCTTCAGGTTTACTGTATCTCTCTGACCTTCTTATTAACGATGAAACACAGAAATTGGTTCGGATATAAATACAAAAGGCACAATGTCGACTTAAGTACAAGGGAACTGACTCTTCTTACTGTCTATGTTTGAACCATTCCTGTGACACTAGTAATAGATTCCGATGCTTCACTTCAGGTTTACTGTATCCCTCTGACCTTCTTATTAACGATGAAACACAGAAATTGCATCGGAAATAAATACAAAATTCACAATGCCGACTTAAGTACAAGAAAACTGACGCTTCTTACTGTTTATGTTTTGAACCACTCCTGTGACACTAGTTATAGATTCCGATGCTTCACTTCAGGTTTGCTGTATCCCTCTGACCGTCTTATTGACGATGAAACACAGAAATTGCATCTGTATTACAAACAAAAGGCACAATGCCGACTCAAGTACAAGAAGATTGGCGCTTCTTACTGTCTATGTCTTGAACCTTTCCTGTGAGACCGGTTTTAGATTCCGATGCTTCACTTCAGGTTTACTGTATCCCTTGGACCTTCTTATTGACGACGAAACACAGAAGTTGCATCGGAATTAAATAGAAAATGCACAATGCCGGGTTAAGTACAAGAAAACTGACTTTTCTTACTGTCTATGCTTTGAATCATTCCTGTGACACTAGTTATAGTTTCCGATGCATCACTTCAGGGTTACTGTATCCCTCTGACCTTCTTAATGACGATGAAACCCAGAAATTGCATCGGAATTAAATACAAAAGGCTCAATGCCGACTTAATTATAAGATAACTGACTCTTCTTACTGTCTATGCTTTGAACAATTCCTGTGACCCTAGGTATAGATTACGATGCTTCATTTCAGGTTTACTGTATCCCTCTGACCTTCTTATTGACGATGAAACACAGATATTGCATCGGAATTAAATACAAAATGGCACAATGCCGAATTAAGTACAAGTAAACTGACTCTTCTTACTGTCTATGGTTTGAACCATTCATGTGACACTAGTTATAGTTTCCGATGCTTCACTTCAGGTTCACTGTAGCCCTCTGTCCTTCTTATTAACGATGAAACAAATAAATTGCGTCGGAATTAAAGACATAAGGCACAATGCCGACTTAAGTACAAGAAGACTGACTCTTCATTCTGTCTATGTTTGAACCATTTCTGTGACACTAGTTATAGTGTCCGATGCTTCACTTCAGGTTTACAGTAACCCTCTGACCTTCTTATTAACGATGAAACACATAAATTGCATCGGAATTATATACAAAAGACGCAATGCCGACTTAAGTACAAGAAAATTGAATCTTCTTACTGTCTATGATTTGAACCATTCCTGTGACACTAGTTATAGTTTTCGATGCTTTACTTTAGGTTTACTGTATCCCTCTGACCCTCTTATTGACGATGAAACACAGAAATTGCATCGGAATGAAATACAAAACGCACAATGCCAACTTAAGTACAAGTAAACTGACTCTTCTTACTGTCTAAGCTTTCAACCTATCCTGTGACACTAGTTATGGATGCCGATGCCTCACATCAGATTTACTGTATCTCTCTGACTTTCTTATTGACGATGAAACACAGAAAATGCATCGGAATTAATTACAAAAGGCACAATGCCGAATTAAGTACAAGAAAACTGACGCTTCTTACTGTTTATGATTTGAACCACTTCTGTGACCCTAGTTATAGATTCCGATGCTTCACTTCAGGTTTACTGTATACCTCTGACCTTCGTATTGGCGATGAAACTCAGAAATTGCATCGGAATACAAACAGAAGGCACAATGCCGACATAAGTACTAGAAGGCTGACTCTTCTTATGTCTATGTTTTGAACCATTCCTATGACTCTAGTTATAGATTCCGATGCTTCACTTCAGGTTTACTGTATCCCTCTGACCTTCTTATTGACGATTAAACACAGAAATTCCATCGGAATTAAATACAAAAGGCACAATGCCGACTCAAGTACAAGAAGACTGGCTCTTCTTATTGTCTATGTTTTGAACCTTTCCTCTGAGCCAGGTTTTAGATTCCGATGCTTCACTTCAGGTTTACTGTATCCCTTGACCCTTCTTATTGACGACGAAACACAGAAATTGCATCGGAATTAAATAGAAAAGGCACAAAGCCGGGTTAAGTACAAGAAAACTGACTCTTCTTACTGTCTATGTTTTGAACCATTCCTGTGACACTAGTTATAGATTCCGATGCATCACTTCAGGGTTACTGTATCCTTCTGACCTACTTAATGACGATGAAACACAGAAATTGCATCGGAATTAAGTACAAAAGGCACAATGCCGACTTATTTATTAGAAAACTGACTCTTCTTACTGTCTATGCTTTGAAATATTCCTGTGACACTAGTTATAGATTCCGATGCTTCACTTCAGGTATATTGTACCCCTCTGACCTACTTTTTGACGATGACACACAGATATTGCATCGGAATTAAATACAAAAGGCACAATGCCGACTTAAGTACAAGTAAACTGATTCTTCTTACTGTCTATGATTTGAACCATTCCTGTGACACTAGTTATAGATTCCGATACTTCACTTCATGTTTACTGTATCCCTCTGACATTCTTGTTGACGATGAAACACAGAAATTGCATTGGAATTAAATACAAAAGGCACAATGCCTACTTAAGTACAAGAAAACTGACTCTTCTTACTGTCTATATTTTGAACCATTCCTGTGACACTTGCTATAGTTTCCGATGCTTCGCTTCAGGTTTACTGTATCCCTCTGACCTTCTTATTGACGATGAAACACAGAAATTGCATCGGAATTAAATACAAAAGGCACAATGCCGACTTAAGTACAAGGAAAATTACTCTTCTTACTGTCTGTGATTTGAACCATTCCTGTGACACTATTTATAGATTCCGATGCTTCACTTCAGGTTTAATGTATCCCTCTGACCTTCTTATTGACGATGAAACACAGAAATTGCATCGAAATTAAATACAATAGGCACAATGCCAACTTAAGTACAAGAAGACTGACTCTTCTTACTGTCTATGTTTTGAACCATTCCTGTGACACTAGTTATAGATTCCGATGCTCCACTTCAGGTTTGCTGTATCCCTCTGACAGTCTTATTGACGATGAAACACAGAAATTGCATCGGAATTACAAACAAAATGCACAATGCCGACCCAAGTACAAGAAGATTAGCTCTTCTTAATTTCTATGTTTTGAACCTTTCCTGTGAGACCGGTTTTAGATTCCGATGCTTCACTTCAGGTTTACTGTATCCCTCTGACTCTCTTATTGACGATGAAACACAGAAATTGCATCGGAATTAAATACAAAAATCACAATGCCGACGTAAGCACAAGAAAACTGACGCTTCTTACTGTTTATGCTTTGAACCACTCCTGTGACACTAGTTATAGATTCCGATGCTTCACTTCATGTTTACTGTATCCCTGTGACCTTCGTATTGACGATGAAACACAGAAATTCCATCGGAATTCAAACAAAAGGCACAATGCCAACTTAAGTACAAGAAGACTGACTCTTCTTACTGTCTGTGCTTTGAACCATTCCTGTGACACTAGTTATAGATTCCGATGCTTCACGTCAGGTTTACTGTATCCCTCTGACCTTCTTATTGACGATGAAACACAGAAATTGCATCGGAATACAAACAAAAGGCACAATGCCGACTTAAGTACAAGAAGACTGACTCTTCTTACTGTCTATGATTTGAACCATTCCTGTGACACTAGTTATAGATTCCCATGCTTCACTTCAGGTTTACTGTATCCCTCTGACCCTCTTATTGACGATGAAACACAGAAAATGCATCGGAATTAAATACAAAAGGCACAATGCCGTTTTAAGTACAAGTAAACTGACTCTTCTTACTGTCTATGTTTTGAACTATTCCTGTGACACTAGTTATAGATTCCGATGCTTCTCTTCAGGTATACTGTATCTCTCTGACCTTCTTATTAACGATGAAACACAGAAATTGGTTCGGATATAAATACAAAAGGCACAATGTCGACTTAAGTACAAGGAAACTGACTCTTCTTACTGTCTATGTTTGAACCATTCCTGTGACACTAGTAATAGATTCCGATGCTTCACTTCAGGTTTACTGTATCCCTCTGACCTTGTTATTAACGATGAAACACAGAAATTGCATCGGAAATAAATACAAAATTCACAATGCCGACTTAAGTACAAGAAAACTGACGCTTCTTACTGTTTATGTTTTGAACCACTCCTGTGACACTAGTTATAGATTCCGATGCTTCACTTCAGGTTTGCTGTATCCCTCTGACCGTCTTATTGACGATGAAACACAGAAATTGCATCTGTATTACAAACAAAAGGCACAATGCCGACTCAAGTACAAGAAGATTGGCGCTTCTTACTGTCTATGTCTTGAACCTTTCCTGTGAGACCGGTTTTAGATTCCGATGCTTCACTTCAGGTTTACTGTATCCCTTGGACCTTCTTATTGACGACGAAACACAGAAGTTGCATCGGAATTAAATAGAAAATGCACAATGCCGGGTTAAGTACAAGAAAACTGACTTTTCTTACTGTCTATGCTTTGAATCATTCCTGTGACACTAGTTATAGATTCCGATGCATCACTTCAGGGTTACTGTATCCCTCTGACCTTCTTAATGACGATATAACCCAGAAATTGCATCGGAATTAAATACAAAAGGCTCAATGCCGACTTAATTATAAGATAACTGACTCTTCTTACTGTCTATGCTTTGAACAATTCCTGTGACACTAGGTATAGATTACGATGCTTCATTTCAGGTTTACTGTATCCCTCTGACCTTCTTATTGACGATGAAACACAGATATTGCATCGGAATTAAATACAAAATGGCACAATGCCGAATTAAGTACAAGTAAACTGACTCTTCTTACTGTCTATGGTTTGAACCATTCATGTGACACTAGTTATAGTTTCCGATGCTTCACTTCAGGTTCACTGTAGCCCTCTGTCCTTCTTATTAACGATGAAACACATAAATTGCGTCGGAATTAAAGACATAAGGCACAATGCCGACTTAAGTACAAGAAGACTGACTCTTCATTCTGTCTATGTTTGAACCATTTCTGTGACACTAGTTATAGTGTCCGATGCTTCACTTCAGGTTTACAGTAACCCTCTGACCTTCTTATTAACAATGAAACACATAAATTGCATCGGAATTATATACAAAAGACGCTATGCCGACTTAAGTACAAGAAAATTGAATCTTCTTACTGTCTATGATTTGAACCATTCCTGTGACACTAGTTATAGTTTTCGATGCTTTACTTTAGGTTTACTGTATCCCTCTGACCCTCTTATTGACGATGAAACACAGAAATTGCATCGGAATGAAATACAAAACGCACAATGCCAACTTAAGTACAAGTAAACTGTCTCTTCTTACTGTCTAAGCTTTCAACCTATCCTGTGACACTAGTTATGGATGCCGATGCCTCACATCAGATTTACTGTATCTCTCTGACTTTCGTATTGACGATGAAACACAGAAAATGCATCGGAATTAATTACAAAAGGCACAATGCCGAATTAAGTACACGAAAACTGACGCTTCTTACTGTTTATGATTTGAACCACTTCTGTGACCCTAGTTATAGATTCCGATGCTTCACTTCAGGTTTACTGTATACCTCTGACCTTCGTATTGGCGATGAAACTCAGAAATTGCATCGGAATACAAACAGAAGGCACAATGCCGACATAAGTACTAGAAGGCTGACTCTTCTTATGTCTATGTTTTGAACCATTCCTATGACTCTAGTTATAGATTCCGATGCTTCACTTCAGGTTTACTGTATCCCTCTGACCTTCTTATTGACGATTAAACACAGAAATTCCATCGGAATTAAATACAAAAGGCACAATGCCGACTCAAGTACAAGAAGACTGGCTCTTCTTATTGTCTATGTTTTGAACCTTTCCTCTGAGCCAGGTTTTAGATTCCGATGCTTCACTTCAGGTTTGCTGTATCCCTTGACCCTTCTTATTGACGACGAAACACAGAAATTGCATCGGAATTAAATTGAAAAGGCACAAAGCCGGGTTAAGTACAAGAAAACTGACTCTTCTTACTGTCTATGTTTTGAACCATTCCTGTGACACTAGTTATAGATTCCGATGCATCACTTCAGGGTTACTGTATCCTTCTGACCTACTTAATGACGATGAAACACAGAAATTGCATCGGAATTAAGTACAAAAGGCACAATGCCGACTTATTTATTAGAAAACTGACTCTTCTTACTGTCTATGTTTTGAAATATTCCTGTGACACTAGTTATAGGTTCCGGTGCTTCACTTCAGGTATATTGTACCCCTCTGACCTACTTTTTGACGATGACACACAGATATTGCATCGGAATTAAATACAAAAGGCACAATGCCGACTTAAGTACAAGTAAACTGATTCTTCTTACTGTCTATGATTTGAACCATTCCTGTGACACTAGTTATAGATTCCGATACTTCACTTCATGTTTACTGTATCCCTCTGACATTCTTGTTGACGATGAAACACAGAAATTGCATTGGAATTAAATACAAAAGGCACAATGCCTACTTAAGTACAAGAAAACTGACTCTTCTTACTGTCTATATTTTGAACCATTCCTGTGGCACTTGTTATAGTTTCCGATGCTTCGCTTCAGGTTTACTGTATCCCTCTGACCTTCTTATTGACGATGAAACACAGAAATTGCATCGGAATTAAATACAAAAGGCACAATGCCGACTTAAGTACAAGGAAAATTACTCTTCTTACTGTCTGTGATTTGAACCATTCCTGTGACACTATTTATAGATTCCGATGCTTCACTTCAGGTTTAATGTATCCCTCTGACCTTCTTATTGACGATGAAACACAGAAATTGCATCGAAATTAAATACAATAGGCACAATGCCAACTTAAGTACAAGAAGACTGACTCTTCTTACTGTCTATGCTTTGAACCATTCCTGTGACACTAGTTATAGATTCCGATGCTCCACTTCAGGTTTGCTGTATCCCTCTGACAGTCTTATTGACGATGAAACACAGAAATTGCATCGGAATTACAAACAAAAGGCACAATGCCGACCCAAGTACAAGAAGATTAGCTCTTCTTAATTTCTATGTTTTGAACCTTTCCTGTGAGACCGGTTTTAGATTCCGATGCTTCACTTCAGGTTTACTGTATCCCTCTGACTCTCTTATTGACGATGAAACACAGAAATTGCATCGGAATTAAATACAAAAATCACAATGCCGACGTAAGCACAAGAAAACTGACGCTTCTTACTGTTTATGCTTTGAACCACTCCTGTGACACTAGTTATAGATTCCGATGCTTCACTTCATGTTTACTGTATCCCTGTGACCTTCGTATTGACGATGAAACACAGAAATTCCATCGGAATTCAAACAAAAGGCACAATGCCAACTTAAGTACAAGAAGACTGACTCTTCTTACTGTCTGTGCTTTGAACCATTCCTGTGACACTAGTTATAGATTCCGATGCTTCACGTCAGGTTTACTGTATCCCTCTGACCTTCTTATTGACGATGAAACACAGAAATTGCATCGGAATACAAACAAAAGGCACAATGCCGACTTAAGGACAAGAAGACTGACTCTTCTTACTGTCTATGATTTGAACCATTCCTGTGACACTAGTTATAGATTCCCATGCTTCACTTCAGGTTTACTGTATCCCTCTGACCCTCTTATTGACGATGAAACACAGAAATTGCATCGGAATTAAATACAAAAAGGCACAATGCCGACTCAAGTACAAGAAGACTGGCTCTTCTTACTGTCTATGTTTGAACCTTTCTTGTGAGACAGGTTTTAGATTCCGATGCTTCACTTCAGTTTTACTGTATCCCTTGACCCTTCTTATTGACGACGAAACACAGAAATTGCATCGGAATTAAATAGAAAACGCACAAAGCCGGGTTAAGTACAAGGAAACTGACTCTTCTTACTGTCTATGTTTTGAACCATTCCTGTGACACTAGTTATAGATTCCGATGCATCACTTCAGGGTTACTGTATCCTTCTGACCTACTTAATGACGATGAAACACAGAAATTGCATCGGAATTAAATACAAAAGGCACAATGCCGACTTATTTATTAGAAAACTGACTCTTCTTACTGTCTATGCTTTGAAATATTCCTGTGACACTAGTTATAGATTCCGATGCTTCACTTCAGGTATATTGTACCCCTCTGACCTACTTTTTGACGATGACACACAGATATTGCATCGGAATTAAATACAAAAGGCACAATGCCGACTTAAGTACAAGTAAACTGATTCTTCTTACTGTCTATGATTTGAACCATTCCTGTGACACTAGTTATAGATTCCGATACTTCACTTCATGTTTACTGTATCCCTCTGACATTCTTGTTGACGATGAAACACAGAAATTGCATTGGAATTAAATACAAAAGGCACAATGCCTACTTAAGTACAAGAAAACTGACTCTTCTTACTGTCTATATTTTGAACCATTCCTGTGACACTTGTTATAGTTTCCGATGCTTCGCTTCAGGTTTACTGTATCCCTCTGACCTTCTTATTGACGATGAAACACAGAAATTGCATCGGAATTAAATACAAAAGGCACAATGCCGACTTAAGTACAAGGAAAATTACTCTTCTTACTGTCTGTGATTTGAACCATTCCTGTGACACTATTTATAGATTCCGATGCTTCACTTCAGGTTTAATGTATCCCTCTGACCTTCTTATTGACGATGAAACACAGAAATTGCATCGAAATTAAATACAATAGGCACAATGCCAACTTAAGTACAAGAAGACTGACTCTTCTTACTGTCTATGTTTTGAACCATTCCTGTGACACTAGTTATAGATTCCGATGCTCCACTTCAGGTTTGCTGTATCCCTCTGACAGTCTTATTGACGATGAAACACAGAAATTGCATCGGAATTACAAACAAAAGGCACAATGCCGACCCAAGTACAAGAAGATTAGCTCTTCTAAATTTCTATGTTTTGAACCTTTCCTGTGAGACCGGTTTTAGATTCCGATGCTTCACTTCAGGTTTACTGTATCCCACTGACCCTCTTATTGACGATGAAACACAGAAATTGCATCGGAATTAAATACAAAAAGGCACAATGCCGACTCAAGTACAAGAAGACTGGCTCTTCTTACTGTCTATGTTTGAACCTTTCTTGTGAGACAGGTTTTAGATTCCGATGCTTCACTTCAGTTTTACTGTATCCCTTGGCCCTTCTTATTGACGACGATACACAGAAAGTGCATCGGAATTAAATAGAAAAGGCAATAGGCCGATTTAAGTACAAGACAACTGACTCTTCTTACTGTCTATGATTTGAACCATTCCTGTGACACTAGTTATGTATTCCGATGCATCACTTCAGGGTTACTGTATCCCTCTGACCTTCTTAATGACGATGAAACCCAGGAATTGCATCGGAATTAAATACAAAAGGCACAATGCCCATTTAATTATTAGAAAACTGACTCTTATTACTGTCTATGTATTGAGACATTCCTGTGACACTAGTTATAGATTCCGATGCTTCACTTCAGGTTTGCTGTATCCCTCTGACCGTCATATTGACGACGAAACACAGAAATTGCATCGAAATTAAATAGAAAAGGCTTAATGCCGGGTTAGGTACAAGAAAACTGACTGTTCTTTCTGTCTATGTTTTGAACCATTCCTGTGATACTAGTTATAGATTCCGATGCATCACTTCAGTGTTACTGTATCCCTCTGACCTTCTTATTGACGTTGAAACACAGAAATTGCAACGGTATTAAATACAAAAGGCACAATGCCGACTTAATTATAAGATAACTGACTCTTCTTACTGTCTATGCTTTGAACAATTCCTGTGACACTAGGTATAGATTACGATGCTTCATTTCAGGTTTACTGTATCCCTCTGACCTTCTTGTTGACGATGAAACACAGATATTGCATCGGAATTAAATACAAAATGGCACAATGCCGACTTAAGTACAAGTAAACTGACTCTTCTTACTGTCTATGGTTTGAACCATTCATGTGACACTAGTTATAGTTTCCGATGCTTCACTTCAGGTTCACTGTAACCCTCTGACCTTCTTATTAACGATGAAACACATAAATTGCGTCGGAATTAAAAACAAAAATCACAATGCCGAATTAAGTACAAGAAGACTAACTCTTCTTACTGTCTATGTTTGAACCATTCGTGTGACACTAGTTATAGTGTCCGATGCTTCACTTCAGGTTTACAGTAACCCTCTGACCTTCTTATTAACGATGAAACACATAAATTGCATCGGAATTATATACAAAAGGCGCAATGCCGACTAAAGTACAAGAAAATTGAATCTTCTTACTGTCTATGTTTTGAACCATTCCTGTGACACTAGTTATAGTTTTCGATGCTTCAATTCAGGATTACTGTATCCCTCTGACCCTCTTATTGACGATGAAACACAAAAATTGCATCGGAATTAAATAGAAAAGACACAATGCCGACTTCAGTACAAGAAAACTGACTCTTCATACTGTCTATATTTTGAACCATTCCTGTGACACTAGTTATAAATTCCGATGCTTCACTTCAGGTTAACTGTATCTCTCTGACCTTCTTATTGACGATGAAACACAGAAATTGCATCGTAATTAAGTACAAAAAGCACAATGCCGACTTAAGTACAAGGAAAATTACTTTTCTTACTGTCTGTGTTTGAACCATTCCTGTGACACTATTTATAGATTCCGATGCTTCTGTTCAGGTTTAAAGTATACCTCTGACCTTCTTATTGACGATGAAACACAGATATTGCATCGGAATTAAATACAAAAGGCACAATGCCGACGTAAGCACAAGAAAACTGACGCTCCTTACTGTTTATGTTTTGAACCACTCCTGTGACACTAGTTATAGATATTGGTGCTTCACTTCATGTTTACTGTATCCCTGTGACCTTCGTATTGACGATGAAACACAGAAATTGCATCGGAATACAAACAAAAGCACAATGCCGACTTAAGTACAAGAAGACTGACTCTTCTTACTGTCTATGCTTTGAACCATTCCTGTGACACAAGTTATAGATTCCGATGCTTCACTTCAGGTTTACTGTATCCCTCTGACCTTCTTATTGACTATGAAACACAGAAATTGCTTCGGAATACAAACAAAACGCACAATGCCGACTTAAGTACAAGAAGACTGACTCTTCTTACTGTCTATGTTTTGAACCATTATTGTGGCACTAGTTATAGATTCCCATGCTTCACTTCAGGTTTACTGTATCCCTCTGACCTTCTTATTGACGATGAAACACAGAAATTGCATCGGAATTAAATACAAAAATGCACAATGCCGACTCAAGTACAAGAAGACTGGCTCTTCTTACTGTCTATGTTTCGAAATATTCCTGTGACACTAGTTATAGATTCCGATGCTTCACTTCATATTTATTGTATCCCTCTGACCTACTTATTGACGATGACACACAGAAATTGCATCGGAATTAAATACAAAAGGCACAATGCCGACTTAAGTACAAGTAAACTGATTCTTCTTACTGTCTATGTTTTGAACCATTGCTGTGACACTAGTTTTAGATTCCGATACTTCACTTCATGTTTACTGTATCCCTCTGACCTTCTTGTTGACGATGAAACACAGAAATTGCATCGGAATTAAATAGAAAAGACACAATGCCGACTTGAGTACAAGAAAACTGACTCTTCATACTGTCTATATTTTGAACCATTCCTGTGACACTAGTTATAAATTCCGATGCTTCACTTCAGGTTAACTGTATCTCTCTGACCTTCTTATTGACGATGAAACTCAGAAATTGCATCGGAATAAAATACAAAAGGCACAATGCCGACTTAAGTACAAGAAAACTGTCTCTTCTTACTGGCTATGGTTCGAACCATTTCTGTGACACTAGTTATAGATTCCGATGCTTCACTTCAGGTTTACTGTATCCCTCTGACCCTCTTATTGACGATGAAACACAGAAATTGCATCGGAATGAAATACAAAACGCACAATGCCATTTTAAGTACAAGTAATCTGACTCTTCTTACTGACTATGGTTCGAACCATTTCTGTGACACTAGTTATACTTTCCGATGCTCCACTTCAAGTTTACAGTAACCCTCTGACCTTCTTATTAACGATGAAACACATAAATTGCATAGGAATTAAATACAAAAGGCGCAATGCCGACTTAAGTACAAGAAAATTGAATCTTCTTACTGTCTATGCTTTGAACCATTCCTGTGACACTAGTTATAGATTTCGATGCTTCACTTCAGGTTTACTGTATCCCTCTGACCCTCTTATTGACGATGAAACACAGAAATTGCATCGGAATGAAATACAAAACGCACAATGCCAACTTAAGTACAAGTAAACTAACTCTTCTTACTGTCTATGCTTTGAACCTATCCTGTGACACTAGTTATTGATGCCGATGCCTCACTTCAGGTTTACTGTATCCCTCTGGCTTTCTTATTGACGGTGAAACACAGAAAATGCATTGGAATTAAATACAAAAGGCACAATGCCGAATTAAGTACAAGTAAACTGACTCTTCTTACTGTCTATGTTTTGAACTATTCCTGTGACACTAGTTATAGATTCCGATGTTTCTCTTCAGGTTTACTGTATCCCTCTGACCTTCTTATTAACGATGAAACACAGCAATTGGATCGGATATAAATACAAAAGGCACAATGTCGACTTAAGTACAAGGAAACTGACTCTTCTTACTGTCTATGATTTGAACCATTCCTGTGACACTTGTTATAGATTCCGATGCTTCACTTCAGGTATACTGTAACCCTCTGACCTTCTTATTGATGATGAAACACAGAAATTGTATCAGAATACAAACAAAAGGCACAATGCCGACTTAAGTACAAGAAGACTGACTCTTCTTACTGCCAATGTTTTGAACGATTCCTGTGACACTTGTTATAGATTCCGATGCTTCACTTCAGGTTTGCTGTATCCCTCTGACCTACTTATTGACGATGACACACAGAAATTGCATCGGAATTAAATACAAAAGGCACAATGCCGACTTAAGTACAAGTAAACTGATTCTTCTTACTGTCTATGTTTTGAACCATTGCTGTGACACTAGTTTTAGATTCCGATACTTCACTTCATGTTTACTGTATCCCTCTGACCTTCTTGTTGACGATGAAACACAGAAATTGCATCGGAATTAAATAGAAAAGACACAATGCCGACTTGAGTACAAGAAAACTGACTCTTCATACTGTCTATATTTTGAACCATTCCTGTGACACTAGTTATAAATTCCGATGCTTCACTTCAGGTTAACTGTATCTCTCTGACCTTCTTATTGACGATGAAACTCAGAAATTGCATCGGAATCAAATACAAAAGGCACAATGCCGACTTAAGTACAAGAAAACTGTCTCTTCTTACTGGCTATGGTTCGAACCATTTCTGTGACACTAGTTATAGATTCCGATGCTTCACTTCAGGTTTACTGTATCCCTCTGACCCTCTTATTGACGATGAAACACAGAAATTGCATCGGAATGAAATACAAAACGCACAATGCCATTTTAAGTACAAGTAATCTGACTCTTCTTACTGACTATGGTTCGAACCATTTCTGTGACACTAGTTATACTTTCCGATGCTCCACTTCAAGTTTACAGTAACCCTCTGACCTTCTTATTAACGATGAAACACATAAATTGCATAGGAATTAAATACAAAAGGCGCAATGCCGACTTAAGTACAAGAAAATTGAATCTTCTTACTGTCTATGCTTTGAACCATTCCTGTGACACTAGTTATAGATTTCGATGCTTCACTTCAGGTTTACTGTATCCCTCTGACCCTCTTATTGACGATGAAACACAGAAATTGCATCGGAATGAAATACAAAACGCACAATGCCAACTTAAGTACAAGTAAACTAACTCTTCTTACTGTCTATGCTTTGAACCTATCCTGTGACACTAGTTATTGATGCCGATGCCTCACTTCAGGTTTACTGTATCCCTCTGACTTTCTTATTGACGGTGAAACACAGAAAATGCATTGGAATTAAATACAAAAGGCACAATGCCGAATTAAGTACAAGTAAACTGACTCTTCTTACTGTCTATGTTTTGAACTATTCCTGTGACACTAGTTATAGATTCCGATGCTTCACTTCAGGTTTACTGTATCCCTCTGACCCTCTTATTGACGATGAAACACAGAAATTGCATCGGAATGAAATACAAAACGCACAATGCCAACTTAAGTACAAGTAAACTAACTCTTCTTACTGTCTATGCTTTGAACCTATCCTGTGACACTAGTTATTGATGCCGATGCCTCACTTCAGGTTTACTGTATCCCTCTGACTTTCTTATTGACGGTGAAACACAGAAAATGCATTGGAATTAAATACAAAAGGCACAATGCCGAATTAAGTACAAGTAAACTGACTCTTCTTACTGTCTATGTTTTGAACTATTCCTGTGACACTTGTTATAGATTCCGATGCTTCACTTCAGGTATACTGTAACCCTCTGACCTTCTTATTGATGATGAAACACAGAAATTGTATCAGAATACAAACAAAAGGCACAATGCCGACTTAAGTACAAGAAGACTGACTCTTCTTACTGCCAATGTTTTGAACGATTCCAGTGACACTTGTTATAGATTCCGATGCTTCACTTCAGGTTTGCTGTATCCCTCTGACCGTCTTATTGGCGATGAAACACAGAAATTGCATCTGAATTACAAACAAAAGGCACAATGCCGACTCAAGTACAAGAAGATTGGCTCTTCTTACTGTCTTTGATTTGAACCTTTCCTGTGAGACCGGTTTTACATTCCGATGCTTCACTTCAGGTTTACTGTATCCCTTGGACCTTCTTATTGACGACGAAACACAGAAGTTGCATCGGAATTAAATAGAAAAGGCACAATGCCGGGTTAAGTACAAGAAAACTGACTTTTCTTACTGTCTATGTTTTGAATCATTCCTGTGACACTAGTTATAGATTCCGATGCATCACTTCAGGTTTACTGTATCCCTCTGACCTTCTTAATGACGATGAAACCCAGAAATTGCATCGGAATTAAATACAAAAGGCACAATGCCGATTTAAGTACAAGTAAACTGATTCTTCTTACTGTCTATGTTTTGAACCATTGCTGTGACACTAGTTATATATTCCGATACTTCACTTCATGTTTACTGTATCCCTCTGACCTTCATGTTGACGATGAAACACAGAAATTGCATCGGAATTAAATAGAAAAGGCACAATGCCGACATAAGTACAAGAAAACTGACTCTTCATACTGTCTATATTTTGAACCATTCCTGCGACACTAGTTATAAATTTCGATGCTTCACTTCAGGTTTACTGTATACCTCTGACCTTCTTATTGGCGATGAAACTCAGAAATTGCATCGGAATACAAACAGAAGGCACAATGCCGACATAAGTACAAGAAGACTGACTCTTCTTATGTCTATGTTTTGAACCATTCCTATGACTCTAGTTATTGATTCCGATGCTTCACTTCAGGTTTACTGTATCCCTCTGACCTTCTTATTGACGATTAATCACAGAAATTCCATCGGAATTAAATACAAAAGGCACAATGCCGACTCAAGTACAAGAAGACTGGCTCTTCTTATTGTCTATGTTTTGAACCTTTCCTCTGAGCCAGGTTTTAGATTCCGATCCTTCACTTCAGGTTTACTGTATCCCTTGACCCTTCTTATTGACGACGAAACACAGAAAGTGCATCGGAATTAAATAGAAAAGGCACAATGCCGGGTTAGGTACAAGAAAGCTGACTCTTCCTACTGTCTATGATTTGAACCATTCCTGTGACACTAGTTATAGATTCCGATGCATCACTTCAGGTTTACTGTATCCCTCTGACCTTCTTAATGACGATGAAACCCAGAAATTGCATCGGAATTAAATACAAAAGGCACAATGCCGATTTAATTATTAGAAAACTGACTCTTCTTACTGTCTATGTTTTGAAATATTCCTGTGACACTAGTTATAGATTCCGATGCTTCACTTCATGTTTATTGTATCCCTCTGACCTACTTATTGACGATGACACACAGAAATTGCATCGGAATTAAATACAAAAGGCACAATGCCGACTTAAGTACAAGTAAACTGATTCTTCTTACTGTCTATGTTTTGAACCATTGCTGTGACACTAGTTATAGATTCCGATACTTCACTTCATGTTTACTGTATACCTCTGACCTTCTTGTTGACGATAAAACACAGAAATTGCATCGGAATTAAATAGAAAAGGCACAATGCCGACTTAAGTACAAGAAAACTGACTCTTCATACTGTCTATATTTTGAAACATTCCTGTGACACTAGTTATAAATTCCGATGCTTCACTTCAGGTTTACTGTATCTCTCTGACCTTCTTATTGACGATGAAACACAGAAATTGCATCGGAATTAAATACAAAAGGCACAATGCCGACTTAAGTACAAGAAAACTGTCTCTTCTTACTGTCTATTTTTGAACCATTCCTGTGACACTAGTTACAGATTTCGATGCTTCACTTCAGGTTTACTGTATCCCTCTGACCCTCTTATTGACGATGAAACACAGAAATTGCATCGGAATGAAATACAAAACGCACAATGCCAACTTAAGTACAAGTAAACTTACTCTTCTTACTGTCTATGCTTTGAACCTATCCTGTGACACTAGTTATTGATGCCGATGCCTCACTTCAGGTTTACTGTATTCCTCTGACTTTCTTATTGACGATGAAACACAGAAAATGCATCGGAATTAAATACAAAAGGCACAATGCCGAATTAAGTACAAGTAAACTGACTCTTCTTACTGTCTATGTTTTGAACTATTCCTGTGACACTAGTTATAGATTCCGATGCTTCTCTTCAGGTTTACTGTATCCCTCTGACCTTCTTATTAACGATGAAACACAGAAATTGGATCGGATATAAATACAAAAGGCACAATGTCGAATTAAGTACAAGGAAACTGACTCTTCTTACTGTCTATGTTTGAACCATTCCTGTGACACTAGTAATAGATTCCGATGCTTCACTTCAGGTTTACTGTATCCCTCTGACCCTCTTATTAACGATGAAACACAGAAATTGCATCGGAAATAAATACAAAAGGCACAATGCCGACTTAAGTACAAGAAAACTGACGCTTCTTACTGTTTATGATTTGAACCACTCCTGTGACATTAGTTATAGATTCCGATGCTTTACTTCAGGTTTGCTGTATCCCTCTGACCGTCTTATTGACGATGAAACACAGAAATTGCATCTGAATTACAAACAAAAGGCACAATGCCGACTCAAGTACAAGAAGATTGGCGCTTCTTACTGTCTATGCTTTGAACCTTTCCTGTGAGACCGGTTTTAGATTCCGATGCTTCACTTCAGGTTTACTGTATCCCTTGGACCTTCTTATTGACGACGAAACACAGAAGTTGCATCGGAATTAAATAGAAAATGCACAATGCCGGGTTAAGTACAAGAAAACTGACTTTTCTTACTGTCTATGCTTTGAATCATTCCTGTGACACTAGTTATAGATTCCGATGCATCAGTTCAGGGTTACTGTATCCCTCTGACCTTCGTAATGACGATGAAACCCAGAAATTGCATCGTAATTAAATACAAAAGGCTCAATGCCGACTTAATTATAAGATAACTGACTCTTCTTACTGTCTATGCTTTGAACAATTCCTGCGACACTAGGTATAGATTACGATGCTTCATTTCATGTTTACTGTATCCCTCTGACCTTCTTATTGACGATGAAACCCAGATATTGCATCGGAATTAAATACAAAATGGCACAATGCCGAATTAAGTACAAGTAAACTGACCCTTCTTACTGTCTATGGTTTGAACCATTCCTGTGACACTAGTTATAGTTTCCGATGCTTCACTTCAGGTTCACTGTAACCCTCTGTCCTTCTTATTAACGATGAAACACATAAATTGCGTCGGAATTAAAAACAAAAGGCACAATGCCGACATAAGTACAAGAAGACTGACTCTTCTTACTGTCTATGTTTGAACCATCTCTGTGACACTAGTTATAGT
Source organism: Schistocerca piceifrons (assembly GCF_021461385.2). NCBI lineage: Eukaryota > Metazoa > Arthropoda > Insecta > Orthoptera > Acrididae > Schistocerca > Schistocerca piceifrons. The sequence goes on along the minus strand of NC_060141.1, from coordinate 849,315,616 downwards.
GTCCGATGCTTCACTTCAGGTTTACAGTAACCCTCTGACCTTCTTATTAACGATGAAACACATAAATTGCATCGGAATTATATACAAAAGGCGCAATGCCGACTTAAGTACAAGTAAATTGAATCTTCTTACTGTCTATGTTTTGAACCATTCCTGTGACACTAGTTATAGTTTTCGATGCTTTACTTTAGGTTTACTGTATCCCTCTGAACCTCTTATTGACGATGAAACACAGAAATTGCATCGGAATGAAATACAAAACGCACAATGCCAACTTAAGTACAAGTAAACTGACTCTTCTTACTGTCTATGCTTTCAACCTATCCTGTGACACTAGTTATGGATGCCGATGCCTCACTTCAGGTTTACTGTATCCCTCTGACTTTCTTATTGATGATGAAACACAGAAAATGCATCGGAATTAATTACAAAAGGCACAATGCCGAATTAAGTACAAGAAAACTGACGCTTCTTACTGTTTATGATTTGAACCACTTCTGTGACCCTAGTTATAGATTCCGATGCTTCACTTCAGGTTTACTGTATCCTTGTGACCTTCTTATTGACGATGAAACAAAGAAATTGCATTGGAATTAACTACAAAAGTCACAATGCCGACTTAAGTACAAGAAAACTGACTCTTCTTACTGTCTATGATTTGAACCATTCCTGTGACACTACTTATAGATTCCGATGCTTCACTTCAGGTTTACTGTATCCCTCCGACCTTCTTATTGACGATGAAACACAGAAATTGCATCAGAATACAAACAAAAGGCACAATGCCGACTTAAGTACAAGAAGACTGACTCTTCTTACTGCCTATGTTTTGAACCATTCCTGTGACACTAGTTATGGATTCCGATGCTTCACTTCAGGTTTCCTGTATCCCTCTGACCGTCTTATTGACGATGAAACACAGAAATTGCATCGGAATTACAAACAAAAGGCACAATGCCGACTCAAGTACAAGAAGATTGGCTCTTCTTCCTGTCTATGTTTTGAACCTTTCCTGTGAGACCGGTTTTAGATTCCGATGCTTCACTTCAGGTTTACTGTATCCCTTGGACCTTCTTATTGACGACGATGTCCGCCCCGGTAGCAGAGTGGTCAGCGTGACAGACTGTCAATCCTAAGGGCCCGGGTTCGATTCCCGGCTGGGTCGGAAATCTTCTCCGCTCAGGGATTGGGTGTTGTGTTGTCCTAATCATCATCATTTCATCCCCATCGACGCGCAGGTCGCCGAAGTGGCGTCAAATCGAAAGACCTGCACCAGGCGAACGGTCTACCCGACGGGAGGCCCAAGCCACACGACATTTTCATTTTCCATTGACGACGAAACACAGAAATTGCATCCGAATGAAATAGAAAAGGCACAAAGCCGGGTTAAGTACAAGAAAACTGACTCTTCTTACTGTCTATGTTTTGAACCATTCCTGTGACACTAGTTATAGATTCCGATGCATCACTTCAGGGTTACTGTATCCTTCTGACCTACTTAATGACGATGACACACAGATATTGCATCGGAATTAAATACAAAAGGCACAATGCCGACTTAAGTACAAGTAAACTGATTCTTCTTACTGTCTATGATTTGAACCATTCCTGTGACAATAGTTATAGATTCCGATACTTCACTTCATGTTTACTGTATCCCTCTGACATTCTTGTTGACGATGAAACACAGAAATTGCATTGGAATTAAATACAAAAGGCACAATGCCTACTTAAGTACAAGAAAACTGACTCTTCTTACTGTCTATATTTTGAACCATTCCTGTGACACTTGTTATAGTTTCCGATGCTTCGCTTCAGGTTTACTGTATCCCTCTGACCTTCTTATTGACGATGAAACACAGAAATTGCATCGGAATTAAATTCAAAAGGCACAATGCCGACTTAAGTACAAGGAAAATTACTCTTCTTACTGTCTGTGTTTTGAACCATCCCTGTGACACTATTTATAGATTCCGATGCTTCACTTCAGGTTTAATGTATCCCTCTGACCTTCTTATTGACGATGAAACACAGAAATTGCATCGAAATTAAATACAATAGGCACAATGCCATCTTAAGTACAAGAAGACTGACTCTTCTTACTGTCTATGTTTTGAACCATTCCTGTGACACTAGTTATAGATTCCGATGCTTCACTTCAGGTTTGCTGTATCCCTCTGACCGTCTTATTGACGATGAAACACAGAAATTGCATCGGAATTACAAACAAAAGGCACAATGCCGACTCAAGTACAAGATGATTAGCTCTTCTTAATTTCTATGTTTTGAACCTCTCCTGTGAGACCGGTTTTAGATTCCGATGCTTCACTTCAGGTTTACTGTATCCCTCTGACTCTCTTATTGACGATGAAACACAGAAATTGCATCGGAATTAAATACAAAAATCACAATGCCGACTTAAGTGCAAGGAAAATTACTTTTCTTACTGTCTGTGTTTTGAACCATTCCTGTGACACTATTTATAGATTCCGATGCTTCTCTTCAGGTTTAAAGTATACCTCTAACCTTCTTATTGACGATGTAACACAGATATTGCATCGGAATTAAATACAAAAGGCACAATGCCGACGTAAGCACAAGAAAACTGACGCTTCTTACTGTTTATGCTTTGAACCACTCCTGTGACACTAGTTATAGATTCCGATGCTTCACTTCATGTTTACTGTATCCCTGTGACCTTCGTATTGACGATGAAACACAGAAATTACATCGGAATTAAAACAAAAGGCACAATGCCAACTTAAGTACAAGAAGACTGACTCTTCTTACTGTCTGTGCTTTGAACCATTCCTGTGACACTAGTTATAGATTCCGATGCTTCACGTCAGGTTTACTGTATCTCTCTGACCTTCTTATTGACGATGAAACACAGAAATTGCATCGGAATACAAACAAAAGTCACAATGCCGACTTAAGTACAAGAAGACTGACTCTTCTTACTGTCTATGTTTTGAACCATTCCTGTGACACTAGTTATAGATTCCCATGCTTCACTTCAGGTTTACTGTATCCCTCTGACCTTCTTATTGACGATGAAACACAGAAATTGCATCGGAATTAAATACAAAATGGCACAATGCCAACTGAAGTACAAGAAGACTGGCTCTTCTTACTGTCTATGTTTGAACCTTTCTTGTGAGACAGGTTTTAGATTCGATGCTTCACTTCAGGTTTACTGTATCCCTTGGCCCTTCTTATTGACGACGATACACAGAAAGTGCATCGGAATTAAATAGAAAAGGCATTATGCCGATTTAAGTACAAGACAACTGACTCTTCTTACTGTCTATGATTTGAACCATTCCTGTGACAGTAGTTATAGATTCCGATGCATCACTTCAGGGTTACTGTATCCCTCTGACCTTCTTAATGACGATGAAACCCTGGAATTGCATCGGAATTAAATACAAAAGGCACAATGCCGATTTAATTATTAGAAAACTTACTCTTCTTACTGTCTATGTTTGAAATATTCCTGTGACACTAGTTATAGATTCCGATGCTTCACTTCATGTTTACTGTATCCCTCTGACCTTCTTGTTGACGATGAAACACAGAAATTGCATCGGAATTAAATAGAAAAGCCACAATGCCGACTTAAGCACAAGAAAACTGACTCTTCGTACTGTCTATGCATTGAGACATTCCTGTGACACTAGTTATAGATTCCGATGCTTCACTTCAGGTTTGCTGTATCCCTCTGACCGTCGTATTGACGATGAAACACAGAAATTGCATCGGAATTATAAACAAAAGGCACAATGCCGACTCAAGTACAAGAAGACCGGCTCTTCTTACTGTCTGTGTTTTGAACCTTTCCTGTGAGACCGGTTATAGATTCCGATGCTTCACTTCAAGTTTACTGTATCCCTTGCACCTTCTTATTGACGACGAAACACAGAAATTGCATCGGAATTAAATAGAAAAGGCATAATGCCGGGTTAGGTACAAGAAAACTGACTCTTCTTACTGTCTATATTTTGAACCATTCCTGTGATACTAGTTATAGATTTCGATGCATCACTTCAGTGTTACTGTATCCCTCTGACCTTCTTATTGACGTTGAAACACAGAGATTGCAACGGTATTAATTACGAAAGGCACAATGCCGACTTAATTATAAGATAACTGACTCTTCTTACTGTCTATGCTTTGAACAATTCCTGTGACACTAGGTATAGATTACGATGCTTCATTTCAGGTTTACTGTATCCCTCTGATCTTCTTATTGACGATCAAACACAGATATTGCATCGCAATTAAATAAAAAATGGCACAATGCCGACTTAAATACAAGTAAACTGACTCTTCTTACTGTCTATGGTTTGAACCATTCCTGTGACACTAGTTATAGTTTCCGATGCTTCACTTCAGGTTCACTGTAACCCTCTGACCTTCTTATTAACAATGAAACACATAAATTGCGTCGGAATTAAAAACAAAGGCACAATGCCGACTTAAGTACAAGAAGACTAACTCTTCTTACTGTCTATGTTTGAACCATTCCTGTGACACTAGTTATAGTGTCCGATGCTTCACTTCAGGTTTACAGTAACCCTCTGACCTTCTTATTAACGATGAAACACATAAATTGCATCGGAATTATATACAAAAGGCGCAATGCCGACTTAAGTACAAGAAAATTGAATCTTCTTACTGTCTATGTTTTGAACCATTCCTGTGACACTAGTTATAGTTTTCGATGCTTCACTTCATGTTTACTGTATCCCTCTGACCTTCTTGTTGACGATGAAACACAGAAATTGCATCGGAATGAAATACAAAAGGCACAATGTCGACTTAAGTACAAGGAAACTGAGTCTTCTTACTGTCTATGTTTTGAACCTTTCCTGTGAGACCGGTTTTTGATTCCGATGCCTCACTTCAGGTTTACTGTATCCCTCTGACTCTCTTATTGACGATTAAACACAGAAATTGCATCGTAATTAAGTACAAAAAGCACAATGCCGACTTAAGTACAAGGAAAATTACTTTTCTTACTGTCTGTGTTTTGAACCATTCCTGTGACACTATTTATATATTCCGATGCTTCTCTTCAGGTTTAAAGTATACCTCTGACCATCTTATTGACGATGAAACACAGATATTGCATCGGAACTAAATACAAAAGGCACAATGCCGACGTGAGCACAAGAAAACTGACGTTCCTTACTGTTTATGTTTTGAACCACTCCTGTGACACTAGTTATAGATTCCGGTGCTTCACTTCATGTTTACTGTATCCCTGTGACCTTCGTATTGACGATGAAACACAGAAGTTGCATCGGAATACAAACAAAAGGCACAATGCCGACTTATGTACAAGAAGACTGACTCTTCTTACTGTCTATGCTTCGAACCATTGCTGTGACACAAGTTATAGATTCCGATGCTTCACTTCAGGTTTACTGTATCCCTCTGACCTTCTTATTGACGATGAAACACAGAAATTGCATCGGAATACAAACAAAACGCACAATGCCGACTTAAGTACAAGAAGACTGGCTCTTCTTACTGTCTATGTTTTGAACCATTCCTGTGACACTAGTTATAGATTCCCATGCTTCACTTCAGGTTTACTGTATCCCTCTGACCTTCTTATTGACGATGAAACACAGAAATTGCATCGGAATTAAATACAAAAAGGCACAATGCCGACTCAAGTACAAGAAGACTGGCTCTTCTTACTGTCTATGTTTTGAACCTTTCCTGTGAGACAGGTTTTAGATTCCGATGCTTCACTTCAGGTTTACTGTATCCCTTGGCCCTTCTTATTGACGACGATACACAGAAAGTGCATCGTAATTAAATAGAAAAGGCACAATGCCGATTTAAGTACAAGACAACTGACTCTTCTTACTGTCTATGTTTTGAACCATTCCTGTGACACTAGTTATAGATTCCGATGCATCACTTCAGGGTTACTGTATCCCTCTGACCTTCTTAATGACGATGAAACCCAGAAATTGCATCGGAATTAAATACAAAAGGCACAATGCCGATTTAATTATTAGAAAACTGACTCTTCTTACTGTCTATGTTTCGAAATATTCCTGTGACACTAGTTATAGATTCCGATGCTTCACTTCATATTTATTGTATCCCTCTGACCTACTTATTGACGATGACACACAGAAATTGCAGCGGAATTAAATACAAAAGGCACAATGCCGACTTAAGTACAAGTAAACTGATTCTTCTAACTGTCTATGTTATGAACCATTGCTGTGACACTAGTTATAGATTCCGATACTTCACTTCATGTCTACTGTATCCCTCTGACCATCTTGTTGACGATGAAACAAAGAAATTGCATCGGAATTAAATTGAAAAGTCACAATGCCGACTTAAGTAGAAGAAAACTGACTCTTCTTACTGTCTATGTATTGAAACATTCCTGTGACACTAGTTATAGATTCCGATGCTTCACTTCAGGTTTGCTGTATCCCTCTGATCGTCGTATTGACGATGAAACACAGAAATTGCATCGGAATTATAAACAAAAGGCACAATGCCGACTCAAGTACAAGAAGACTGGCTCTTCTTACTGGCTATGTTTTGAACTTTACCTGTGACACCGGTTTTAGATTCCGATGCTTCACTTCAGGTTTACTGTATCCCTTGCACCTTCTTATTGACGACGAAACACAGAAATTGCATCGGAATTAAATAGAAAAGGCATAATGCTGGGTTAGGTACAAGAAAACTGACTCTTCTTACTGTCTATATTTTGAACCATTCCTGTGATACTAGTTATAGATTTCGATGCATCACTTCAGTGTTACTGTATCCCTCTGACCTTCTTATTGACGTTGAAACACAGAAATTGCAACGGTATTAAATACAAAAAACACAATGGCGACTTAATTATAAGATAACTGACTCTTCTTACTGTCTATGCTTTGAACAATTCCTGTGACACTAGGTATAGATTACGATGCTTCATTTCTGGTTTACTGTATCCCTCTGACCTTCTTATTGACGATGGAACACAGATATTGCATCGGAATTAAATACAAAATGGCACAATGCCGACTTAAGTACAAGTAAACTGACTCTTCTTACTGTCTATGGTTTGAACCATTCCTGTGACACTAGTTATAGTTTCCGATGCTTCACTTCAGGTTCACTGTAACCCTTGACCTTCTTATTAACGATGAAACAAATAAACTGCCTCGGAATTAAAAACAAAAGGCACAATGCCGACTTAAGTACAAGAAGACTGACTTTTCTTACTGTCTATGTTTGAACCATTCCTGTGACACTAGTTATAGTGTCCGATGCTTCACTTCAGGTTTACAGTAACCCTCTGACCTTTTTATTAACTATGAAACACATAAATTGCATCGGAATTATATACAAAAGGCGCAATGCCGACTTAAGTACAAGAAAATTGAATCTTCTTGCTGTCTATGTTTTGAACCATTCCTGTGACACTAGTTATAGATTCCGATGCATCACTTCAGGGTTACTGTATCCTTCTGACTTACTTAATGACGATGAAACACAGAAATTGCATCGGAATTAAATACAAAAGGCACAATGCCGACTTATTTATTAGAAAACTGACTCTTCTTACTGTCTATGTTTTGAAATATTCCTGTGACACTAGCTATAGTTTCCGATGCTTCACTTCAGGTTTATTGTACCCCTCTGACCAACTTATTGACGATGACACACAGATATTGCATCGGAATTAAATACAAAAGGCACAATGCCGACTTAAGTACAAGTAAACTGATTCTTCTTACTGTCTATGTTTTGAACCATTCCTGTGACACTAGTTATAGATTCCGATACTTCCCTTCATGTTTATTGTATCCCTCTGGCACTCTTGTTGACGATGAAACACAGAAATTGCATTGGAATTAAATACAAAATGCACAATGCCGACATAAGTACAAGAAAACTGAATCTTCTTACTGTCTATATTTTGAAACATTCCAGTGACACTTGTTATAGCTTCCGATGCTTCGCTTCGGGTTTACTGTATCCCTCTGACCTTCTTATTGACGATGAAACACAGAAATTGCATCGGAATTAAATACAAAAGGCACAATGCCGACTTAAGTACAAGGAAAATTACTCATCTTACTGTGTGTGATTTGAACCATTCCTGTGACACTATTTCTGGATTCAGATGCTTCACTTCAGGTTTAATGTATCCCTCTGACTTTTTATTGACGATGAAACACAGAAATTGCATCGGAATTAAATACAAAAGGCACAACGCCGACTTAAGTACAAGAAAACTGACGCTTCTTACTGTTTACGTTTTGAACCACTCCTGTGACACTAGTTATAGATTCCGATGCTTCACTTCATGTTTACTGTATCCCTCTGACCTTCTTATTGACGATGGAACACAGATATTGCATCGGAATTAAATACAAAATGGCACAATGCCGACTTAAGTACAAGTAAACTGACTCTTCTTACTGTCTATGGTTTGAACCATTCCTGTGACACTAGTTATAGTTTCCGATGCTTCACTTCAGGTTCACTGTAACCCTTGACCTTCTTATTAACGATGAAACACATAAACTGCGTCGGAATTAAAAACAAAAGGCACAATGCCGACTTAAGTACAAGAAGACTGACTTTTCTTACTGTCTATGTTTGAACCATTCCTGTGACACTAGTTATAGTGTCCGATGCTTCACTTCAGGTTTACAGTAACCCCCCGACCTTCTTATTAACTATGAAACACATAAATTGCATCGGAATTATATACAAAAGGCGCAATGCCGACTTAAGTACAAGAAAATTGAATCTTCTTACTGTCTATGTTTTGAACCATTCCTGTGACACTAGTTATAGATTCCGATGCATCACTTCAGGGTTACTGTATACTTCTGACTTACTTAATGACGATGAAACACAGAAATTGCATCGGAATTAAATACAAAAGGCACAATGCCGACTTATTTATTAGAAAACTGACTCTTCTTACTGTCTATGTTTTGAAATATTCCTGTGACACTAGTTATAGTTTCCGATGCTTCACTTCAGGTTTATTGTACCCCTCTGACCTACTTATTGACGATGACACACAGATATTGCATCGGAATTAAATACAAAAGGCACAATGCCGACTTAAGTACAAGTAAACTGATTCTTCTTACTGTCTATGTTTTGAACCATTCCTGTGACACTAGTTATAGATTCCGATGCTTCACTTCAGGTTTGCTGTATCCCTCTGACCGTCTTATTGACGATGAAACACAGAAATTGCATCGGAATTACAAACAAAAGGCACAATGCCGACTCAAGTACTAGAAGATTGGCTCATCTTACTGTCTATGCTTTGATCCTTTCCTGTGAGACCGGTTTTAGATTCCGATGCTTCACTTCAGGTTTACTGTATCGCTCTGACTCTCTTATTGACGATGAAACACAGAAATTGCATCGAAATTAAATACAAAAAGCACAATGCCGACTTAAGTACAAGGAAAATTACTTTTTTTACTGTCTGTGTTTTGAACCATACCTGTGACATTATTTATAGATTCCGATGCTTCTCTTCAGGTTTAAAGTATACCTCTGACCTTCTTATTGACGATGAAACACAGATATTGCATCGGAATTAAATACCAAAGGCACAATGCCGACGTAAGCACAAGAAAACTGACGCTTCTTACTGTTTATGTTTTGAACCACTCCTGTGACACTAGTTATAGATTCCGATGCTTCACTTCATGTTTACTGTATCCCTGTGACCTTCGTATTGACGATGAAACACAGAAATTGCATCGGAATACAAACAAAAGGCACAATGCAGACTTAAGTACAAGAAGACTGACTCTTCTTACTGTCTATGCTTTGAACCAATCCTGTGACACTAGTTATAGATTCCGATGCTTCACTTCAGGTTTACTGTATCCCTCTGACCTTCTTATGGACGATGAAACACAGAAATTGCATCGGAATACAAACAAAAGGCACAATGCCGACTTAAGTAGAAGAAGACTGACTCTTCTTACTGTCTATGTTTTGAACCATTCCTGTGACACTAGTTATAGATTCCCATGCTTCACTTCAGGTTTACTGTATCCCTCTAACCTTCTCATTGACTATGAAACACAGAAATTGCATCGGAATTAAATACAAAAAGGCACAATGCCGACTCAAGTACAAGAAGACTGGCTCTTCTTACTGTGTATGTTTTGAACCTTTCCTGTGAGACTGGTTTAAGATTCCGATGCTTCACTTCAGGTTAACTGTATCCGGTGGACCTTCTTATTGACGACGAAACGCAGAAATTGCATTGGAATTGAATACAAAAGGCACAATGCCGACTTAAGTACAAAAAATCTGACAGTTCTTACTGTCTATGTTATGAACCATTCCTCTGACACTAGTTATACATTCCGATGCTTCACTTCAGGTTTACTGTATCCCTCTGACCTTGTTATTGACGATGAAACAGAAATTGCATCGGAATTAAATACAAAAGGGACAATGCCGACCTAAGTACTAGAAAACTGACTCTTCTTACTGTCTATGTTTTGAACCATTCCTGTGTCACTAGTTATAGATTCCGTTGCTTCACTTCAGGTTTACTGTATCCCTCTGACGTTCTTATTGACGATGAAACACAGAAATTGCATCGGAATTAAATACAAAAGGCACAATGCCAACTTAAGTACAAGTAAACTGATTCTTCTTACTGTCTATGCTTTCAACCATTGCTGTGACACTAGTTATAGATTCCGATGCTTCACTTCAGGTTTACTGTATCCCTCTGACCTTCTTATTGACGATGAAACACAGAAATTGCATCGGAATTAAATACAAAAAGCACAATGCCAACTCAAGTACAAGAAGACTGGCTCTTCTTACTGTCTATGTTTTGAATCGTTCCTGTGAGACCGGTTTTAGATTTCGATGCTTCACTTCTGGTTTACTATATCCGGTGGACCTTCTTATTGACGACGAAAGGCAGAAATTGCATCGGAATGGAATACAAAAGGCACAATGCCGAAGTAAGTAAAAGAAATCTGACAGTTCTTACTTTCTATGTTTTCAACCATTCCTGTGACGGTAGTTACACATACCGATGCTTCACTTCAGGTTTACTGTATCCCTCTGACCTTCTTATTGACGATGAAACACAGAAATTGCAACAGAATTAAATACAAATGGCACAATACCGACTCAAGTACAAGAAAACTAACTCTTCTTACTGTCTATATTTTGAACCATTCCTGTAAGACTAGTTATAGATTCCGAAGCTTCACTTCAGTTTTACTGTATCCCTTGGACCTTCTTATTGAATACGAAACACAGAAATTGCATCGGAATGAAATACAAAAGGCACAATGCCGTCTTAAGTACAGGAAAACTGACTCTTCCTACTGACTATGTTTTGAACCATTCTTGTGACACTAGTTAAAGATTCTGATGCTTCACTTCAGGTTTACTGTATCCCTCTGACCTTCTTATTGACGATGAAACGCAGAAATTGCATCGGAATAAAATACAAAAGGCACAATGCCGACTTAAGTACAAGAAGACTGACTCTTCTTACTGTCTATGTTTTGAACCATTCCTGTGACACTAATTATAGTTTCCGATTCTTCACTTCAGGTTTACTGCATGCCGCTGACCTTCTCATTGACGATGAAACGCAGAAATTGGATCGGAATTAAATACAAAAGGCACAATGCCAACTCAAGTACAAGTTGACTGGCTCCTCTTACTGTCTATGTTTTGAATCTTTCCTGTGAGACCGGTTTTAGATTCCGATGCTTCACTTCAGGTTTTCTGTATCCGGTGGACCTTCTTATTGACGACGAAACGCAGAAATTGCATCGGAATAGAATACAAAAGGCACAATGCCGAAGTAAGTACAAGAAATCTGACAGTTCTTACTGTCTATGTTTTCAACCATTCCTGTGACACTAGTTATACATTCCGATGCTTCACTCCAGGTTTACTGTATCCCTCTGACCTTCTTATTGACGATGAAACACAGAAATTGCATCGGAATTAAATAGAAAATGCACAATGCCGACTTGAGTTTAAGAAAATTGTCTCTTCTTACTGTCTATGTTTTGAACCATTCCTGTGACACTAGTTACAGATTCCGATGCTTCACTTCAGGTTTACTTATCCCTCTGACCTTCGTAATGACGATGAAACACAGAAATTACATCGGAATTATATACAAAAGGCACAATGCCGTCTTACGTACAGGAAAATTGACTCTTCTTACTGTCTATGTTTGAATTATTCTTGTGACACTAGTTATAGATTCAGAAGCTTCACTTCAGGTTTACTGTATCCCTTGGACCTTCTTATTGACGACGAAACACAGAAATTGCATCGGAATTAAATACAAAAGGCACAATGCCGTCTTAAGTACAGGAAAACTGACTCTTCTTACTGTCTATGTTTTAAACCATTCTTGTGACACTAGTTATAGATTCCGATGCTTCACTTCAGGTATACTGTATCCGTCTGACCTTCTTATTGACGATGAAACACAGTAATTGCATCGGAATTAAATGCAAAAGGCACAATGCCGTCTTATGTACAAGAAAACTTACATTTCTTACTGTATTTGTTTTGAACCATTCCTGTGACACTAGTTATAGATTCCGATTCTTCACTTCAGGTTTACCAAATGCCGCTGACCTTCTTATTGACGATGAAACACAGAAATTGCATCGGAATTAAATACAAAAGGCAAAACGCTGACTCAAATACAAGAAGACTGGCTCTTTTTACTGTCTATGTTATGACCCTTTCCTGTGAGACCGGTTTTAGATTCCGATGCTTCACTTCAGGTTAACTGTATCCCGTGGACCCTCTTATTGACGACGAAACACAGAACTGCATCATAATTAAATAGAAAAGGCACAATGCCGACTAAAGTACAAGAAAATTGACTCTGATTACTGTATATGTTTTGAACCATTCCTGTGTCACTAGTTACAGATTCCGATGCTTCACTTCAGGTTTATTGTATCCCTCTGACGTTCTTATTGACGATGAAACACAGAAATTGCATCGGAATTAAATACAAAAGGCAGAATGCCGACTAAAGTACAAGAAAACTGACTCTTCTTACTGTCTAAGTTTTGAACCATTCCTGTGACACTAGTTATAGATTCCGATGCTTCACTTCAGGTTTACTGTATCCCTCTGACCTTCTTATTGACGATGAACCACAGAAATTGCATCGGAATTAAATACAAAAGGCACAATGCCGACTTAAGTACAAGAAAACTGACTCTTCTTGCTGTCTATGTTTTGAACCATTCCTGTGACAGTAGTTACAGATTCCGATGCTTCACTTCTGGTTTACTGTATCCCTCTGACCTTCTTATTGACGATGAAACACAGAAATTGCATCGGAATTAAATACAAAAGGCACAATGCCGACTCAAGTACAAGAAGACCGGCTCCTCTAACTGTCTATGTTTTAAACCATTCCTGTGACACTAATTATAGTTTCCCATGCTTCAAATCAGGTTTACTGTATCCCTCTGACCTTCTTATTGACGATGAAACACAGAAATTGAATCGGAATTAAATACAAAAGGCACAATGCCGACTTAAGTACAAGAAAACTGACTCTTCTCACTGTCTATGTTTTGAACCATTCCTGTAACACTAGTTATAGATTCCGATTCTTCACTTCAGGTTCACTGTATCCCTCTGACCTTCTTATTGACGATGAAACACAGAAATTGCATCGGAATTAAATACAAAAGGTACAATGCAACTCAAGTACAAGAAGACTGGCTCTTCTTACTGTCTATGTTTTGAATCATTCCTGTGAGACCGGTTTTAGATTCCGATGCTTCACTTCAGGTTTACTGTATCCGGTGGACATTCTTATTGACGACGAAACGCAGATATTGCATCGGAATAGAATACAAAAGGCACAATGCCGAAGTAAGTACAAGAAATCTGACAGTTCTTACTGTCTATGCTTTCAACCATTCCTGTGACACTAGTTATACATTCCGATGCTTCACTTCAGGTTTACTGTATCCCTCTGACCTTCTTATTGACGATGAAACACAGAAATAGCATCGGAATTAAATACAAAAGGCAGAATGCCGACTTAAGTATAAGAAAACTGACTCTTCTTACTGTCTAAGTTTTGAAACATTCCTGTGACACTAGTTATAGATTCCGATGCTTCACTTCAGGTTTACTGTTTCCCTCTGACTTTCTTATTGACGATGAAACACAGAAATTGCATCGGAATTAAATACAAAAGGCACGATGCCGACTCAAGTACAAGAAGACCGGCTCTTCTTACTGTCTATGTTTTAAACCATTCCTGTGACACTAGTTAACACTAGTTATAGATTCCGATGCTTCAATTCAGGTTTACTGTATCCCTCTGACCTTCTTATTGACGATGAAACACAAAAATTGAATCGGAATTAAATACAAAAGGCACAATGCCGACTTAAGTACAAGAAAACTGACTCTTCTCACTGTCTATGTTTTGAACCATTCCTGTGACAGTAGTTACAGATTCCGATGCTTCACTTCAGGTTTACTGTATCCCTCTGACCTTCTTATTGACGATGAAACACAGAAATTGCATCGGAATTAAATACAAAAGGCACAATGCCGACTCAAGTACAAGAAGACCGGCTCTTCTTACTGTCTATATTTTAAACCATTCCTGTGACACTAGTTATAGATTCCGATGCTTCAATTCAGGTTTACTGTATCCCTCTGACCTTCTTATTGACGATGAAACACAAAAATTGAATCGGAATTAAATACAAAAGGCACAATGCCGACTTAAGTACAAGAAAACTGACTCTTCTCACTGTCTATGTTTTGAACCATTCCTGTGACACTAGTTATAGATTCCGATGCTTCACTTCAGGTTTACTGTATCCCTCTGGCCTTCTTTTTGACGATGAAACACAGAAATTGCATCGGAATTAAATGCAAAAGGCACAATGCCGTCTTAAGTACAAGAAAACTTACTTTTCTTACTGTCTTTGTTTTGAACCATTCCTGTGACACTAGTTATAGATTCCGATGCTTCACTTCAAGCTTTCTGTATTTCTCTGACCTTCTTATTGACGATGAAACACAGAAATTGCATCGGAATTAAATACAAAAGGCGCAATGCCGACTTATGTACAAGCAAACTGACTCTTCTTACTGTCTTTGTTTGAACCATTCCTGTGACACTAGTTATAAATTCCGATGCTTCACTTCAGGTTTTCGGTATCCCTCTGACCTTCTTATTGACAATTGAACACAGAAATTGCATCGGAATTAAATGCAAAAGGCACAATGCCGTCTTATGTACAAGAAAACTTACTTTTCTTACTGTCTTTGTTTTGAACCATTCCTGTGACACTAGTTATAGGTTCCGATTCTTCACTTCAGGTTTACCAAATGCCGCTGACCTTCTTATTGACGATGAAACACAGAAATTGCATCGGAATTAAATACAAAAGGCACAACGCTGAGTCAAATACAAGAAGACTGGCTCTTTTTACTCTCTATGCTATGAACCTTTCCTGTGAGACCGGTTTTAGATTCCGATGTTTCACTTCAGGTTTACTGTATCCCGTGGACCCTCTTATTGACGACGAAACACAGAAATGCATCAGAATTAAATAGAAAAGGCACAATGCCGACTAAAGTACAAGAAAATTGACTCTTAATCCTGTATATGTTTTGAACCATTCCTGTGTCACTAGTAACAGATTCCGATGCTTCACTTCAGGTTTACTGTATCCCTCTGACGTTCTTATTGACGACGAAACGCAGATATTGCTTCGGAATAGAATACAAAAGGCACAATGCCGAAGTAAGTACAAGAAATCTGACAGTTCTTACTGTCCATGTTTTCAACAATTCCTGTGACACTAGTTATACATTCCGATGCTTCACTTCAGGTTTACTGTATCCCTGTGACCTTCTTATTGACGATGAAACACGGAAATTTCATCGGAATTAAATACAAAAGGCACAATGCCGACTTAAGTACAAGAAAATTGACTCTTCTTACTGTCTATGCTTTGAACCATTCCTGTGACAGTAGTTACAGATTCCGATGTTTCACTTCTGGTTTACTGTATCCCTCTGACCTTCGTATTGACGATGAAACACAGAAATTGCATCGGAATTAAATACAAAAGGCACAATGCCGACTCAAGTACAAGAAGACTGGCTCTTCTTACTTTCTATGTTTTAAACCATTCCTGTGACACAAGCTATAGATTCCGATGCTTCAATTCAGGTTTACTGCATCTCTCTGACCTTCTTATTGACGATGAAACACAAAAATTGAATCGGAATTAAATACAAAAGGCACAATGCCGACTTCAGTACAAGAAAACTGACTCTTCTTACTGTCTATGTTTTGAACCACTCCTGTGACACTAGTTATAGATTCCGATGCTTCACTTCAGGTTTACCGTTCCCTCTAACCTTCTTATAGACGATGAAACACAGATATTGCATCAGCATTAAATACAAAAGGCACAATCCCGTCTTAAGTACAGGAAAACTGACCCTTCTGTCTGTCCATGTTTTGAATTATTCTTGTGACACTAGTTATAGATTCCGAAGCTTCACTTCAGGTTTACTGTATCCCTAGGACCTTCTTATTGACGACGATACACTGAAATTGCATCGGAATTAAATACAAAAGGCACAATGCCGTCTTAAGTACAGGAAAACTGACTCTTCTTACTGTCTATGATTTGAACCATTCTTGTGACACTAGTTATAGATTCCGATGCTTCACTTCAGGTTTACTGTATCCCTCTGACCTTCTTATTGACGATGAGACACAGAAATTGCATCGGAATTGAATACAAAAAGCACAATGCCGATTTAAGTACAAGAAAACTGACACTTCTTACTGTCTACGTTTTGAACCATTCCTGTGACACTAGGTATGGATTCCGATGCTTCACTTCAGGTTTACTGTATCCCTCTGACGTTCTTATTGACGATGAAACAGAGAAATAGCATCGGAATTATATAGAAAAGGCACAATGCCGACTTAAGTACAAGAAAACTGACTCTTCTTACTGTCTATGTTTTGAACCATTCCTGTGACACTAGTTACAGATTACGATGCTTCACTTCAGGTTTAGTGTATCCCTGTGACCCTCTTATTTACGATGAAACACAGAAATTGCATCGGAATTAAATACAAAAGGCACAATGCCGACTTAAGTACAAGAAAGCTGACTCTTCTGACTGTCTATGTTTTGAACCATTCCTGTGACACTAGTTATAGATCCCGATGCTTCACTTCAGGTTTTCTGAATCCCTCTGACCTTCTTATTGACGATGAAACACAGAAATTTCATCGGAATTAAATACAAAAGACACAATGCCCACTTAAGTACAAGAAAACTCACTCTTCTTAATGTCTATGTTTTGAACCATTTCTATGACACTAGTTATATATTCCGATGCTTCACTTCAGGTTTACAGTATCCCTTGGACCTTCTAATTGACCATGAAACAAGAAAATGGCATTGGAATTAAATACAAAAGGCACAATGCCGACTTAAGTACAAGAAAACTGACTCTTCTTGCTGTCTATGTTTTGAACCATTCCTGTAACAGTAGTTACAAATTCCGATGCTTCACTTCTGGTTTACTGTATCCCTCTGACCTTCTTATTGACGATGAAACACAGAAATTGCATCGGAATTAAATACAAAAGGCACAATGCCGACTCAAGTACAAGAAGACCGGCTCCTCTAACTGTCTATTTTTTAAACCATTCCTGTGACACTAATTATAGTTTCCCATGCTTCAAATCAGGTTTACTGTATCCCTCTGACCTTCTTATTGACGATGAAACACAGAAATTGAATCGGAATTAAATACAAAAGGCACAATGCCGACTTAAGTACAAGAAAACTGACTCTTCTCACTGTCTATGTTTTGAACCATTCCTGTAACACTAGTTATAGATTCCGATTCTTCACTTCAGGTTCACTGTATCCCTCTGACCTTCTTATTGACGATGAAACACAGAAATTGCATCGGAATTAAATACAAAAGGTACAATGCAACTCAAGTACAAGAAGACTGGCTCTTCTTACTGTCTATGTTTTGAATCATTCCTGTGAGACCGGTTTTAGATTCCGATGCTTCACTTCAGGTTTACTGTATCCGGTGGACATTCTTATTGACGACGAAACGCAGATATTGCATCGGAATAGAATACAAAAGGCACAATGCCGAAGTAAGTACAAGAAATCTGACAGTTCTTACTGTCTATGCTTTCAACCATTCCTGTGACACTAGTTATACATTCCGATGCTTCACTTCAGGTTTACTGTATCCCTCTGACCTTCTTATTGACGATGAAACACAGAAATAGCATCGGAATTAAATACAAAAGGCAGAATGCCGACTTAAGTATAAGAAAACTGACTCTTCTTACTGTCTAAGTTTTGAAACATTCCTGTGACACTAGTTATAGATTCCGATGCTTCACTTCAGGTTTACTGTTTCCCTCTGACCTTCTTATTGACGATGAAACACAGAAATTGCATCGGAATTAAATACAAAAGGCACGATGCCGACTCAAGTACAAGAAGACCGGCTCTTCTTACTGTCTATGTTTTAAACCATTCCTGTGACACTAGTTAACACTAGTTATAGATTCCGATGCTTCAATTCAGGTTTACTGTATCCCTCTGACCTTCTTATTGACGATGAAACACAAAAATTGAATCGGAATTAAATACAAAAGGCACAATGCCGACTTAAGTACAAGAAAACTGACTCTTCTCACTGTCTATGTTTTGAACCATTCCTGTGACAGTAGTTACAGATTCCGATGCTTCACTTCAGGTTTACTGTATCCCTCTGACCTTCTTATTGACGATGAAACACAGAAATTGCATCGGAATTAAATACAAAAGGCACAATGCCGACTCAAGTACAAGAAGACCGGCTCTTCTTACTGTCTATATTTTAAACCATTCCTGTGACACTAGTTATAGATTCCGATGCTTCAATTCAGGTTTACTGTATCCCTCTGACCTTCTTATTGACGATGAAACACAAAAATTGAATCGGAATTAAATACAAAAGGCACAATGCCGACTTAAGTACAAGAAAACTGACTCTTCTCACTGTCTATGTTTTGAACCATTCCTGTGACACTAGTTATAGATTCCGATGCTTCACTTCAGGTTTACTGTATCCCTCTGGCCTTCTTTTTGACGATGAAACACAGAAATTGCATCGGAATTAAATGCAAAAGGCACAATGCCGTCTTAAGTACAAGAAAACTTACTTTTCTTACTGTCTTTGTTTTGAACCATTCCTGTGACACTAGTTATAGATTCCGATGCTTCACTTCAAGCTTTCTGTATTTCTCTGACCTTCTTATTGACGATGAAACACAGAAATTGCATCGGAATTAAATACAAAAGGCGCAATGCCGACTTATGTACAAGCAAACTGACTCTTCTTACTGTCTTTGTTTGAACCATTCCTGTGACACTAGTTATAAATTCCGATGCTTCACTTCAGGTTTTCGGTATCCCTCTGCCCTTCTTATTGACAATTGAACACAGAAATTGCATCGGAATTAAATGCAAAAGGCACAATGCCGTCTTATGTACAAGAAAACTTACTTTTCTTACTGTCTTTGTTTTGACCATTCCTGTGACACTCGTTATAGGTTCCGATTCTTCACTTCAGGTTTACCAAATGCCGCTGACCTTCTTATTGACGATGAAACACAGAAATTGCATCGGAATTAAATACAAAAGGCACAACGCTGAGTCAAATACAAGAAGACTGGCTCTTTTTACTCTCTATGTTATGAACCTTTCCAGTGAGACCGGTTTTAGATTCCGATGTTTCACTTCAGGTTTACTGTATCCCGTGGACCCTCTTATTGACGACGAAACACAGAACTGCATCAGAATTAAATAGAAAAGGCACAATGCCGACTAAAGTACAAGAAAATTGACTCTTAATCCTGTATATGTTTTGAACCATTCCTGTGTCACTAGTAACAGATTCCGATGCTTCACTTCAGGTTTACTGTATCCCTCTGACGTTCTTATTGACGACGAAACGCAGATATTGCTTCGGAATAGAATACAAAAGGCACAATGCCGAAGTAAGTACAAGAAATCTGACAGTTCTTACTGTCTATGTTTTCAACCATTCCTGTGACACTAGTTATACATTCCGATGCTTCACTTCAGGTTTACTGTATCCCTGTGACCTTCTTATTGACGATGAAACACGGAAATTTCATCGGAATTAAATACAAAAGGCACAATGCCGACTTAAGTACAAGAAAATTGACTCTTCTTACTGTCTATGCTTTGAACCATTCCTGTGACAGTAGTTACAGATTCCGATGTTTCACTTCAGGTTTACTGTATCCCTCTGACCTTCGTATTGACGATGAAACACAGAAATTGCATCGGAATTAAATACAAAAGGCACAATCCCGACTCAAGTACAAGAAGACTGGCTCTTCTTACTGTCTATGTTTTAAACCATTCCTGTGACACAAGCTATAGATTCCGATGCTTCACTTCAGGTTTACCGTTCCCTCTAACCTTCTTATAGACGATGAAACACAGATATTGCATCAGCATTAAATACAAAAGGCACAATCCCGTCTTAAGTACAGGAAAACTGACCCTTCTGTCTGTCCATGTTTTGAATTATTCTTGTGACACTAGTTATATATTCCGAAGCTTCACTTCAGGTTTACTGTATCCCTAGGACCTTCTTATTGACGACGATACACTGAAATTGCATCGGAATTAAATACAAAAGGCACAATGCCGTCTTAAGTACAGGAAAACTGACTCTTCTTACTGTCTATGATTTGAACCATTCTTGTGACACTAGTTATAGATTCCGATGCTTCACTTCAGGTTTACTGTATCCCTCTGACCTTCTTATTGACGATGAGACACAGAAATTGCATCGGAATTGAATACAAAAAGCACAATGCCGATTTAAGTACAAGAAAACTGACACTTCTTACTGTCTACGTTTTGAACCATTCCTGTGACACTAGGTATGGATTCCGATGCTTCACTTCAGGTTTACTGTATCCCTCTGACGTTCTTATTGACGATGAAACAGAGAAATAGCATCGGAATTATATAGAAAAGGCACAATGCCGACTTAAGTACAAGAAAACTGACTCTTCTTACTGTCTATGTTTTGAACCATTCCTGTGACACTAGTTACAGATTACGATGCTTCACTTCAGGTTTAGTGTATCCCTGTGACCCTCTTATTTACGATGAAACACAGAAATTGCATCGGAATTAAATACAAAAGGCACAATGCCGACTTAAGTACAAGAAAGCTGACTCTTCTGACTGTCTATGTTTTGAACCATTCCTGTGACACTAGTTATAGATCCCGATGCTTCACTTCAGGTTTTCTGAATCCCTCTGACCTTCTTATTGACGATGAAACACAGAAATTTCATCGGAATTAAAAACAAAAGACACAATGCCCACTTAAGTACAAGAAAACTCACTCTTCTTAATGTCTATGTTTTGAACCATTTCTATGACACTAGTTATATATTCCGATGCTTCACTTCAGGTTTACAGTATCCCTTGGACCTTCTAATTGACCATGAAACAAGAAAATGGCATTGGAATTAAATACAAAAGGCACAATGCCGACTTAAGTACAAGAAAACTAACTCTTCTTACTGTCTATGTTTTGAACCATTCCTGTGACACTAGTTATAGATTCCGATGCTTCACTTCAGGTTTACTGTTCCCTCTGACCTACTTATTGACGATGAAACACAGAAATTGTATCGGAAATAAATACAAAAGGCACAATGCCGTCTTAAGTACAGGGAAACTTCCTTTTCTCACTGTCTTTGTTTTGAACCATTCCTGTGACACTAGTTATAGATTACGATGCTTCACATCAAGCATACTGTATCCCTCTGACCTTCTTATTGACGATGAAACACAGAAATTGCATCGCAATTAAATACAAAAGGCACAATGCCGACATAAGTACAAGAAGACTGACTCTTCTTACTGTCTATGTTTTGAACCATTCCTGTGACACTAGTTATAGATTCCGATGCTTCACTTCAGGTTTACTGTATCCCTCTGACATTCTTATTGACGATGAAACACAGAAATTGTATCGGAATTATATACAAAAGGCACAGTGCCAACAAAGTACAAAAAGACTGGCTCTTCTTACTGTCTATGATTTGAGCCTTTCCTGTGAGACCGGTTTAAGATTCCGATGCTTTACTTCAGGTTTACTGTATCCGGTGAACCTTCTTATTGACGACGAAACGCAGAAATTGCATTGGAATTGAATACAAAAGGCACAATGCCGACTTAAGTACAAGAAATCTGACAGTTCTTACTGTCTATGATTTGAACCATTCCTGTGACAGTAGTTATACATTCCGATGCTTCACTTCAGGTATACTGTATCCGTCTGACCTTCTTATTGACGATGAAACACAGTAATTGCATCGGAATTAAATGCAAAAGGCACAACGCCGTCTTATGTACAAGAAAACTTACATTTCTTACTGTATTTGTTTTGAACCATTCCTGTGACACTAGTTATAGATTCCGATTCTTCACTTCAGGTTTACCAAATGCCGCTGACCTTCTTATTGACGATGAAACACAGAAATTGCATCGGAATAAATACAAAAGGCAAAACGCTGACTCAAATACAAGAAGACTGGCTCTTTTTACTGTCTATGTTATGACCCTTTCCTGTGAGACCGGTTTTAGATTCCGATGCTTCACTTCAGGTTTACTGTATCCCGTGGACCCTCTTATTGACGACGAAACACAGAACTGCATCATAATTAAATAGAAAAGGCACAATGCCGACTAAAGTACAAGAAAATTGACTCTGATTACTGTATTTGTTTTGAACAATTCCTGTGTCACTAGTTACAGATTCTGATGCTTCACTTCAGGTTTATTGTATCCCTCTGACGTTCTTATTGACGATGAAACACAGAAATTGCATCGGAATTAAATACAAAAGGCAGAATGCCGACTAAAGTACAAGAAAACTGACTCTTCTTACTGTCTATGTTCTGAACCATTCCTATGACACTAGTTATAGATTCAGATGCTTCACTTCAGGTTAACTGTATCCCTCTGACCTCCTTATTGACGATGAAACACAAAAAGTGCATCGGAATTAAATACAAAAGGCACAATGCTGACTTAATTACAAGAAAACTGACTCTTCTTACTGTCTATGATTTGAACCATTCCAGTGACACTAGTTATAGATTCCGATGCTTCACTTCAGGTTTACTGTATCCCTGTGACCTTCTTATTGACGATGAAACACAGAAATTGCATCGGAATTAAATACAAAAGGCACAATGCCGACTTAAGTACAAGAAAACTGACTCTTCTTGCTGTCTATGTTTTGAACCATTCCTGTGACAGTAGTTACAGATTCCGATGCTTCACTTCTGGTTTACTGTATCCCTCTGACCTTCTTATTGACGATGAAACACAGAAATTGCATCGGAATTAAATACAAAAGGCAAAATGCCGACTCAAGTACAAGAAGACCGGCTCCTCTAACTGTCTATGTTTTAAACCATTCCTGTGACACTAATTATAGTTTCCCATGCTTCAAATCAGGTTTACTGTATCCCTCTGACCTTCTTATTGACGATGAAACACAGAAATTGAATCGGAATTAAATACAAAAGGCACAATGCCGACTTAAGTACAAGAAAACTGACTCTTCTCACTGTCTATGTTTTGAACCATTCCTGTGACACTAGTTATAGATTCCGATTCTTCACTTCAGGTTCACTGTATCCCTCTGACCTTCTTATTGACGATGAAACACAGAAATTGCATCGGAATTAAATACAAAAGGTACAATGCAACTCAAGTACAAGAAGACTGGCTCTTCTTACTGTCTATGTTTTGAATCATTCCTGTGAGACCGGTTTTAGATTCCGATGCTTCACTTCAGGTTTACTGTATCCGGTGGACATTCTTATTGACGACGAAACGCAGATATTGCATCGGAATAGAATACAAAAGGCACAATGCCGAAGTAAGTACAAGAAATCTGACAGTTCTTACTGTCTATGCTTTCAACCATTCCTGTGACACTAGTTATACATTCCGATGCTTCACTTCAGGTTTACTGTATCCCTCTGACCTTCTTATTGACGATGAAACACAGAAATAGCATCGGAATTAAATACAAAAGGCAGAATGCCGACTTAAGTATAAGAAAACTGACTCTTCTTACTGTCTAAGTTTTGAAACATTCCTGTGACACTAGTTATAGATTCCGATGCTTCACTTCAGGTTTACTGTTTCCCTCTGACCTTCTTATTGACGATGAAACACAGAAATTGCATCGGAATTAAATACAAAAGGCACAATGCCGACTCAAGTACAAGAAGACCGGCTCTTCTTACTGTCTATGTTTTAAACCATTCCTGTGACACTAGTTAACACTAGTTATGGATTCCGATGCTTCAATTCAGGTTTACTGTATCCCTCTGACCTTCTTATTGACGATGAAACACAAAAATTGAATCGGAATTAAATACAAAAGGCACAATGCCGACTTAAGTACAAGAAAACTGACTCTTCTCACTGTCTATGTTTTGAACCATTCCTGTGACAGTAGTTACAGATTCCGATGCTTCACTTCAGGTTTACTGTATCCCTCTGACCTTCTTATTGACAATTGAACACAGAAATTGCATCGGAATTAAATGCAAAAGGCACAATGCCGTCTTATGTACAAGAAAACTTACTTTTCTTACTGTCTTTGTTTTGAACCATTCCTGTGACACTAGTTATAGGTTCCGATTCTTCACTTCAGGTTTACCAAATGCCGCTGACCTTCTTATTGACGATGAAACACAGAAATTGCATCGGAATTAAATACAAAAGGCACAACGCTGAGTCAAATACAAGAAGACTGGCTCTTTTTACTCTCTATGTTATGAACCTTTCCTGTGAGACCGGTTTTAGATTCCGATGTTTCACTTCAGGTTTACTGTATCCCTCTGACGTTCGTATTGACGACGAAACGCAGATATTGCTTCGGAATAGAATACAAAAGGCACAATGCCGAAGTAAGTACAAGAAATCTGACAGTTCTTACTGTCTATGTTTTCAACCATTCCTGTGACACTAGTTATACATTCCGATGCTTCACTTCAGGTTTACTGTATCCCTGTGACCTTCTTATTGACGATGAAACACGGAAATTTCATCGGAATTAAATACAAAAGGCACAATGCCGACTTAAGTACAAGAAAATTGACTCTTCTTACTGTCTATGCTTTGAACCATTCCTGTGACAGTAGTTACAGATTCCGATGTTTCACTTCAGGTTTACTGTATCCCTCTGACCTTCGTATTGACGATGAAACACAGAAATTGCATCGGAATTAAATTCAAAAGGCACAATGCCGACTCAAGTACAAGAAGACTGGCTCTTCTTACTGTCTATGTTTTAAACCATTCCTGTGACACAAGCTATAGATTCCGATGCTTCAATTCAGGTTTACTGCATCTCTCTGACCTTCTTATTGACGATGAAACACAAAAATTGAATCGGAATTAAATACAAAAGGCACAATGCCGACTTCAGTACAAGAAAACTGACTCTTCTTACTGTCTATGTTTTGAACCATTCCTGTGACACTAGTTATAGATTCCGATGCTTCACTTCAGGTTTACTGTTCCCTCTAACCTTCTTATAGACGATGAAACACAGATATTGCATCAGCATTAAATACAAAAGGCACAATCCCGTCTTAAGTACAGGAAAACTGACCCTTCTGTCTGTCCATGTTTTGAATTATTCTTGTGACACTAGTTATAGATTCCGAAGCTTCACTTCAGGTTTACTGTATCCCTAGGACCTTCTTATTGACGACGATACACTGAAATTGCATCGGAATTAAATACAAAAGGCACAATGCCGTCTTAAGTACAGGAAAACTGACTCTTCTTACTGTCTATGATTTGAACCATTCTTGTGACACTAGTTATAGATTCCGATGCTTCACTTCAGGTTTACTGTATCCCTCTGACCTTCTTATTGACGATGAGACAGAGAAATTGCATCGGAATTGAATACAAAAAGCACAATGCCGATTTAAGTACAAGAAAACTGACACTTCTTACTGTCTACGTTTTGAACCATTCCTGTGACACTAGGTATGGATTCCGATGCTTCACTTCAGGTTTACTGTATCCCTCTGACGTTCTTATTGACGATGAAACAGAGAAATAGCATCGGAATTATATAGAAAAGGCACAATGCCGACTTAAGTACAAGAAAACTGACTCTTCTTACTGTCTAT
The DNA here is from genome assembly GCF_021461385.2 of Schistocerca piceifrons. NCBI lineage: Eukaryota > Metazoa > Arthropoda > Insecta > Orthoptera > Acrididae > Schistocerca > Schistocerca piceifrons. The sequence goes on along the minus strand of NC_060141.1, from coordinate 849,289,254 downwards.
GTTTTGAACCATTCCTGTGACACTAGTTACAGATTACGATGCTTCACTTCAGGTTTAGTGTATCCCTGTGACCCTCTTATTTACGATGAAACACAGAAATTGCCTCGGAATTAAATACAAAAGGCACAATGCCGACTTAAGTACAAGAAAGCTGACTCTTCTGACTGTCTATGTTTTGAACCATTCCTGTGACACTAGTTATAGATCCCGATGCTTCACTTCAGGTTTTCTCAATCCCTCTGACCTTCTTATTGACGATGAAACACAGAAATTTCATCGGAATTAAATACAAAAGACACAATGCCCACTTAAGTACAAGAAAACTCACTCTTCTTAATGTCTATGTTTTGAACCATTTCTATGACACTAGTTATATATTCCGATGCTTCACTTCAGGTTTACAGTATCCCTTGGACCTTCTAATTGACCATGAAACAAGAAAATATCATTGGAATTAAATACAAAAGGCACAATGCCGACTTAAGTACAAGAAATCTGACAGTTCTTACTGTCTATGATTTGAACCATTCCTGTGACAGTAGTTATACATTCCGATGCTTCACTTCAGGTATACTGTATCCGTCTGACCTTCTTATTGACGATGAAACACAGTAATTGCATCGGAATTAAATGCAAAAGGCACAATGCCGTCTTATGTACAAGAAAACTTACATTTCTTACTGTATTTGTTTTGAACCATTCCTGTGACACTAGTTATAGATTCCGATTCTTCACTTCAGGTTTACCAAATGCCGCTGATCTTCTTATTGACGATGAAACACAGAAATTGCATCGGAATAAATACAAAAGGCAAAACGCTGACTCAAATACAAGAAGACTGGCTCTTTTTACTGTCTATGTTATGACCCTTTCCTGTGAGACCGGTTTTAGATTCCGATGCTTCACTTCAGGTTTACTGTATCCCGTGGACCCTCTTATTGACGACGAAACACAGAACTGCATCATAATTAAATAGAAAATACACAATGCCGACTAAAGTACAAGAAAATTGACTCTGATTACTGTATATGTTTTGAACCATTCCTGTGTCACTAGTTACAGATTCCGATGCTTCACTTCAGGTTTATTGTATCCCTCTGACGTTCTTATTGACGATGAAACACAGAAATTGCATCGGAATTAAATACAAAAGGCAGAATGCCGACTAAAGTACAAGAAAACTGACTCTTCTTACTGTCTAAGTTTTGAACCATTCCTGTGACACTAGTTATAGATTCCGATGCTTCACTTCAGGTTTACTGTATCCCTCTGACCTTCTTATTGACGATGAAACACAGAAATTGCATCGGAATTGAATAGAAAAGGCACAATGCCGACTTGGGTACAAGAAAACTGACTCTTCTTACTGTCTATGTTCTGAACCATTCCTATGACACTAGTTATAGATTCAGATGCTTCACTTCAGGTTAACTGTATCCCTCTGACCTCCTTATTGACGATGAAACACAAAAATTGCATCGGAATTAAATACAAAAGGCACAATGCTGACTTAATTACAAGAAAACTGACTCTTCTTACTGTCTATGATTTGAACCTTTCCAGTGACACTAGTTATAGATTCCGATGCTTCACTTCAGGTTTACTGTATCCCTGTGACCTTCTTAATGACGATGAAACACAGAAATTGCATCGGAATTAAATACAAAAGGCACAATGCCGACTAAAGTACAAGAAAACTGACTCTTCTTGCTGTCTATGTTTTGAACCATTCCTGTGACAGTAGTTACAGATTCCGATGCTTCACTTCTGGTTTACTGTATCCCTCTGACCTTCTTATTGACGATGAAACACAGAAATTGCATCGGAATTAAATACAAAAGGCACAATGCCGACTCAAGTACAAGAAGACCGGCTCCTCTAACTGTCTATGTTTTAAACCATTCCTGTGACACTAATTGTAGTTTCCCATGCTTCAAATCAGGTTTACTGTATCCCTCTGACCTTCTTATTGACGATGAAACACAGAAATTGAATCGGAATTAAATACAAAAGGCACAATGCCGACTTAAGTACAAGAAAACTGACTCTCTCACTGTCTATGTTTTGAACCATTCCTGTGACACTAGTTATAGATTCCGATTCTTCACTTCAGGTTCACTGTATCCCTCTGACCTTCTTATTGACGATGAAACACAGAAATTGCATCGGAATTAAATACAAAAGGTACAATGCAACTCAAGTACAAGAAGACTGGCTCTTCTTACTGTCTATGTTTTGAATCATTCCTGTGAGACCGGTTTTAGATTCCGATGCTTCACTTCAGGTTTACTGTATCCGGTGGACATTCTTATTGACGACGAAACGCAGATATTGCATCGGAATAGAATACAAAAGGCACAATGCCGAAGTAAGTACAAGAAATCTGACAGTTCTTACTGTCTATGCTTTCAACCATTCCTGTGACACTAGTTATACATTCCGATGCTTCACTTCAGGTTTACTGTATCCCTCTGACCTTCTTATTGACGATGAAACACAGAAATAGCATCGGAATTAAATACAAAAGGCAGAATGCCGACTTAAGTATAAGAAAACTGACTCTTCTTACTGTCTAAGTTTTGTAACATTCCTGTGACACTAGTTATAGATTCCGATGCTTCACTTCAGGTTTACTGTTTCTCTCTGACCTTCTTATTGACGATGAAACACAGAAATTGCATCGGAATTAAATACAAAAGGCACAATGCCGACTCAAGTACAAGAAGGCCGGCTCTTCTTACTGTCTATGTTTTAAACCATTCCTGTGACACTAGTTAACACTAGTTATAGATTCCGATGCTTCAATTCAGGTTTACTGTATCCCTCTGACCTTCTTATTGACGATGAAACACAAAAATTGAATCGGAATTAAATACAAAAGGCACAATGACGACTTAAGTACAAGAAAACTGACTCTTCTCACTGTCTATGTTTTGAACCATTCCTGTGACAGTAGTTACAGATTCCGATGCTTCACTTCAGGTTTACTGTATCCCTCTGACCTTCTTATTGACGATGAAACACAGAAATTGCATCGGAATTAAATACAAAAGGCACAATGCCGACTCAAGTACAAGAAGACCGGCGCTTCATACTGTCTATATTTTAAACCATTCCTGTGACACTAGTTATAGATTCCGATGCTTCAATTCAGGTTTACTGTATCCCTCTGACCTTCTTATTGACGATGAAACACAAAAATTGAATCGGAATTAAATACAAAAGGCACAATGCCGACTTAAGTACAAGAAAACTGACTCTTCTCACTGTCTATGTTTTGAACCATTCCTGTGACACTAGTTATAGATTCTGATGCTTCACTTCAGGTTTACTGTATCCCTCTGGCCTTCTTTTTGACGATGAAACACAGAAATTGCATCGGAATTAAATGCAAAAGGCACAATGCCGTCTTAAGTACAAGAAAACTTACTTTTCTTACTGTCTTTGTTTTGAACCATTCCTGTGACACTAGTTATGGATTCCGATGCTTCACTTCAAGCTTTCTGTATTCTCTGACCTTCTTATTGACGATGAAACACAGAAATTGCATCGGAATTAAATACAAAAGGCGCAATGCCGACTTATGTACAAGCAAACTGACTCTTCTTACTGTCTTTGTTTGAACCATTCCTGTGACACTAGTTATAAATTCCGATGCTTCACTTCAGGTTTTCGGTATCCCTCTGACCTTCTTATTGACAATTGAACACAGAAATTGCATCGGAATTAAATGCAAAAGGCACAATGCCGTCTTATGTACAAGAAAACTTACTTTTCTTACTGTCTTTGTTTTGAACCATTCCTGTGACACTAGTTATAGGTTCCGATTCTTCACTTCAGGTTTACCAAATGCCGCTGACCTTCTTATTGACGATGAAACACAGAAATTGCATCGGAATTAAATACAAAAGGCACAACGCTGAGTCAAATACAAGAAGACTGGCTCTTTTTACTCTCTATGTTATGAACCTTTCCTGTGAGACCGGTTTTAGATTCCGATGTTTCACTTCAGGTTTACTGTATCCCGTGGACCCTCTTATTGACGACGAAACACAGAACTGCATCAGAATTAAATAGAAAAGGCACAATGCCGACTAAAGTACAAGAAAATTGACTCTTAATCCTGTATATGTTTTGAACCATTCCTGTGTCACTAGTAACAGATTCCGATGCTTCACTTCAGGTTTACTGTATCCCTCTGACGTTCTTATTGACGACGAAACGCAGATATTGCTTCGGAATAGAATACAAAAGGCACAATGCCGAAGTAAGTACAAGAAATCTGACAGTTCTTACTGTCTATGTTTTCAACCATTCCTGTGACACTAGTTATACATTCCGATGCTTCACTTCAGGTTTACTGTATCCCTGTGACCTTCTTATTGACGATGAAACACGGAAATTTCATCGGAATTAAATACAAAAGGCACAATGCCGACTTAAGTACAAGAAAATTGACTCTTCTTACTGTCTATGCTTTGAACCATTCCTGTGACAGTAGTTACAGATTCCGATGTTTCACTTCAGGTTTACTGTATCCCTAGGACCTTCTTATTGACGACGATACACTGAAATTGCATCGGAATTAAATACAAAAGGCACAATGCCGTCTTAAGTACAGGAAAACTGACTCTTCTTACTGTCTATGATTTGAACCATTCTTGTGACACTAGTTATAGATTCCGATGCTTCACTTCAGGTTTACTGTATCCCTAGGACCTTCTTATTGACGACGATACACTGAAATTGCATCGGAATTAAATACAAAAGGCACAATGCCGTCTTAAGTACAGGAAAACTGACTCTTCTTACTGTCTATGTTTTGAACCATTCCTGTGACACTAGTTATAGATTCCGATGCTTCACTTCAGGTTTACTGTTCCCTCTAACCTTCTTATAGACGATGAAACACAGATATTGCATCAGCATTAAATACAAAAGGCACAATCCCGTCTTAAGTACAGGAAAACTGACTCTTCTTACTGTCTATGATTTGAACCATTCTTGTGACACTAGTTATAGATTCCGATGCTTCACTTCAGGTTTACTGTATCCCTAGGACCTTCTTATTGACGACGATACACTGAAATTGCATCGGAATTAAATACAAAAGGCACAATGCCGTCTTAAGTACAGGAAAACTGACTCTTCTTACTGTCTATGATTTGAACCATTCTTGTGACACTAGTTATAGATTCCGATGCTTCACTTCAGGTTTACTGTATCCCTCTGACCTTCTTATTGACGATGAGACACAGAAATTGCATCGGAATTGAATACAAAAAGCACAATGCCGATTTAAGTACAAGAAAACTGACACTTCTTACTGTCTACGTTTTGAACCATTCCTGTGACACTAGGTATGGATTCGATGCTTCACTTCAGGTTTACTGTATCCCTCTGACGTTCTTATTGACCATGAAACAGAGAAATAGCATCGGAATTATATAGAAAAGGCACAATGCCGACTTAAGTACAAGAAAACTGACTCTTCTTACTGTCTATGTTTTGAACCATTCCTGTGACACTAGTTACAGATTACGATGCTTCACTTCAGGTTTAGTGTATCCCTGTGACCCTCTTATTTACGATGAAACACAGAAATTGCATCGGAATTAAATACAAAAGGCACAATGCCGACTTAAGTACAAGAAAGCTGACTCTTCTGACTGTCTATGTTTTGAACCATTCCTGTGACACTAGTTATAGATCCCGATGCTTCACTTCAGGTTTTCTGAATCCCTCTGACCTTCTTATTGACGATGAAACACAGAAATTTCATCGGAATTAAATACAAAAGACACAATGCCCACTTAAGTACAAGAAAACTCACTCTTCTTAATGTCTATGTTTTGAACCATTTCTATGACACTAGTTATATATTCCGATGCTTCACTTCAGGTTTACAGTATCCCTTGGACCTTCTAATTGACCATGAAACAAGAAAATGGCATTGGAATTAAATACAAAAGGCACAATGCCGACTTAAGTACAAGAAAACTAACTCTTCTTACTGTCTATGTTTTGAACCATTCCTGTGACACTAGTTATAGATTCCGATGCTTCACTTCAGGTTTACTGTTCCCTCTGACCTACTTATTGACGATGAAACACAGAAATTGTATCGGAAATAAATACAAAAGGCACAATGCCGTCTTAAGTACAGGGAAACTTACTTTTCTCACTGTCTTTGTTTTGAACCATTCCTGTGACACTAGTTATAGATTACGATGCTTCACGTCAAGCATACTGTATCCCTCTGACCTTCTTATTGACGATGAAACACAGAAATTGCATCGCAATAAAATACAAAAGGCACAATGCCGACATAAGTACAAGAAGACTGACTCTTCTTACTGTCTATGTTTTGAACCATTCCTGTGACACTAGTTATAGATTCCGATGCTTCACTTCAGGTTTACTGTATCCCTCTGACATTCTTATTGACGATGAAACACAGAAATTGTATCGGAATTATATACAAAAGGCACAGTGCCAACAAAGTACAAGAAGACTGGCTCTTCTTACTGTCTATGATTTGAGCCTTTCCTGTGAGACCGGTTTAAGATTCCGATGCTTTACTTCAGGTTTACTGTATCCGGTGGACCTTCTTATTGACGACGAAACGCAGAAATTGCATCGGAATTGAATACAAAAGGCACAATGCCGACTTAAGTACAAGAAATCTGACAGTTCTTACTGTCTATGATTTGAACCATTCCTGTGACAGTAGTTATACATTCCGATGCTTCACTTCAGGTTTACTGTATCCCTCTGACCTATTCATTGACGATGAAACACAGAAATTACATCGGAATTAAATCCAAAAAAACAATGCCGACTTAAGTACAAGAAAACTGACTCTTCTAATTGTTTATGTTTTGAACCATTCCTGTGACACTAGTTATAGATTCCGTTGCTTCACTTCAGGTTTACTGTATCCCTCTGACCTTCTTATTGACGATGAAACGCAGAAATTGCATCGGAATTAAATACAAAATGCACAATGCCGACTTAAGTACAAGAAAACTGACTCTTCTTACTGTCTATGTTTTGAACCATTCCTGTGACACTAGTTATAGATTCCGATGCTTCACTTCAGGTTAACTGTATCCGGTGGACGTTCTTATTGACGACGAAACGCAGAAATTGCATCGGAATTGTATACAAAAGGCACAATGCCGACTTAAGTACAAAAAATCTGACAGTTCTTACTGTCTATGTTATGATCCATTCCTCTGACACTAGTTATACATTCCGATGCTTCACTTCAGGTTTACTGTATCCCTCTGACCGTCTTATTGACGATGAAACACAGAAATTGCATCGAAATAATATACAAAAGGCACAATGCGGGCTCAAGTACAAGAAGACTGGCTAACCATACTGTCTATGTTTTGAACCTTTCCTGTGAGCCCGGTTTTAATTTCCGATGCCTTCACTTCAGGTTTACTGTTTCCCTCTAACGTTCTTATTGACGATGAAACACAGAAATTGCATCGGAATTTAATACAAAAGGCACAATGCCGACTTAAGTACAAGAAAACTGACTCTTCTTACTGTCTGTGCTTTCAACCATTGCTGTGACACTAGTTATAGATTCCGATGCTTCACTTCAGGTTTACTGTATCCCTCTGACCTTCTTACTGACGATGAAACACAGAAATTGCATCGGAATTAAATACAAAAAGCACAATGCCAACTCAAGTACAAGAAGACTGGCTCTTCTTACTGTCTATGTTTTGAATCGATCCTGTGACACTAGTTATAGATTCCGATTCTTCACTTCAGGTTTACCAAATGCCGCTGACCTTCTTATTGACGATGAAACACAGAAATTGCATCGGAATTAAATACAAAAGGCACAATACCGACTCAAGTACAAGAAAACTGACTCTTCTTACTGTCCACATTTTGAACCATTCCTGTAAGACTAGTTATAGATTCCGACGGTTCACTTCAGGTTTACTGTTCCCTCTGACCTTCTTATAGACGATGAAACACAGATATTGCATCGGAATTAAATACAAAAAGCACAATGCCGTCTTAAGTACAGGAAAACTGACTCTTCTTACTGTCTATGTTTTGAACCATTCTTGTGACTCTAGTTATAGATTCTGATGCTTCACTTCAGGTTTACTGTATCCCTCTGTCCTTCTCATTAACGATGAAACACAGAAATTGCATCAGAATTAAATACAAAAGGCACAATGCCGACTTAAGTGCAAGAAGACTGACTCTTCTTACTGTCTATGTTTTGAACCATTCCTGTGACACTAGTTATAGATTCCGATTCTTCACTTCAGGTTTACTGCATGCCGCTGACCTTCTTATTGACGATGAAACACAGAAATTGCATCGGAATTAAATACAAAAGGCACAATGCCAACTCAAGTACAAGAAGACTGGCTCCTCTTACTGTCTATGTTTTGAATCTTTCCTGTGAGACCGGTTTTAGATTCCGATGCTTCACTTCAGGTTTACTGTATCCGGTGGACCTTCTTATTGACGTCGAAACGCAGAAATTGCATCGGAATAGAATACAAAAGGCACAATGCCGAAGTAAGTACAAGAAATCTGACAGTTCTTACTGTCTATGTTTTCAACTATTCCTGTGACACTAGTTATACATTCCGATGCTTCACTTCAGGTTTACTGTATCCCTCTGACCTTTTTATTGACGATGAAACAAAGAAATTGCATCGGAATTAAATACAAAAGTCTCAATGGCGACTTAAGTACAAGAAAACTGACTCTTCTTACTGTTTATGATTTGAACCATTCCTGTGACACTAGTTATAGATGCAGATGCTCCACTAAAGGTTTACTCTATCCCTTTGACAATATTAATGACGATGAAACACTGAAATTGCATCGGAATTAAATACAAAAGGCACAATGCCGACGTAGGAACAAGAAAACTAACTCTTCTTACTGTCTATGTTTTGAAGCATTCCTGTGACACTAGTTATAGATTCCGATGCTTCACTCCAGGTTTACTGTATCCCTTGGACCTTCTTATTGACGACGAAACACAGAAATTGCGTCGGAATTAAATACAAAAGGCACAATGCCGTCTTAAGTACAGGAAAACTGACTCTTCTTACTGTCTATGTTTTAAACCATTCTTGTGACACTAGTTATAGATTCCGATGCTTCACTTTAGATATACTGTATCCGTCTGACCTTCTTATTGACGATGAAACACAGTAATTGCATCGGAATTAAATGCAAAAGGCACAATGCCGTCTTATGTACAAGAAAACCTACATTTCTTACTGTATTTGTTTTGAACCATTCCTGTGACACTAGTTATAGGTTCCGATTCTTCACTTCAGGTTTACCAAATGCCACTGACCTTCTTATTGACGATGAAACACAGAAATTGCATCGGAATTAAATACAAAAGGCAAAACGCTGTCTCAAATACAAGAAGACTGGCTCTTTTTACTGTCTATGTTATGACCCTTTCCTGTGAGACCGGTTTTAGATTCCGATGCTTCACTTCAGGTTTACTGTATCCCGTGGACACTCTTATTGACGACGAAACACAGAACTGCATCAGAATTAAATAGAAAAGGCACAATGCCGAATCAAGTACAAGAAAATTGACTCTTTTTACTGTATATGTTTTGAACCATTCCTGTGTCACTAGTTACAGATTCCGATGCTTCACTTCAGGTTTACTGTATCCCTCTGACGTTCTTATTGACGATGAAACACAGAAATTGCATCGGAATTAAATACAAAAGGCAGAATGCCGACTTAAGTACATGAAAACTGACTCTTCTTACTGTCTAAGTTATGAACCATTCCTGTGACACTAGTTATAGATTCCGATGCTTCACTTCAGGTTTACTGTATCCCTCTGACCTTCTTATTGACGATGAAACACAGAAATTGAATCGGAATTGAATAGAAAAGGCACAATGATGACTTGGGTACAAGAAACCTGACTCTTCTTACTGTCTATGTTCGGAACCATTCCTATGACACTAGTTATAGATTCAGATGCTTCACTTCAGGTTAACTGTATCCCTCTGACCTCCTTATTGACGATGAAACACAAAAATTGCATCGGAATTAAATACAAAAGGCACAATGCTGACTTAAGTACAAGAAAACTGACTCTTCTTACTGTCTATGTTTTGAACCATTCCAGTGACACTAGTTATAGATTCCGATGCTTCACTTCAGGTTTACTGTATCCCTGTGACCTTCTTATTGACGATGAAACACAGAAATTGCATCGGAATTAAATACAAAAGGCACAATGCCGACTCAAGTACAAGAAGACCGGCTCTTCTTACTGTCTATGTTTTAAACCATTCCTGTGACACTAGTTATAGATTCCGATGCTTCAATTCAGGTTTACTGTATCCCTCTGACCTTCTTATTGACGATGAAACACAAAAATTGAATCGGAATTAAATACAAAAGGCACAATGCCGACTTAAGTACAAGAAAACTGACTCTTCTCACTGTCTATGTTTTGAACCATTCCTGTGCCACTAGTTATAGATTCCGATGCTTCACTTCAGGTTTACTGTTCCCTCTGACCTTCTTATAGACGATGAAACACAGATATAGCATCAACATTAAATACAAAAGGCACAATGCCGTCTTAAGTACAGGAAAACTGACTCTTCTTTCTGTCCATGTTTTGAATTATTCTTGTGACACTAGTTATAGATTCCGAAGCTTCACTTCAGGTTTACTGTATCCCTTGGACCATCTTATTGACGACGATACACAGAAATTGCAACGGAATTAAATACAAAAGGCACAATGCCGTCTTAAGTACAGGAAAACTGACTCTTCTTACTGTCTATATTTTGAACCATTCTTGTGACACTAGTTATAGATTCCGATGCTTCACTTCAGGTTTACTGTATCCCTCTGATCTTCTTATTGACGATGAAACACAGAAATTGCATCGGAATTAAATGCAAAAGGCACAATGCCGTCTTAAGTACAAGAAAACTTACTTTTCATACTGTCTTTGTTTTGAACCATTCCTGTGACACTTGTTATAGATTCCGAAGCTTCATTTCAAGCTTACTATATTTCTCTGACCTTCTTATTGACGATGAAACACAGAAATTGCATCGGAATTAAATACTAAAGGCGCAAAGCCGACTTATGTACAAGCAAACTGACTCTTCTTACTGTCTATGTTTGAACCATTCCTGTGACACTAGTTATAAATTCCGAAGCTTCACTTCAGGTTTTCGGTATCCCTCTGACCTTCTTATTGACAATTGAACACAGAAATTGCATCGGAATTAAATACAAAAGGCACAACGCTGAGTCAAATACAAGAAGACTGGCTCTTCTTACTGTCTATGTTTTGAACCTTTCCTGTGAGCCCGGTTTTAGATATCGATGCTTCACTTCAGGTTTACTGTATCCCATGGACATTTCTATTGATGACGAAACAAAGAAATTGCATCGGAATTAAATACAAAAGGCACAATGCCGACTTAAGTACAAGAAAACTGACTCTTCTTACTGTCTATGATTGAACCATTCCAGTGACACTAGTTATAGATTCCGATGCTTCACTTCAGGTTTACTGTATCCCTGTGACCTTCTTATTGACGATGAAACACAGAAATTGCATCGGAATTAAATACAAAAGGCACAATGCCGACTCAAGTACAAGAAGACCGGCTCTTCTTACTGTCTATGTTTTAAACCATTCCTGTGACACTAGTTATAGATTCCGATGCTTCAATTCAGGTTTACTGTATCCCTCTGACCTTCTTATTGACGATGAAACACAAAAATTGAATCGGAATTAAATACAAAAGGCACAATGCCGACTTAAGTACAAGAAAACAGACTCTTCTTACTGTGTATGTTTTGAACCGTTCCTGTGACACTAGTTATAGGTTCCGATGCTTCACTCCAGGTTTACTGTATCCCTCTGACCTTCTTATTGACGATGAAACACAGAAATTGCATCGGAATTAAATAGAATAGGCACAATGCCGACTTAAGAGCAAGAAAACTGACCCTTCTTACTGTTTATCTTTTGAACCATTCCTGTGACACTAGTTATAGATTCCGATGCTTCACTTCAGGTTTTCTGTATCCCTCTGACCTTCTTTTTGACGATGACACACAGAAATTGAATCGGAATTAAAAACAAAAGGCTCAATGCCGACTTAAGTACAAGAAAACTGACTCTTCTTACTGTTTATGTTTGAACCATCCATGTGACACTAGTTGTAGATTCCGAAGCTTCACTTCAGGTTTACTGTATCCCTCTGACCTTCTTATTGACGATGAAACACAGAAATTGCATCGGAATTAAATAGAAAAGGCACAATGCCGACTTAAGTACAAGAAAACTGACACTTCTTACTGTCTATGTTTTGAACCATTCCTGTTGCACTAGTTATTGATTCCGATGCTTCACTTCAGGTTTACTGTATCCCTCTGACCTTCTTATTGACGATGAAACACAGAAATTGCATCGGAATTATATACAAAAGGCACAATGCCGACTCTTGTACAAGAAGACTGGCTCTTCTTACTGTCTATGTTTTGAACCTTTCCTGTGAGCCCTGTTTTAGATTCCGATGCTTCACTTCAGGTTTACTGTATCCCTTGGACTTTCTTATTGACGACGTAACACAGAAATTGCATTGGAATTAAATACAAAAGGCACAATGCCGACTTAAGTACAAGATAACTGACTCTTCTTGCTGTCTATGTTTGAACCATTCCAGTGACACTAGTTATAGATGCAGATGCTTCACTTCAGGTTTTCTGTATCCCTCGGACCTCCTTATTGACGATGAAACACAGAAATTGCATCGGAATTAAATACAAAAGGCACAATGCCGACTAAAGTACAAGAAAACTGACTCTACTTCCTGTCTACGTTTTGAACCATTCCAGTGACACTAGTTATAGATTCCGATGCTTCACTTCAGATTTACTGTATCCCTGTGACCTTCTTATTGACGATGAAACACAGAAATTGCATCGGAATTAAATACAAAAGGCACAATGCCTACTTAAGTGCAAGAAAACTGACTCTTCTTACTGTCTATGTTTTGAACCATCCTGTGACAGTAGTTACAGATTCCGATGTTTCACTTCAGGTTTACTGTATCCCTCTGACCTTCTTATTGACGATGAAACACAGAAATTGCATGGGAATTAAATACAAAAGGCACAATGCCGACTCAAGTACAAGAAGACTGGCTCTTCTTACTGTCTATGCTTTAAACCAATCCTGTGACACAAGTTATAGATTCCGATGCTTCAATTCAGGTTTACTGTATCTCTCTGACCTTCTTATTGACGATGAAACACAAAAATTGAATCGGAATTAAATACAAATGGCACAATGCCGACTTCAGTACAAGAAAACTGACTCTTCTTACTGTCAATGCTTTGAACCATTCCTGTGACACTAGTTATAGATTCCGATGCTTCACTTCAGGTTTACTGTTCCCTCTAACCTTCTTATAGACGATGAAACACAGATATTGCATCTGCATTAAATACAAAAGGCACAATCCCGTCTTAAGTACAGGAAAACTGACTCTTCTGTCCGTCCATGCTTTGAATTATTCTTGTGACACTAGTTATAGATTCCGAAGCTTCACTTCAGGTTTACTGTATCCCTTGGACCTTCTTGTTGACGACGATACACTGAAATTGCATCGGAATTAAATACAAAAGGCACAATGCCGTCTTAAGTACAGGTAAACTGACTCTTCTTACTGTCTATGTTTTGAACCATTCTTGTGACACTAGTTATAGATTCCGATGCTTCACTTCAGGTTTACTGTATCCCTCTGACCTTCTTATTGACGATGAAACACAGAAATTGCATCGGAATTAAATGCAAAAGGCACAATGCCGTCATAAGTACAAGAAAACTTACTTTTCTTACTGTCTTTGTTTTGAACCATTCCTGTGACACTAGTTATAGATTCCGATGCTTCACTTCAAGCTTACTGTATTTCTTCACTTCAGGTTTACTGTATCCCTCTGACGTTCTTATTAACGATGAAACACAGAAATTGCATCGGAATTAAATAGAAAAGGCACAATGCCGACTTAAGTACAAGAAAACTGACTCTTCTTACTGTCTATGTTTTGAAACATTCCTGTGACACTAGTTATAGATTACGATGCTTCACTTCAGGTTTAGTGTATCCCTGTGACCCTCTTATTTACGATGAAACATAGAAATTGCATCGAAATTAAATACAAAAGGCACAATGCCGACTTAAGTACAAGAAAACTGACTCTTCTTACTGTCTATGTTTTGAACCATTCCTGTGACACTAGTTATAGATTCCGATGCTTCACTTTAGGTTTACTGTATCCCTCTGACCTTCTTATTCACGATGAAACACAGAAATTGCATCGGAATTAAATACAAAAGGCACAATGCCGACTCAAGTACAAGAAGACTGGCTCTTCTCACTGTCTATGTTTTGAACCTTTCATGTGGGCCCGGTTTTAGATGTCGATGCTTCACTTCAGGTTTACTGTATCCCATGGACATTTCTATTGATGACGAAACAAAGAAATTGCATCGGAATTAAATACAAAAAGCACAATGCCGACTTAAGTACAAGAAAACTGACTCTTCTTACTGTCTATGATTGAACCATTCCTGTGACACTAGTTAATAGATTCCGATGCTTCACTTCAGGTTTACTGTATCCCTCTGGCCTCCTTATTGACGATGAAACACAGAAATTGCATCGGAATTAAATACAAAAGGCACAAAGCCGATTTAAGTGCAAGAAAACAGACTCTTCTTACTATGTATGTTTTGAACCGTTCCTGTGACACTAGTTATAGGTTCCGATGCTTCACTCCAGGTTTACTGTATCCCTCTGACCTTCTTATTGACGATGAAACACAGAAATTGCATCGGAATTAAATAGAAAAGGCACAATGCCGACTTAAGTACAAGAAAACTGACTCTTCTTACTGTCTATGTTTTGAACCATTCCTGTTGCACTAGTTATTGATTCCGATGCTTCACTTCAGGTTTACTGTATCCCTCTGACCTTCTTATTGACGATGAAACACTGAAATTGCATCGGAATTAAATACAAAAGGCACAATGCCTACTTAAGTACAAGAAAACTGACTCTTCTTACTGTGTATGTTTTGAACCATTCCTGTGACAGTAGTTACAGATTCCGATGTTTCACTTCAGGTTTACTGGATCCCTCTGACCTTCTTATTGAAGATGAAACACAGAAATTGCATCGGAATTCAATACAAAAGGCACAATGCCGACTCAAGTACAAGAAGACTGGCTCTTCTTACTGTCTATGTTTTAAACCATTCCTGTATCACAAGTTATAGATTCCGATGCTTCAATTCAGGTTAACTGTATCTCTCTGACCTTCTTATTGACGATGAAACACAAAAATTGAATCGGTATTAAATACAAAAGGCACAATGCCGACTTAAGTACAAGAAAACTGACTCTTCTTACTGTCTATGTTTTGAACCATTCCTGTGTCACTAGTTACAGATTCCGATGCTTCACTTCAGGTTTACTGTATCCCTCTGACGTTCTTATTGACGATGAAACACAGAAATTGCATCGGAATTAAATACAAAAGGCAGAATGCCGACTTAAGTACATGAAAACTGACTCTTCTTACTGTCTAAGTTATGAACCATTCCTGTGACACTAGTTATAGATTCCGATGCTTCACTTCAGGTTTACTGTATCCCTCTGACCTTCTTATTGACGATGAAACACAGAAATTGAATCGGAATTGAATAGAAAAGGCACAATGATGACTTGGGTACAAGAAACCTGACTCTTCTTACTGTCTATGTTCGGAACCATTCCTATGACACTAGTTATAGATTCAGATGATTCACTTCAGGTTAACTGTATCCCTCTGACCTCCTTATTGACGATGAAACACAAAAATTGCATCGGAATTAAATACAAAAGGCACAATGCTGACTTAAGTACAAGAAAACTGACTCTTCTTACTGTCTATGTTTTGAACCATTCCAGTGACACTAGTTATAGATTCCGATGCTTCACTTCAGGTTTACTGTATCCCTGTGACCTTCTTATTGACGATGAAACACAGAAATTGCATCGGAATTAAATACAAAAGGCACAATGCCGACTCAAGTACAAGAAGACCGGCTCTTCTTACTGTCTATGTTTTAAACCATTCCTGTGACACTAGTTATAGATTCCGATGCTTCAATTCAGGTTTACTGTATCCCTCTGACCTTCTTATTGACGATGAAACACAAAAATTGAATCGGAATTAAATACAAAAGGCACAATGCCGACTTAAGTACAAGAAAACTGACTCTTCTCACTGTCTATGTTTTGAACCATTCCTGTGCCACTAGTTATAGATTCCGATGCTTCACTTCAGGTTTACTGTTCCCTCTGAACTTCTTATAGACGATGAAACACAGATATAGCATCAACATTAAATACAAAAGGCACAATGCCGTCTTAAGTACAGGAAAACTGACTCTTCTTTCTGTCCATGTTTTGAATTATTCTTGTGACACTAGTTATAGATTCCGAAGCTTCACTTCAGGTTTACTGTATCCCTTGGACCATCTTATTGACGACGATACACAGAAATTGCAACGGAATTAAATACAAAAGGCACAATGCCGTCTTAAGTACAGGAAAACTGACTCTTCTTACTGTCTATATTTTGAACCATTCTTGTGACACTAGTTATAGATTCCGATGCTTCACTTCAGGTTTACTGTATCCCTCTGATCTTCTTATTGACGATGAAACACAGAAATTGCATCGGAATTAAATGCAAAAGGCACAATGCCGTCTTAAGTACAAGAAAACTTACTTTTCATACTGTCTTTGTTTTGAACCATTCCTGTGACACTTGTTATAGATTCCGAAGCTTCATTTCAAGCTTACTATATTTCTCTGACCTTCTTATTGACGATGAAACACAGAAATTGCATCGGAATTAAATACTAAAGGCGCAAAGCCGACTTATGTACAAGCAAACTGACTCTTCTTACTGTCTATGTTTGAACCATTCCTGTGACACTAGTTATAAATTCCGAAGCTTCACTTCAGGTTTTCGGTATCCCTCTGACCTTCTTATTGACAATTGAACACAGAAATTGCATCGGAATTAAATACAAAAGGCACAACGCTGAGTCAAATACAAGAAGACTGGCTCTTCTTACTGTCTATGTTTTGAACCTTTCCTGTGAGCCCGGTTTTAGATATCGATGCTTCACTTCAGGTTTACTGTATCCCATGGACATTTCTATTGATGACGAAACAAAGAAATTGCATCGGAATTAAATACAAAAGGCACAATGCCGACTTAAGTACAAGAAAACTGACTCTTCTTACTGTCTATGATTGAACCATTCCAGTGACACTAGTTATAGATTCCGATGCTTCACTTCAGGTTTACTGTATCCCTGTGACCTTCTTATTGACGATGAAACACAGAAATTGCATCGGAATTAAATACAAAAGGCACAATGCCGACTCAAGTACAAGAAGACCGGCTCTTCTTACTGTCTATGTTTTAAACCATTCCTGTGACACTAGTTATAGATTCCGATGCTTCAATTCAGGTTTACTGTATCCCTCTGACCTTCTTATTGACGATGAAACACAAAAATTGAATCGGAATTAAATACAAAAGGCACAATGCCGACTTAAGTACAAGAAAACAGACTCTTCTTACTGTGTATGTTTTGAACCGTTCCTGTGACACTAGTTATAGGTTCCGATGCTTCACTCCAGGTTTACTGTATCCCTCTGACCTTCTTATTGACGATGAAACACAGAAATTGCATCGGAATTAAATAGAATAGGCACAATGCCGACTTAAGAGCAAGAAAACTGACCCTTCTTACTGTTTATCTTTTGAACCATTCCTGTGACACTAGTTATAGATTCCGATGCTTCACTTCAGGTTTTCTGTATCCCTCTGACCTTCTTTTTGACGATGACACACAGAAATTGAATCGGAATTAAAAACAAAAGGCTCAATGCCGACTTAAGTACAAGAAAACTGACTCTTCTTACTGTTTATGTTTGAACCATCCATGTGACACTAGTTGTAGATTCCGAAGCTTCACTTCAGGTTTACTGTATCCCTCTGACCTTCTTATTGACGATGAAACACAGAAATTGCATCGGAATTAAATAGAAAAGGCACAATGCCGACTTAAGTACAAGAAAACTGACACTTCTTACTGTCTATGTTTTGAACCATTCCTGTTGCACTAGTTATTGATTCCGATGCTTCACTTCAGGTTTACTGTATCCCTCTGACCTTCTTATTGACGATGAAACACAGAAATTGCATCGGAATTATATACAAAAGGCACAATGCCGACTCTTGTACAAGAAGACTGGCTCTTCTTACTGTCTATGTTTTGAACCTTTCCTGTGAGCCCTGTTTTAGATTCCGATGCTTCACTTCAGGTTAACTGTATCCCTTGGACTTTCTTATTGACGACGTAACACAGAAATTGCATTGGAATTAAATACAAAAGGCACAATGCCGACTTAAGTACAAGATAACTGACTCTTCTTGCTGTCTATGTTTGAACCATTCCAGTGACACTAGTTATAGATTCAGATGCTTCACTTCAGGTTTTCTGTATCCCTCGGACCTCCTTATTGACGATGAAACACAGAAATTGCATCGGAATTAAATACAAAAGGCACAATGCCGACTAAAGTACAAGAAAACTGACTCTACTTCCTGTCTACGTTTTGAACCATTCCAGTGACACTAGTTATAGATTCCGATGCTTCACTTCAGATTTACTGTATCCCTGTGACCTTCTTATTGACGATGAAACACAGAAATTGCATCGGAATTAAATACAAAAGGCACAATGCCTACTTAAGTGCAAGAAAACTGACTCTTCTTACTGTCTATGTTTTGAACCATCCTGTGACAGTAGTTACAGATTCCGATGTTTCACTTCAGGTTTACTGTATCCCTCTGACCTTCTTATTGACGATGAAACACAGAAATTGCATGGGAATTAAATACAAAAGGCACAATGCCGACTCAAGTACAAGAAGACTGGCTCTTCTTACTGTCTATGCTTTAAACCAATCCTGTGACACAAGTTATAGATTCCGATGCTTCAATTCAGGTTTACTGTATCTCTCTGACCTTCTTATTGACGATGAAACACAAAAATTGAATCGGAATTAAATACAAATGGCACAATGCCGACTTCAGTACAAGAAAACTGACTCTTCTTACTGTCAATGTTTTGAACCATTCCTGTGACACTAGTTATAGATTCCGATGCTTCACTTCAGGTTTACTGTTCCCTCTAACCTTCTTATAGACGATGAAACACAGATATTGCATCTGCATTAAATACAAAAGGCACAATCCCGTCTTAAGTACAGGAAAACTGACTCTTCTGTCCGTCCATGCTTTGAATTATTCTTGTGACACTAGTTATAGATTCCGAAGCTTCACTTCAGGTTTACTGTATCCCTTGGACCTTCTTGTTGACGACGATACACTGAAATTGCATCGGAATTAAATACAAAAGGCACAATGCCGTCTTAAGTACAGGTAAACTGACTCTTCTTACTGTCTATGTTTTGAACCATTCTTGTGACACTAGTTATAGATTCCGATGCTTCACTTCAGGTTTACTGTATCCCTCTGACCTTCTTATTGACGATGAAACACAGAAATTGCATCGGAATTAAATGCAAAAGGCACAATGCCGTCATAAGTACAAGAAAACTTACTTTTCTTACTGTCTTTGTTTTGAACCATTCCTGTGACACTAGTTATAGATTCCGATGCTTCACTTCAAGCTTACTGTATTTCTTCACTTCAGGTTTACTGTATCCCTCTGACGTTCTTATTAACGATGAAACACAGAAATTGCATCGGAATTAAATAGAAAAGGCACAATGCTGACTTAAGTACAAGAAAACTGACTCTTCTTACTGTCTATGTTTTGAAACATTCCTGTGACACTAGTTATAGATTACGATGCTTCACTTCAGGTTTAGTGTATCCCTGTGACCCTCTTATTTACGATGAAACATAGAAATTGCATCGAAATTAAATACAAAAGGCACAATGCCGACTTAAGTACAAGAAAACTGACTCTTCTTACTGTCTATGTTTTGAACCATTCCTGTGACACTAGTTATAGATTCCGATGCTTCACTTTAGGTTTACTGTATCCCTCTGACCTTCTTATTCACGATGAAACACAGAAATTGCATCGGAATTAAATACAAAAGGCACAATGCCGACTCAAGTACAAGAAGACTGGCTCTTCTCACTGTCTATGTTTTGAACCTTTCATGTGGGCCCGGTTTTAGATGTCGATGCTTCACTTCAGGTTTACTGTATCCCATGGACATTTCTATTGATGACGAAACAAAGAAATTGCATCGGAATTAAATACAAAAAGCACAATGCCGACTTAAGTACAAGAAAACTGACTCTTCTTACTGTCTATGATTGAACCATTCCTGTGACACTAGTTAATAGATTCCGATGCTTCACTTCAGGTTTACTGTATCCCTCTGGCCTCCTTATTGACGATGAAACACAGAAATTGCATCGGAATTAAATACAAAAGGCACAAAGCCGATTTAAGTGCAAGAAAACAGACTCTTCTTACTATGTATGTTTTGAACCGTTCCTGTGACACTAGTTATAGGTTCCGATGCTTCACTCCAGGTTTACTGTATCCCTCTGACCTTCTTATTGACGATGAAACACAGAAATTGCATCGGAATTAAATAGAAAAGGCACAATGCCGACTTAAGTACAAGAAAACTGACTCTTCTTACTCTCTATGTTTTGAACCATTCCTGTTGCACTAGTTATTGATTCCGATGCTTCACTTCAGGTTTACTGTATCCCTCTGACCTTCTTATTGACGATGAAACACTGAAATTGCATCGGAATTAAATACAAAAGGCACAATGCCTACTTAAGTACAAGAAAACTGACTCTTCTTACTGTGTATGTTTTGAACCATTCCTGTGACAGTAGTTACAGATTCCGATGTTTCACTTCAGGTTTACTGGATCCCTCTGACCTTCTTATTGAAGATGAAACACAGAAATTGCATCGGAATTCAATACAAAAGGCACAATGCCGACTCAAGTACAAGAAGACTGGCTCTTCTTACTGTCTATGTTTTAAACCATTCCTGTGACACAAGTTATAGATTCCGATGCTTCAATTCAGGTTAACTGTATCTCTCTGACCTTCTTATTGACGATGAAACACAAAAATTGAATCGGTATTAAATACAAAAGGCACAATGCCGACTTAAGTACAAGAAAACTGACTCTTCTTACTGTCTATGTTTTGAACCATTCCTGTGACACTAGTTATAGATTCCGATGCTTCACTTCAGGTTTACTGTTCCCTCTAACCTTCTTATAGACGATGAAACACAGATATTGCATCAGCATTAAATACAAAAGGCACAATCCTGTCTTAAGTACAGGAAAACTGACTCTTCTGTCCGTACATGATTTGAATTATTCTTGTGACACTAGTTATAGATTCCGAAGCTTCACTTCAGGTTTACTGTATCCCTTGGACCTTCTTATTGACTACGATACACTGAAATAGCATCGGAATTAAATACAAAAGGCACAATGCCGTCTTAAGTACAGGAAAACTGACTCTTCTTACTGTCTATGTTTTGAACCATTCTTGTGACACTAGTTATAGATTCCGATGCTTCACTTCAAGCTCACTGTATTTCTCTGACCTTCTTATTGACGATGAGACACAGAAATTGCATCGGAATGAAATGGAAAAGGCACAATGCCGACTTGAGTACAAGAAAACTGACACTTTCTACTGTCTATGTTTTGAACCATTCCTGTGACACTATTTATAGATTACGATGCTTCACCTCAGGTTTACTGTATCCCTGTGACCCTCTTATTGACGATGAAACACAGAAATTGCATCGGAATTAAATACCAAAGGCACAATGCCGACTTAAGTACAAGAAAACTGACTCTTCTTACTGTCTATGTTTTGAACCATTCCTGTGACACTAGTTATAGATTCCGATGCTTCACTTTAGGTTTACTGTATCCCTCTGACCTTCTTATTGACGATGAAACACAGAAATTGCATCGGAATTAAATGGAAAAGGCACAATGCCGACTTGAGTACAAGAAAATTGCCTCTTCTTACTGTCTATGTTTTGAACCATTCCTGTGACACTAGTTACAGATTCCGATGCTTCACTTCAGGTTTACTGTATCCCTCTGACCTTCTTAATGACGATGAAACACAGAAATTGCATCGGAATAATATACAAAAGGAACAATGCCGACTCATGTACAAGAAGACTGGCTCTTCTTACTGTCTATGCTTTGAACCTTCCCTGTGAGCCCGGTTTTAGATTCCGATGCTTCACTTCAGGTTTACTGTATCCCTTGGACATTCTTATTGACGACGTAACACAGAAAGTGCATCGGAATTAAATACAAAAGGCACAACGCCGACTTATGTACAAGAAAACTGACTCTTCTTACTGTGTATGTTTGAACCATTCCTGTGACACTAGTCATAGATTCAGATGCTTCACTTCAGGTTTACTGTATCCCTCTGACCCCCTTATTGACGATGAAACACAAAAATTGCATCGGAATTAAATACAAAAGGCACAATGCCGACTTAAGTACAAGAAAACTGACTCTTCTTACTGTCTATGTTTTGAACCATTCCAGTGACACTAGTTATGGATTCCGATGCTTCACTTCAGGTTTACTGTATCCCTCTGACCTTCTTATTGACGATGAAACACAGATATTGCATCGGAATTAAATACAAAACGGACAATGCCGACTTAAGTACAAGAAGACTAACTCTTCTTACTGTCTATGTTATGAACCATTCCTGTGACACTAGTTATAGATTCCGATTCTTTACTTCTGGTTTACCGAATGCCGTTGACCTTCTTATTGACGATGAAACACAGAAATTGCATCGGAACTAAATACAAAAGGCACAACGCCGACTAAAATACAAGAAGACTGGCTCTTCTTACTGTCTATGTTATGAACCTTTCCAGTGAGACCGGTTTTAGATTCCGATGCTTCACTTCAGGTTTACTGTATCCCGTGGGCCTTCTTATTGACGACGAAACACAGAAATTGCTTCGGAATTAAATAGAAAAGGCACAATGCCGACTAAAGAAAGGGAAAACCGTCTCTTCTTACTGTATATGATTTGAACCATTCCTTTGACACTAGTTATAGATTCCGATGCTTCACTTCAGGTTTACTGCATCCCTCTGACCTTCTTATTGACGATGAAACACAGAAATTGTATAGGAATTAAATACAAAAGGCACAATGCCGACTTAAGTACAAGAAAACTGACTCTTCTTACTGTCTATGTTTTGAACCATTCCTGTGACACTAGTTATAGATTCCGATGCTTCACTTCAGGTTTACTGTATCCCTCTGACCTTCTTATTGACAAATAAACACAGAAATTGCATCGGAATTAAATACAAAAGGCACAATGCCGAAGTAAGTACAAGAAATCTGACAGTTCCTAGTGTCTATGTTTTCAACCATTCCTGTGACACTAGTTATACATTCCGATGCTTCACTTCAGGTTTACTGTATCCTCTGACCTTCTTATTGGCGATGAAACACAGTAATTGCATCGGAATTAAATACAAAAAGCTCAATGCAGACTTAAGTACAAGAAAACTGACACTTCTTACTGTTTATATTTTGAACCATTCCTGTGACACTACCTATAGATTCAGATGCTTCACTTCAGGTTTACTGTATCCCTTTGACCGTCTTATTGACGATGAACACACAGAAATTGCACCGGAACTAAATACAAAAGGCACAATGCCGTCTTAAGTACAAGAAAACTGACTCTTCTTACTGTCTATGTTTTGAATCATTTCTGTGACACTAGTTATAGATTCCGATGCTTCACTTCAGGTTTACTGTATCCCTCTGACCTTCTTATTGACGATGAAACACAGAAATTGCATCGGAAATAAATGGAAAAGGCACAATGCCGACTTGAGTACAAGAAAATTGACTCTTCTTACTGTCTATGTTTTGAACCATTCCTGTGACACTAGTTACAGATTCCGATGCTTCACTTCAGGTTTACTGTATGCCTCTGACCTTCCTAATGACGATCAAACACAGAAATTGCATCGGAATAATATACAAAAGGCACAATGCCGACTCATGTAGAAGAAGACGGGCTCTTCTTACTGTTTATGCTTTGAACCTTTCCTGTGAGCCCGGTTTTAGATTCCGATGCTTCACTTCAGGTTTACTGTATCCCTTGGACATTCTTATTGACGACGTAACACAGAAATTGCATCGGAATTAAATACAAAAGGCACAATGCCGACTTATGTACAAGAAAACTGACTCTTCTTCCTGTCTATGTTTGAACCATTCCTGTGACACTAGTTATAGATTCCGATGGTTCACTTCAGGTTTACTGTATCCCTCTGACCTCCTTATTGACGATGAAACACAAAAATTGCATCGGAATTAAATACAAAAAGCCCAATGCCGACATAAGTACAAGAAAACTTACTCTTCTTACTGTCTATGTTTTGAACCATTCCAGTGACGCTAGTTACAGATTCCGATGCTTCACTTCAGGTTTACTGTTCCCTCTGACCTTCTTATTGACGATGAAACACAGAAATTGCATCGGAATTAAATACAACTGGCACAATGCCGACTTAAGTACAAGAAGACCGACTCTTCTTACTGTCTAAGTTATGAACCATTCCTTTGACACTAGTTATAGATTCCGATTCTTCACTTCTGGTTTACCGAATGCCGCTGACCTTCTTATAGACGATGAAACACAGAAATTGCATCGGAATTAAATACAAAAGGCACAACGCCGACTCAAATAATAGAAGACTGGCTCTTCTTACAGTCTATGTTATGAACCTTTCCTGTGAGACCGGTTTTAGATTCCGATGCTTCTCTCCAGGTTTACTGTATCCCGTGGACCTTCTTATTGACGACGAAACACAGAAATTGCATCGGAATTAAATTGAAAAGGCACAATGCCGACTGAAGTACAAGAGAACTGACTCTTCTTACTGTCTATGTTTTGAACAATTCCAGTGACACTAGTTTTAGATTCCGATGCTTCACTTCAGGTTTACTGTATCCCTCTCACCTTCTTATTGACAATTAAACACAGAAATTGCATCGGAATTAAATACAAAAGGCACAATGCCGAATCAAGTACAAGAGGACTGGCTCTTCTTACTGTCTATGTTTGAACCTCTCCTGTGAGACCGGCTTTAGATTCCGATGCTTCACTTTAGGTTTACTGTATCCCGTGGACTTCTTATTGACGACGAAAAGCAGAAATTGCATCGGAATTGAATGCAAAAGCCACAATGCCGACTTAAGTACAAGAAAACTGACACTTCTTACTGTCTATGTTTTGAACCATTCCTGTGACACTAGGTATGGATTCCGATGCTTCATTTCAGGTTTACTGTATCCCTCTGACGTTCTTATTGACGATGAAACACAGAAATTGCATCAAAATTAAATAGAAAAGGCACAATGCCGACTTAAGTACAAGAAAACTGACTCTTCTTACTGTCTATGTTTTGAACTATTCCTGTGACACTAGTTATAGATTACGGTGCTTCACTTCAGGTTTACTGTATCCCGCTGACCTTCTTATTGACGATGAAACACAGAAATTGCATCGGAATTAAATAGAAAAGGCACAATGCCGACTTAAGTACAAGATATCTGACAGTTCTTACTGTCTATGTTTTCAACCATTCCTGTGACACTAGTTATACATTCGGATGCTTCAGTTCAGGTTTACTGTATCCCTCTGACCTTCTTGTTGGCGATGAAACACAGTAATTGCATCGGAATTAAATACAAAAGGCTCAATGCAGACTTTAGTACAAGAAAACTGACTCTTCTTACTGTCTATGTTTTGAACCATTCCAGTGACACTAGTTATAGATTCCGATGCTTCACTTCAGGTTTACTGTACCCCCTGACCTTCTTATTGACGAAGAAACACAGAAATTGCATCGGAATTAAATACAAAAGCACAATGCCGACTTAAGTACAAGAAAACCGACTCTTCTTACTGTATATGTTTTGAACCTTTCCTGTGGCACTAGTTATGGATTCCGATGCTTCACTTCAGGTTTACTGTATACCTCTGACCTTCTTATTGACGATGAAACACAGAAATTGCATCGGAATTAAAAGGAAAAGGCACAATGCCGACTTGAGTACAAGAAAATTGACTCTTCTTACTGTCTATAATTTGAACCATTCCTGTGACACTAGTTACAGATTCCGATGCTTCACTTCAGGTTTACTGTGTCCCTCTGACCTTCTTAATGACGATGAAACACAGTAATTGCATCGGAATAATATACAAAAGGCCCAATGTCGACTCATGTACAAGAAGACTAACTCTTCTTACTGTCTATGCTTTGAACCTTTCCAGTGAGCCCGGTTTTAGATTCCGATGCTTCACTTTAGGTTTACTGTATCCCTTGGACATTCTCATTGACGACGTAACACAGAAATTGCATCGGAATTAAATACAAAAGGCACAATGCCGACCTATGTACAAGAAATCTGACTCTTCTTACTGTCTATGTTTGAACCATTCCTGTGTCACTAGTTATAGATTCCGATGCTTCACTTCAGGTTTACTGTTCTCTCTGACCTTCTTATTGACGATGAAACACAGAAATTGCATCGGAATTAAATACAAAAGGCACAATGCCGACGTAAGTACAAGAAGACTGACTCTTCTTACTGTCTATGTTATGAACCATTCCTGTGACACTAGTTATAGATTCCGATTCTTCACTTCTGGTTTACCGAATGCCGCTGACCTTCTTATTGACGATGAAACACAGAAATTGCATCGGAATTAAATACAAAAGGCACAATGCCGACGTAAGTACAAGAAGACTGACTAATCTTACTGTCTATGTTATGAACCATTCCTGTGACACTAGTTATAGAATCCGATTCTTCACTTCTGGTTTACCGAATGCCGCTGACCTTCTTATTGACGATGAAACACAGATATTGCATCGGAATTAAATACAAAAGGCACAACGCCGACTCAAATACAAGAAGACTGGCTCTTCTTACTGTCTATGTTTTGAACCTCTCCTGTGAGACCGGCTTTAGATTCGGATGCTTCACTTCAGGTTTACTGTATCTCTCTGACCTTCGTATTGACGATGAAACACAGGAATTGCATCGGAATTAAATAGAAAAGGCACAATGCCGACTTAAGTACAAGAAAACTGACTCTTCTTGCTGTCAATGTTTGAACCATTCCAGTGACACTAGTTATAGATTCAGATGCTTCACTTCAGGTTTTCTGTATCCCTCGGACCTCCTTATTGACGATGAAACACAGAAATTGCGTCGGAATTAAATACAAAAGGCACAATGCCGACTTAAGTACAAGAGAACTGACTCTCCTTACTGTCTATGTTTTGAACCATTCCTGTGACACTAGTTATAGATTCAGATGCTTCACTTCAGGTTTACTGTATCCCTCTGACCTCCTTATTGACGATGAAACACAAAAATTGCATCGGAATTAAATACAAAAGACACAATGCCAACTTAAGTACAAGAAAACTGACTCTTCTTGCTATCTATGTTTGAACCATTCCAGTGACTCTAGTTACTGATTCCGATGCTTCACTTCAGGTTTACTGTATCCCTCTGACCTTCTTAATGACGATGAAACACAAAAATTGAATCAGAATAATATACAAAAGGCACAATGCCGACTCATGTACAAGAAGACTGGCTCTTCTTACTGTCTATGCTTTGAAACTTTCCTGTGAGCCCGGTTTTAGATTCCGATGCTTCACTTCAGGTTTACTGTATCCCTTGGACATGCTTATTGACGACGTAACACAGAAATTGCATCGGAATTAAATACAAAAGGCACAATGCCGACTTATGTACAAGAAAACTGACTCTTCTTACTGTCTAAGTTTGATCCATTCCTGTGACACTAGTTATAGATTCAGATGCTTCACTTCAGGTTTACTGTATCCCTCTGACCTCCTTATTGACGACGAAACACAAAAATTGCATCGGAATTAAATACAAAAGGCACAATGCCGACTTAAGTACAAGAAAACTGACTCTTCTTGCTGTCTATGTTTTGAACCATTCCAGTGACACTAGTTATAGATTCCGATGCTTCACTTCAGGTTTACTGTTCCCTCTGACCTTCTTATTGACGATAAAACACAGGAATTGCATCTGAATTAAATACAAAAGGCACAATGCCGACTTACGTACAAGAAGACTGACTCTTCTTACTGTCTATGTTAGGAACCATTCCTGTGACACTAGTTATAGATTCCGATTCTTCACTTCTGGTTTACCGAATGCCGCTGAACTTCTTATTGACGATGAAACGCAGAAATTGCATCGGAATTAAATACAAAAGGCACAACGCCGACTCAAATACAAGAAGACTGGCTCTTCTTACTGCCTATGTTATGAACCTTTCCTGTGAGACCGGTTTTAGATTCCGATGCTTCACTTCAGGTTTACTGTATCCCGTGGACCTTCTTGTTGACGACGAAACACAGAAATTGCATCGGAATTATATAGAAAAGGCACAATGCCGACTAATGTACAAGAAAACCGACTCTCCTTACGGTGTATGTTTTGAACCATTCCTGTGACACTAGTTACAGATTTCGATGCTTCACTTCAGGGTTACTGTATCCCTCTGACCTTCTTATTGACGATGAAACACAGAAATTGTATCGGAAATAAATACAAAAGGCACAATGCCGACTTAAGTACAAGAAAACTGACTCTCCTTACTGTCTATGTTTTGAACCATTCCTGTGACACTAGTTATAGATTCCGATGCTTCACTTCAGGTTTACTGTATCCCTCTGACCTTCTTATTGACAATTAAACACAGAAATTGCACCGGAATAAAATACAAAAGTCACAATGCCGACTCAAGTACAAGAGGACTGGCTCTTCTTACTGTCTATGTTTTGAACCTCTCCTGTGAGACCGGTTTTAGATTCAGATGCTTCACTTCAGGTTTACTGTATCCCGTGGGCCTTCTTATTGACGACGAAAAGCAGAAATTGCATCGGAAATGAATACAAAAGGCACAATGCCGACTTAAGTACAAGAAAACTGACACTTCTTAGTGTCTATGATTTGAACCATTCCTGTGACACTAGGTATGGATTCCGATTCTTCACTTCAGGTTTACTGTATCCCTCTGACGTTCTTATTGACGATGAAACACAGAAATTGCATCGGAATTAAATAGAAAAGGCACAATGCCGACTTAAGTACAAGAAAACTGACTCTTCTTACTGTCTATGTTTTGAACCATTCCTGTGACACTAGTTATAGATTACGATGCTTCACTTCAGGTTTACTGTATCCCTGTGACCCACTTATTGACGATGAAACACAGAAATTGCATCGGAATTAAATACAAAAGGCACAATGCCGACTTGAGTACAAGAAAATTGACTCTTCTTACTGTCTATAATTTGAACCATTCCTGTGACACTAGTTACAGATTCCGATGCTTCACTTCAGGTTTACTGTATCCCTCTGACCTTCTTAATGACGATGAAACACAGTAATTGCATCGGAATAATATACAAAAGGCCCAATGTCGACTCATGTACAAGAAGACTAACTCTTCTTACTGTCTATGCTTTGAACCTTTCCAGTGAGCCCGGTTTTAGATTCCGATGCTTCACTTTAGGTTTACTGTATCCCTTGGACATTCTCATTGACGACGTAACACAGAAATTGCATCGGAATTAAATACAAAAGGCACAATGCCGACCAATGTACAAGAAATCTGACTCTTCTTACTGTCTATGTTTGAACCATTCCTGTGTCACTAGTTATAGATTCCGATGCTTCACTTCAGGTTTACTGTTCCCTCTGACCTTCTTATTGACGATGAAACACAGAAATTGCATCGGAATTAAGTACAAAAGGCACAATGCCGACGTAAGTACAAGAAGACTGACTCTTCTTACTGTCTATGTTATGAACCATTCCTGTGACACTAGTTATAGATTCCGATTCTTCACTTCTGGTTTACCGAATGCCGCTGACCTTCTTATTGACGATGAAACACAGAAATTGCATCGGAATTAAATACAAAAGGCACAATGCCGACGTAAGTACAAGAAGACTGACTCTTCTTACTGTCTATGTTATGAACCATTCCTGTGACACTAGTTATAGAATCCGATTCTTCACTTCTGGTTTACCGAATGCCGCTGACCTTCTTATTGACGATGAAACACAGAAATTGCATCGGAATTAAATACAAAAGGCACAACGCCGACTCAAATACAAGAAGACTGGCTCTTCTTACTGTCTATGTTTTGAACCTCTCCTGTGAGACCGGCTTTAGATTCCGATGCTTCACTTGAGGTTTACTGTATCTCTCTGACCTTCTTATTGACGATGAAACACAGGAATTGCATCGGAATTAAATAGAAAAGGCACAATGCCGACTTAAGTACAAGAAAACTGACTCTTCTTGCTGTCAATGTTTGAACCATTCCAGTGACACTAGTTATAGATTCAGATGCTTCACTTCAGGTTTTCTGTATCCCTCGGACCTCCTTATTGACGATGAAACACAGAAATTGCGTCGGAATTAAATACAAAAGGCACAATGCCGACTTAAGTACAAGAGAACTGACTCTCCTTACTGTCTATGTTTTGAACCATTCCTGTGACACTAGTTATAGATTCAGATGCTTCACTTCAGGTTTACTGTATCCCTCTGACCTCCTTATTGACGATGAAACACAAAAATTGCATCGGAATTAAATACAAAAGACACAATGCCAACTTAAGTACAAGAAAACTGACTCTTCTTGCTGTCTATGTTTGAACCATTCCAGTGACTCTAGTTACTGATTCCGATGCTTCACTTCAGGTTTACTGTATCCCTCTGACCATCTTAATGACGATGAAACACAAAAATTGAATCAGAATAATATACAAAAGGCACAATGCCGACTCATGTACAAGAAGACTGGCTCTTCTTACTGTCTATGCTTTGAAACTTTCCTGTGAGCCCGGTTTTAGATTCCGATGCTTCACTTCAGGTTTACTGTATCCCTTGGACATGCTTATTGACGACGTAACACAGAAATTGCATCGGAAGTAAATACAAAAGGCACAATGCCGACTTATGTACAAGAAAACTGACTCTTCTTACTGTCTAAGTTTGATCCATTCCTGTGACACTAGTTATAGATTCAGATGCTTCACTTCAGGTTTACTGTATCCCTCTGACCTCCTTATTGACGACGAAACACAAAAATTGCATCGGAATTAAATACAAAAGGCACAATGCCGACTTAAGTACAAGAAAACTGACTCTTCTTACTGTCTATGTTTTGAACCATTCCAGTGACACTAGTTATAGATTTCGATGCTTCACTTCAGGTTTACTGTTCCCTCTGACCTTCTTATTGACGATAAAACACAGGAATTGCATCTGAATTAAATACAAAAGGCACAATGCCGACTTACGTACAAGAAGACTGACTCTTCTTACTGTCTATGTCATGAACCATTCCTGTGACACTAGTTATAGATTCCGATTCTTCACTTCTGGTTTACCGAATGCCGCTGAACTTCTTATTGACGATGAAACGCAGAAATTGCATCGGAATTAAATACAAAAGGCACAACGCCGACTCAAATACAAGAAGACTGGCTCTTCTTACTGCCTATGTTATGAACCTTTCCTGTGAGACCGGTTTTAGATTCCGATGCTTCACTTCAGGTTTACTGTATCCCGTGGACCTTCTTGTTGACGACGAAACACAGAAATTGCATCGGAATTATATAGAAAAGGCACAATGCCGACTAATGTACAAGAAAACCGACTCTCCTTACGGTGTATGTTTTGAACCATTCCTGTGACACTAGTTACAGATTTCGATGCTTCACTTCAGGGTTACTGTATCCCTCTGACCTTCTTATTGACGATGAAACACAGAAATTGTATCGGAAATAAATACAAAAGGCACAATGCCGACTCAAGTACAAGAGGACTGGCTCTTCTTACTGTCTATGTTTTGAACCTCTCCTGTAAGACCGTTTTAGATTCAGATGCTTCACTTCAGGTTTACTGTATCCCGTGGGCCTTCTTATTGACGACGAAAAGCAGAAATTGCATCGGAAATGAATACAAAAGGCACAATGCCGACTTAAGTACAAGAAAACTGACACTTCTTAGTGTCTATGATTTGAACCATTCCTGTGACACTAGGTATGGGATTCCGATGCTTCACTTCAGGTTTACTGTATCCCTCTGACGTTCTTATTGATGATGAAACACAGAAATTGCATCGGAATTAAATAGAAAAGGCACAATGCCGACTTAAGTACAAGAAAACTGACTCTTCTTACTGTCTATGTTTTGAACCATTCCTGCGACACTAGTTATAGATTACGATGCTTCACTTCAGGTTTACTGTATACCTGTGACCCACTTATTGACGATGAAACACAGAAATTGCATCGGAATTAAATAAAAAAGGACATAATGCCGACTTAAGCACAAGAAAACTGACTCTTCTTTCTGTCTATGTTTTGAACCATTCCTGTGACACTAGTTATAGATCCCGATGCTTCACTTTAGGTTTACTGTAACCCT
Source organism: Schistocerca piceifrons (assembly GCF_021461385.2). Lineage (NCBI taxonomy): Eukaryota > Metazoa > Arthropoda > Insecta > Orthoptera > Acrididae > Schistocerca > Schistocerca piceifrons. Next base: position 849,256,495 of record NC_060141.1, on the reverse strand, counting down.
CTGACCGTCTTATTGATGATGAAACACAGAAATTGCATCGGAATTAAATACAAAAAGCACAATGCCGACTCAAGTACAAGAAGACTGGCTCTTCTTACTGTCTATGTTTTAAACCTTTCCTGTGAGCCCGGTTTTAGATTCCGATGCTTCACTTCAGGTTTACTGTATCCCATGGACATTTCTATTGATGATGAAACGAAGAAATTGCATCGGAATTAAATACAAAAGGCACAATGCCGACTTAATTACAAGAAAACTGACTCTTCTTACTGTCTATGTTTGAACCATTCCTTGTGAAACTAGTTAATAGATTCCGATGCTTCACTTCAGGTTTTTTGTATCCCTCTGGCCTCCTTATTGACGATGAAACACAAAAATAGCATCGGAATTAAATACAAAAGGCATAACGCCGACTCAAATTCAAGAAGACTGGCTCTTCTTACTGTCTATGTTATGAACCTATCCTGTGAGAACGGTTTTAGATTTCGATGCTTCACTTCAAGTTTACTGTATCCGGTGGACCTTCTCATTGACAACCAAACGCAGAAATTGCATCGGAATTGAATACAAAAGGCACAATGCCGACTTAAGTACAAGAAATCTGACATTTCTTACTGTCTATGTTTTGAACCGTTCCTGTGACACTAGTTATACATTCCGAAGCTTCACTTCAGGTTTACTGTATCCCTCTGACCTTCTTATTGACGATGACACACAGAAATTGAATCGGAATTAAAAACAAAATGCTCAATGCCGACTTAAGTACAAGAAAACTGACTCTTCTTACTGTTTATGTTTTGAACCATCCCTGTGACACTAGTTATTGATTCCGATGCTTCACTTCAGGTTTACTGTATCCCACTGACTTTCTTATTGACGATGAAACACAGAAATTGCATCGGAATTAAATAGAAAAGGCACAATGCCGACTTAAGTACAAGAAAACTGACTCTTCTTACTGTCTATGTTTTGAACCATTCCTGTTGCACTAGTTAGTGATTCCGATGCTTCACTTCAAGTTTACTGTATCCCTCTGACCTTCTTATTGACGATGAAACACAGAAATTGCATCGGAATTAAATACAAAAGGCACAATGCCGACTCTTGTACAAGAAGACTGGCTCTTCTTACTGTCTATGTTTTGAACCTTTCCTGTGAGCCCGGTTTTAGATTCCGATGCTTCACGTCTGGTTTACTGTATCCCTTGGACATTCTTATTGACGACATAACACAGATATTGCATCGGAGTTAAATACAAAAGGCACAATGCCGACTTAAGTACAAGAAAACGGACTCTTCTTGCTGTCTATGTTTGAACCATTCCAGTGACACTAGTTATAGATTCAGATGCTTCACATCAGGATTTCTGTATTCCTCGGACCTCCTTATTAACGATGAAACACAGAAATTGCATCGGAATTAAATACAAAAGGCACAATGCCGACTCAAGTACAAGAAGACTGTCTCTTCTTACTGTCTATGTTTTGAACCTTTCCTGTGAGACCGGTTTTAGATTCCGATGCTTCACTTCAGGTTTACTGTACCCTCTGACCTTCTTATTGACGATGAAACACAGAAAGTGCATCCGAATTAAACTCAAAAGGCACAATGCCGACTTAATTACAACACAACGGACTGTTCTTACTGTCTATGTTTTGAACCATTCCTGTGACACTAGTAATAGATTCCGATGCTTCACTTCAGGTTTACTGTATCCCTCTGACCTTCTTATGGACGATGAATCACAGAAATTGCATCGTAATTATATACAAAAGGCACAATGCCGACTCAAGTACAAGAAGACTGGCTCTTCTTACTGTCTATGTTTTGAACCTGTCCTGTGAGAGAGGTTTTAGATTCCGTTGCTTCAATTCTGGTTTACTGTATACCATGGACCTTCTTATTGACGACGAAACACAGAAATTGTATCGGAAATAAATACAAAAGGCACAATGCCGACTCAAGTACAAGAGGACTGGCTCTTCTTACTGTCTATGTTTTGAACCTCTCCTGTAAGACCGGTTTTAGATTCAGATGCTTCACTTCAGGTTTACTGTATCCCGTGGGCCTTCTTATTGACGACGAAAAGCAGAAATTGCATCGGAAATGAATACAAAAGGCACAATGCCGACTTAAGTACAAGAAAACTGACACTTCTTAGTGTCTATGATTTGAACCATTCCTGTGACACTAGGTATGGATTCCGATGCTTCACTTCAGGTTTACTGTATCCCTCTGACGTTCTTATTGATGATGAAACACAGAAATTGCATCGGAATTAAATAGAAAAGGCACAATGCCGACTTAAGTACAAGAAAACTGACTCTTCTTACTGTCTATGTTTTGAACCATTCCTGCGACACTAGTTATAGATTACGATGCTTCACTTCAGGTTTACTGTATACCTGTGACCCACTTATTGACGATGAAACACAGAAATTGCATCGGAATTAAATAAAAAAGGCATAATGCCGACTTAAGCACAAGAAAACTGACTCTTCTTTCTGTCTATGTTTTGAACCATTCCTGTGACACTAGTTATAGATCCCGATGCTTCACTTTAGGTTTACTGTAACCCTCTGACCGTCTTATTGATGATGAAACACAGAAATTGCATCGGAATTAAATACAAAAAGCACAATGCCGACTCAAGTACAAGAAGACTGGCTCTTCTTACTGTCTATGTTTTAAACCTTTCCTGTGAGCCCGGTTTTAGATTCCGATGCTTCACTTCAGGTTTACTGTATCCCATGGACATTTCTATTGATGATGAAACGAAGAAATTGCATCGGAATTAAATACAAAAGGCACAATGCCGACTTAATTACAAGAAAACTGACTCTTCTTACTGTCTATGTTTGAACCATTCCTTGTGAAACTAGTTAATAGATTCCGATGCTTCACTTCAGGTTTTTTGTATCCCTCTGGCCTCCTTATTGACGATGAAACACAAAAATAGCATCGGAATTAAATACAAAAGGCATAACGCCGACTCAAATTCAAGAAGACTGGCTCTTCTTACTGTCTATGTTATGAACCTATCCTGTGAGAACGGTTTTAGATTTCGATGCTTCACTTCAAGTTTACTGTATCCGGTGGACCTTCTCATTGACAACCAAACGCAGAAATTGCATCGGAATTGAATACAAAAGGCACAATGCCGACTTAAGTACAAGAAATCTGACATTTCTTACTGTCTATGTTTTGAACCGTTCCTGTGACACTAGTTATACATTCCGAAGCTTCACTTCAGGTTTACTGTATCCCTCTGACCTTCTTATTGACGATGACACACAGAAATTGAATCGGAATTAAAAACAAAATGCTCAATGCCGACTTAAGTACAAGAAAACTGAGTCTTCTTACTGTCTATGATTTTAACCGTTCCTGTGAAACTAGTTATAGATTCCGATGCTTCACTTCAGGTTTACTCTATCCCTCTGACTTTCTTATTGACAATTAGACACAGAAATTGCATCGGAATTAAATACAAAAGGCACAATGCCGACTCAAGTGCAAGAGGACTGGCTCTTCTTACTGTCTATGTTTTGAACCTTTCCTGTTAGACCGGATTTAGATTCCGATGCTTCACTTCAGGTTTACTGTATCCCGTGAACCTTCTTATTGACGACGAAAAGCAGAAATTGCATCGGAATTGAAAACAAAAGGCACAATCCCGACTTAAGTACAAGAAAACTGACACTTTCTACTGTCTATGTTTTGAACCATTCCTGTGACACTAGGCATGGATTCCGATGCTTCACTTCAAGTTTACTGTATCCCTCTGACCTTCTTATTGACAATGAAACACAGAAATTGCATCGGAATAAAATAGAAAAGGCACAATGCCGACTTAAGTACAAGAAAACTGACTCTTCGTACTGTCTATGTTTGAACCATTCCTGTGACACTAGTTAATAGATTCCGATGCTTCACTTCAGGTTTACTGTATCCCTCTGGCCTCCATATTGACGATGAAACACAGGAATTGCATCAGAATTAAATACAAAAGGCACAATGCCGACTTAAGTACAAGAAAACATACTCTTCTTACTGTGTATGTTTTGAACAGTTCCTGTGACACTAGTTATAGATTCCGATGCTTCTCTCCAGGTTTACTGTATCCCTCTGACCAACTTATTGACGATGAAACACAGAAATTGCATCGGAATTAAATAGAATAGGCACAATGCCGACTTAAGAGCAAGAAAACTGACTCTTCTTACTGTCTATTCCTGTGACACTAGTTATAGATTCCGATGCTTCACTTTACGTTTACTGTATCCCTCTGATCTTCTTATTGACGACGAAACAAAGAAATTGCATCGGAATTAAATACAAAAGGCACAATGCCGACCTATGTACAAGAAAACTGACTCTTCTTACTGTCTATGTTTGAACCATTCCTGTGTCACTAGTTATAGATTCCGATGCTTCACTTCAGGTTTACTGTTCCCTCTGACCTTCTTATTGACGATCAAACACAGATATTGCAACGGAATTAAATACAAAAGGCACAATGCCGACGTAAGTACAAGAAGACTGACTCTTCTTACTGTCTATGTTATGAACCATTCCTGTGACACTAGTTATAGATTCCGATTCTTCACTTCTGGTTTACCGAATGCCGCCGACCTTCTTATTGACGATGAAACACAGAAATTGCATCGGAATTAAATACAAAAGGCACAATGCCGACGTAAGTACAAGAAGACTGACTCTTCTTACTGTCTATGTTATGAACCATTCCTGTGACACTAGTTATAGATTCCGATTCTTCACTTCTGGTTTACCGAATGCCGCTGACCTTCTTATTGACGTTGAAACACAGAAATTGCATCGGAATTAAATACAAAAGGCACAACGCCGACGCAAATACAAGAAGACTGGCTCTTCTTACTGTCTATGTTTTGAACCTCTCCTGTGAGACCGGCTTTAGATTCCGATGCTTCACTTCAAGTTTACTGTATCCCGCGGACATCTTATTGACGACGAAAAGCAGAAATTGCATCGGAATAGATACAAAAGGCACAATGCCGACTTAAGTACAAGAAAACTGACACTTCTTACTGTCTATGATTTGAACCATTCCTGAGACACTAGGAATGGATTCCGATGCTTCACTTCAGGTTTACTGTATCCCTGTGACCCTCTTAATGACGATGTGACACAGAAATTGCGTCGGAATTAAATACAAAAGGCACAATGCCGACTCAAGTACAAGAGGACTGGCTCTTCTTACTGTCTATGTTTTGAACCATTCCTGTGACACTAGTTATAGAATCCGATGCTTCACTTTAGCTTTACTGTATCCCTCTGACCTTCTTATTGACGATGAAACACAGAAATTGCTTCGGAATTAAATACAAAAGGCACAATGCCGACTCAAGTACAAGAAGACTGGCTCTTCTTACTGTCTATGTTTTGAACCTTTCCTGTGAGCCCGGTTTTCGATATCGATGCTTCACTTCAGATTTACTGTATCCCATGGACATTTCTATTGATGACGAAACAAAGAAATTGCATCGGAATTAAATACAAAAGGCACAATGCCGACTAAAGTACAAGAATACTGACTCTTCTTACTGTCTATGTTTGAACCATTCCTATGACACTAGTTAATAGATTCCGGTGCTTCACTTCAGGTTTACTGTATCCCTCTGGCCTCCTTATTGACGATGAAACACAGAAATTGCATCGGAATTAAATACAAAAGGCACAAAGCCGACTTAAGTACAAGAAAACAGACTCTTCTTACTGTGTATGCTTTGAACCGTTCCTGTGACACTAGTTATAGGTTCCGAAGCTTCACTCAAGGTTTACTGTATCCCTCTGACCTTCATATTGACGATGAAACACAGAAATTGCATCGGAATTAAATAGAATAGGCACAATGCCGACTTAAGGGCAAGCAAACTGACTCTTTTTACAGTCTATCTTTTGAACCATTCCTGTGACACTAGTTATAGATTCCGATGCTTCACTTCAGGTTTACTGTATCCCTCTGACCTTCTTATTGACGATGACACACAGGAATTGAATCGGAATTAAAAACAAAAGGCTCAATGCCGACTTAAGTACAAGAAAACTGACTCTTCTCACAGTTTATGTTTTGAACCATCGTTGTGACACTAGTTATAGATTCCGATGCTTCACTTCAGGTTTACTGTATCTCTCTGACCTTCTTATTGACGATGAAACACAGGAATTGCATCGGAATTAAATAGAAAAGGCACAATGCCGACTTAAGTACAAGAAAACTGACTCTTCTTACTGTCTATGCTTTGAACCATTCCTGTTGCACTAGTTATTGATTCCGATGCTTCACTTCAGGTTTACTGTATCCCTCTGACCTCCTTATTGACGTTGAAACATTAAAATTGCATCGGAATTATATACAAAAGGCACAATATCGACTCTTGTACAAGAAGACTGGCTCTTCTTACTGTCTATGTTTCGAACCTTTCCTGTGAGCCCGGTTTTAGATTCCGGTGCTTCACTTCAGGTTTACTGTATCCCTTGGACTTTCTAATTGACGACGAAACACAGAAATTGAATCGGGATTAAATACAAAAGGCACAATGCCGACTTAAGTACATGAAAACTGACTCTTCTTGCTGTCTATGTTTGAACCATTCCAGTGACACTAGTTATAGATTCAGATGCTTCATTTCAGGTTTTCTGTATCCCTCGGAGCTCCTTACTGACGATGAAACACAGAAATTGCGTCGGAATTAAATACAAAAGGCACAATGCCGACTTAAGTACAAGAGAACTGACTCTCCTTACTGTCTATGTTTTGAACCATTCCTGTGACACTAGTTATAGATTCCGATGCTTCACTTCAGGTAGACTGTATCCCTATGACGTACTTATTGACGATGAAGCACCGAAATTGCATCGGAATTAAATACAAAAGGCACAATGCCGACTTATGTACAAGAAAACTGACTCTTCTTACTGTCTATGTTTGAGCCATTCCTGATACACTAGTTATAGATTCAGATGCTTCACTTCATGTTTACTGTATCCCTCTGACCTCCATATTGACGATGAAACACAAAAATTGCATCGGAATTAAATACAAAAGGCACAATGCCGACTTAAGTACAAGAAAACTGACTCTTCTTACTGTCTATGTTATGAACCATTCCTGTGACACTAGTTATTGATTCCGATTCTTCACTTCTGGTTTACCGAATGCCGCTGAACTTCTTATTGACGATGAAACGCAGAAATTGCATCGGAATTAAATACAAAAGGCACAACGCCGACTCAAATACAAGAAGACTGGCTCTTCTTACTGCATATGTTATGAACCTTTCCTGTGAGACCGGTTTTAGATTCCGATGCTTCACTTCAGGTTTACTGTATCCCGTGGACCTTCTTATTGACGACGAAACACAGAAATTGCATCGGAATTAAATAGAAAATGCACAATGCCGACTAATGTACAAGAAAACCGACTCTCCTTACGGTGTATGTTTTGAACCATTCCTGTGACACTAGTTACAGATTTCGATGCTTCACTTCAGGTTTACTGTATCCCTCTGACCTTCTAATTGACGATGAAACACAGAAATTGTATCGGAATTAAATACAAAACGCACAATGCCGACTTAAGTACAAGAAAACTGACTCTCCTTACTGTCTATGTTTTGAACCATTCCTGTGACACTAGTAATAGATTCCGATGCTTCACTTCAGGTTTACTGTATCCCTCTGACCTTCTTATTGACAATTAAACACAGAAATTGCATCGGAATAAAATACAAAAGGCACAATGCTGACTCAAGTACAAGAGGACTGGCTCTTCTTACTGTCTATGTTTTGAACCTCTCCTGTGAGACCGGTTTTAGATTCAGATGCTTCACTTCAGGTTTATTGTATCCCGTGGGCCTTTATATTGTCGACGAAAAGCAGAAATTGCATCGGAATTGAATACAAAAGGCACAATGCCGACTTAAGTACAAGAAAACTGACACTTCTTACTGTCTATGCTTTGAACCATTCCTGTGACACTAGGTATGGAATCCGATGCTTCACTTCAGGTTTACTGTATCCCTCTGACGTTCTTATTGACGATGAAACACAGAAATTGCATCGGAATTAAATAGAAAAGGCACAATGCCGACTTAAGTACAAGAAAACTGACTCTTCTTACTGTCTATGTTTTGAACCATTCCTGTGACACTAGTTATAGATTACGATGCTTCACTTCAATTTTACTGAATCCCTGTGACCCACTTATTGACGATGAAACACAGAAATTGCATCGGAATTAAATACAAAAGGCACAATGCCGACTTAAGTACAAGAAAACTGACTCTTCTTACTGTCTATGTTTTGAACCATTCCTGTGACACTAGTTATAGATCCCGATGATTCACTTTACGTTTACTGTAACCCTCCGACCTTCTTATTGACGATGAAACACAGAAATTGCATCGGAATTAAATACAAAAAGCACAATGCCGACTCAAGTACAAGAAGACTGGCTCTTCTTACTGTCTATGTTTTAAACCTTTCCTGTGAGCCCGAATTTTAGATTCCGATGCTTCACTTCAGGTTTACTGTATCCCATGTACATTTCTATTGATGACGAAACGAAGAAATTGCATCGGAATTAAATACAAAAGGCACAATGCCGACTTAATTACAAGAAAACTGACTCTTCTTATTGTCTATGTTTGAACCATTCCTTGTGACACTAGTTAATAGATTCCGATGCTTCACTTCAGGTTTACTGTATCCCTCTGGCCTCCTTATTGACGATGAAACACAAAAATTGCATCGGAATTAAATACAAAAGGCACAACGCCGACTCAAATACAAGAAGACTGGCTCTTCTTACTGTCTATGTTATGAACCTTTCTCCTGTGAGAACAGTTTTAGATTCCGATGCTTCACTTCAAGTTTACTGTATCCGGTGGACCTTCTCATTGACAACCAAACGCAGAAATTGCATCGGAATTGAATACAAAAGGCACAATGCCGACTTAAGTACAAGAAATCTGACATTTCTTACTGTCTATGTTTTGAACCATTCCTGTGACACTAGTTATACATTCCGAAGCTCCACTTCAGGTTTACTGTATCCCTCTGACCTTCTTATTGACGATGAAACACAGAAATTGGATCGGAATTAAATAGAAAAAGCACAATGCCGACGTAAGTACAAGAAAACTGACTCTTCTTACTGTCTATGTTGTGAACCATTCCTGTTGCACTAGTTATTGATTCCGATGCTTCACGTCAGGTTTACTGTATCCCTCTGAGCTTCTTATTGACGATGAAACACAGAAATTGCATCGGAATTAAATACAAAAGGCACAATGCCGACTCTTGTACAAGAAGACTGGCTCTACTTACTGTCTATGTTTTGAACCTTTCCTGTGAGCCCGGTTTTAGATTTCGATGCTTCACGTCTGGTTTACTGTATCCCTTGGACATTCTTATTGACGACATAACACAGAAATTGCATCGGAATTAAATACAAAAGGCACAATGCCGACTTAAGTACAAGAAAACGGACTCTTCTTGCTGTCTATGTTTGAAACATTCCAGTGACACTAGTTATAGATTCAGATGCTTCACATCAGGTTTTCTGTATCACTCGGACCTCCTTATTGACGATGAAACACAGAAATTGCATCGGAATTAAATACAAAAGGCACAATGCCGACTCAAGTACAAGAAGACTGACTCTTCTTACTGTCTATGTTTTGAACCTTTCCTGTGAGACCGGTTTTAGATTCCGTTGCTTCACTTCAGGTTTACTGTACCCTCTGACCTTATTATTGACGATGAAACACAGAAACTGCATCCAAATTAAACTCAAAACGCACAATGCCGACTTAATTACAACAAAACGGACTTTTCTTACCGTCTATGTTTTGAACCATTCCTGTGACACTAGTTATAGATTACGATGCTTCACTTCAGGTTTACTGTATCCCTGTGACCCTCTTATTGACGATGAAACACAGAAATTGCATCGTAATTAAATACTAAAGGCACAACGCCGACTCAAATACAAGAAGACTGGCTCTTCTTACTGTCTATGTTATGAACCTTTCCTGTGAGACCGGTTTTAGATTCCGATGCTTCACTTCAGGTTTACTGTATTAATCTGACCTTCTTATTGACGAAGAAACATAGAAATTGCATCGGAATTAAATAGAAAAGGCACAATGCCGACTAAAGTACAAGTAAACCGATTCTTCTTACTGTATATGTTTTGAACCATTCCTGTGACACTAGTTATAGATTCCGATGCTTCACATCAGGTTTACTGTATCCCTCTGACATTCTTATTGACAATTAAACACAGAAATTGCTTCGGAATTAAATACAAAAGGCACAATGCCGACTCAAGTACAAGAGGACTGGCTCTTCTTACTGTCTATGTTTTGAACCTCTCCTGTGAGACCGGTTTTAGATTCCGATGCTTCACTTCAGGTTTACTGTATCCCGTGGACCTTCTTATTGACGACGAAAAGCAGAAATTGCATCGGAATTGAATACAAAAGGCACAATGCCGACTAAAGTACAAGAAAACTGACTCTTCTTACTGTCTATGTTTGAACCATTCCTGTGACACTAGTTAATAGATTCCTATGCTTCACTTCAGGTTTATTGTATCCCTCTGGCCTCCTTATTGACGATGAAACACAGAAATTGCATCGGAATTAAATAGAATAGGCACAATGCCGACTTAAGAGCAAGAAAACTGACTCTTCTTACTGTCTATTCCTGTGACACTAGTTATAGATTCCGATGCTTCACTTTAGGTTTACTGTATCCCTCTGACCTTCTTATTGACGATGAAACAAAGAAATTGCATCGGAATTAGATAGAAAAGGTACAATGGTGACTCAAGTACAAGAAGACTGGCTCTTCTTACTGTCTATGTTTTGAACCTTTCCTGTGAGACCGGTTTATATTCTGATGCTTCACTTCTGGTTAACTGTATCAATCTGACCTTCTTATTGACGATGAAACATAGAATTTGCATCGGGATTAAATACAAAAGGCACAATGCCGACTTAAGTACAAGAATACGGACTCTTCTTACTGTCTATGTTTTGTACCTTTCCTGTGACACTAGTTATAGATACCGATGCTTCACTTCAGGTTTACTGTAATCCTCTGACCTTCTTATTGACGATGAAACACAGAAAGTGCACCGGAATTAAACTCAAAATGCACAATGCCGATTTAATTATAAGAAAACGGACTCTTCTTACTGTCTATGCTTTGAACCATTCCTGTGTCACTAGTTATAGATTCCGATGCTTCATTTCAGGTTTACTGTTTCCCTCTGACTTTCTTATGGACGAAGAAACACAGAAATTTCACCGGAATTAAATACAAAAGGGCCAATGCCGACCCAAGTACAAGAAGAATGGCTCTTCTTACTGTCTATTTTTTGAACCTTTCCTGTGAGACAGGTTTAATATTCCGTTGCTTCACTTCCGGATTACTGTACCGCATGGACCTTCTTATTGACGACGAAACACAGAAATTGCATCGGAATTAAATACAAAAGGCACAATACCGACTTAAGTACAACAAAACTGACTCTTCTTACTGTCTATGTTTTGATCCATTCCTGTGACACTAGTTATAGATTCCGATGATTCACTTCAGGTTTACTGTATCCGTCTGACCTTCTTATTGACGATGAAACACAGAAATTACATCGGAATTAAATACAAAAGGCACAGTGCCGACTTAAGTACAAGAAGACTGATTCTTCTTACTGTCTATGTTTTGAACCATTCCTGTGACACTAGTTATAGATTCCGATGCTTCACTTCAGTTTTACTGTATCCCTCTGACCTTCGTATTGACGATGAAACACAGAAATTCCATCGGAATTAAAAACAAAAGGCACAATACCGACTTAAGTACAAGAAAACTAAATCTTCTTACTGTCTATGTTTTGAACCATTCCTGTGACGCTAGTTATAGGTTCCGATTCTTCACTTCTGGATTACCGAATGCCGCTGACCTTCTTATTGACGATGAAACACAGAAATTGCATCGGAATTAAATACAAAAGGCACAACGCCGACTCAAATACAAGAAGACTGGCTCTTCTTATTGTCTATGTTATGAACCTATCCTGTGAGACCGGTTTTAGATTCCGATGCTTCACTTCAGGTTCACTGTATCAATCAGACCTTCTTATTGACGAAGAAACATAGAAATTGCATCGGAATTAAATAGAAAAGGCACAATGCCGACTAAAGTACAAGAAAACCGACTCTTCTTACTGTATATGTTTTGAACCATTCCTGTGACACTAGTTATAGATTCCGATGCTTCACTTCAGGTTTACTGTATCCCTCTGACCTTCTTATTGACAATTAAACACAGAAATAGCTTCGAAATTAAATACAAAATGCACAATGCCGAGTCAAGTACAAGAGGACTGGCTCTTCTTACTGTCTATGTTTTGAACCTCTTCTGTGAGACCGGTTTTAGATTCCGATGCTTCACTTCAGGTTTACTGTATCCCGTGGACCTTCCTATTGACGACGAAAAGCAGAAATTGCATCGGAGTTGAATAGAAAAGGCACAATGCCGACTAAAGTACAAGAAAACTGACTCTTCTTACTGTCTATGTTTGAACCATTCCTGTGACACTAGTTAATAGATTCCTATGCTTCACTTCAGGTTTATTGTATCCCTCTGGCCTCCTTATTGACGATGAAACACAGAAATTGCATCGGAATTAAATACAAAAGGCACAAAGCCGACTTAAGTACAAGAAAACAGACTCTTCTTACTGTGTATGCTTTGAATCGTTCCTGTGACACTAGTTATAGGTTCCGAAGCTTCAATCCAGGTTTACTGTATCCCTCTGACCTTCTTATTGACGATGAAACACAGAAATTGCATCGGAATTAAATACAAAAGGCACAGTGCCGACTTAAGTACAAGAAGACTGAATCTTCTTGCTGTCTATGTTTTGAACCATTCCTGTGACACTAGTTATAGATTCCGACGCTTCACTTCAGTTTTACTGTATCCCTCTGACCTTCGTCTTGACGATGAAACACAGAAATTGCATCGGAATTAAATACAAAAAGCACAATACCGATTCATGTACAAGAAGACTGGCTCTTCTTACTGTCTATGTTTTGAACCTTTCCTGTGAGCCCGGTTTTAGATTCCGATGCTTCACTTCAGGATTACTGTATCCCATGGACATTTCTATTGATGACGAAACAAAGAAATTGGATCGGAATTAAATACAAAAGGCACAGAGCCGACTTAAGTATAAGAAAACAGACACTTCTTACTGTGTATGCTTTGAACCGTTCCTGTGACACTAGTTATAGGTTCCGAAGTTTCACTCCAGGTTTACTGTATCCCTCTGACCTTCTTATTGACGATGAAACACAGAAATTGAATCGGAATTAAATACAAAAGGCACAGTGCCGACATAAGTACAAGAAGACTGATTATTCTTACTGTCTATGTTTTGAACCATGCCTGAGACACTAGTTATAGATTCCGATGCTTCACTTCAGTTTTACTGTATCCCTCTGACCTTCGTATTGACGATGAAACACAGAAATTGCATCGGAATTTAATACAAAAGGCACAATACCGACTTAAGTACAAGAAAACTAAATCTTCTTACTGACTATGTTTTGAACCATTCCTGTGACACTAGTTATATATTCCGATTCTTCACTTCTAATTTAGCGAATGCCGCTGACCTTCTTATTGACGATGAAACACAGAAATTGCTTCGGAATTGAATACAAAAGGCACAACGCCGACTCAAATACAAGAAGACTATCTCTTCTTACTGGCTATGTTATGAACCTTTCCTGTGAGACCGGTTTTCGATTCCGATGCTTCACTTCAGGTTTACTATATCAATCAGACCTTCTTATTGACGAAGAAACATAGAAATTGCATCGGAATGAAATAGAAAAGGCACAATGCCGACTAAAGTACAAGAAAACCGACTCTTCTTACTGTATATGTTTTGAACCATTCCTGTGACACTAGTTATAGATTCCGATGCTTCACTTCAGGTTTACTGTATCCCTCTGACATTCTTATTCACAATTAAACATAGAAATTGCTTCGGAATTAAATACAAAAGGCACAATGCCGACTCAAGTACAAGAGGACTGGCTCTTCTTACTGTCTATGTTTTGAACCTCCCCTGTGAGACCGGTTTTAGATTTCGATGCTTCACTTCAGGTTTACTGTATCCCTGTGACCCTCTTATTGACGATGAAACACAGAAATTGCATCGGAATTAAATACAAAAGGCACAATGCCGACTTAAGTACAAGAAAACTGACTCTTCTTACTGTCTATGTTTTGAACCATTCCTGTGACACTAGTTATAGATTCCGATGCTTCACTTCAGTTTCACTGTGTCCCTCTGACCTTCGTCTTGACGATGAAACACAGAAATTGCATCGGAATTAAATACAATAAGCACAATGCCCATTCAAGTACAAGAAGACTGGCTCTTCTTACTGTCTATGCTTTGAACCTTTCCTGTGAGCCCGGTTTTAGATTCCGATGCTTCACTTCAGGTTTACTGTATCCCATGGACATTTCTATTGATGACGAAACAAAGATATTGCATCGGAATTAAATACAAAAGGCACAAAGCCGACTTAAGTACAAGAAAACAGACTCTTCTTACTGTGTATGCTTTGAACCGTTCCTGTGACACTAGTTATAGGTTCCGAAGCTTCACTCCAGGTTTACTGTATCCCTCTGACCTTCGTATTGAAGATGAAACACAGAAATTGCATCGGAATTAAATACAAAAGGCACAATACCGACTTAAGTACAAGAAAACTAAATCTTCTTACTGACTATGTTTTTAAAAATTCCTTGACACTAGTTATAGATTCCGATTCTTCACTTCTCGTTTACCGAATGCCGCTGACCTTCTTAATGACGATCAAACACAGAAATTGCATCGGAATTAAATACTAAAGGCACAACGCCGACTCAAATACAAGAAGACTGGCTCTTCTTACTGTCTATGTTATGAACCTTTCCTGTGAGACCGGTTTTAGATTCCGATGCTTCACTTCAGGTTTACTGTATCAATCTGACCTTCTTATTGGCGAAGAAACATAGAAATTGCATCGGAATTAAATAGAAAAGGCACAATGCCGACTAAAGTACAAGAAAACCGACTCTTCTTACTGTATATGTTTTGAACCATTCCTGTGACACTAGTTATAGATTCCGATGCTTCACATCAGGTTTACTGTATCCCTCTGACATTCTTATTGACAATTAAACACAGAAATTGCTTCGGAATTAAATACAAAAGGCACAATGCCGACTCAAGTACAAGAGGACTGGCTCTTCTTACTGTCTATGTTTTGAACCTCTCCTGTGCAACCGGTTTTAAATTCCGATGCTTCACTTCAGGTTTACTGTATCCCGTGGACCTTCTTATTGACGACGAAAAGCAGAAATTGCATCGGAATTGAATACAAAAGGCACAATGCCGACTTAAGTACAAGAAAACTGACACTTCTTACAGTCTATGTTTTGAACCATTCCTGTGACACTAGGTATGGATTCTGATGCTTCACTTCAGGTTTACTGTATCCCTCTGACGTTCTTATTGACGACGAAACACAGAAATTGCATCGGAATTAAATAGAAAAGGCACAATGCCGACTTAAGTACGAGAAGACTGGCTCATCTTACTGTCTATGTTTTGAACCTTTCCTGTGAGCCCGGTTTTAGATTCCGATGCTTCACTTCAGGTTTACTGTATCCCATGGACATTAATATTGATGACGAAACAAAGAAATTGCATCGGAATTAAGTACAAAAGGCACAATGCCGACTTAAGTACAAGAAAACTGACTCTTCTTACTGTCTATGTTTGAACCATTCCTGTGACACTAGTTAATAGATTCCGATGCTTCCCTTCAGGTTTACTGTTTCCCTCTGGCCTCCTTATTGACGATGAAACACAGAAATTGCATCGGAATTAAATACAAATAGCACAAAGCCGACTTAAGTACAAGAAAACAGACTCTTCTTACTGTGTATGCTTTGAACCGTTCCTGTGACACTAGTTATAGGTTCCGAAGTTTCACTCCAGGTTTACTGTATCCCTCTGACCTTCGTATTGACGATGAAACACAGAAATTGCATCGGAATTTAATACAAAAGGCACAATACCGACTTAAGTACAAGAAAACTAAATCTTCTTACTGACTATGTTTTGAACCATTCCTGTGACACTAGTTATAGATTCCGATTCTTCACTTCTAATTTACCGAATGCCGCTGACCTTCTTATTGACGATGAAACACAGAATTTGCTTCGGAATTAAATACAAAAGGCACAACGCCGACTCAAATACAAGAAGACTGGCTCTTCTTACTGGCTATGTTATGAAACTTTCCTGTGAGACCGGTTTTCGAGACCGATGCTTCACTTCAGGTTTACTGTATCAATCTGACCTTCTTATTGACGAAGAAACATAGAAATTGCATCGGAATTAAATAGAAAAGGCACAATGCCGACTAAAGTACAAGAAAACCGACTCTTCTTACTGTATATGTTTTGAACCATTCCTGTGACACTAGTTATAGATTCCGATGCTTCACTTCAGGTTTACTGTATCCCTCTGACATTCTTATTGACAATTAAACATAGAAATTGCTTCGGAATTAAATACAAAAGGCACAATGCCGACTCAAGTACAAGAGGACTAGCTCTTCTTACTGTCTATGTTCTGAACCTCTCCTGTGAGACCGGTTTTAGATTCCGATGCTTCACTTCAGGTTTACTGTATCCCTGTGACCCTCTTATTGACGATGAAACACAGAAATTGCATCGGAATTATATACAAAAGGCACAATGCCGAATAAGTACAAGAAAACTGACTCTTCTTACTGTCTATCTTTTGAACCATTCCTGTGACACTAGTTATAGATTCCGATGCTTCTATTCAGTTTTACTGTGTCCCTCTGACCTTCGTCTTGACGATGAAACACAGAAATTGCATCGGAATTAAATACAATAAGCACAATGCCGATTCAAGTACAAGATGACTGGCTCTTCTTACTGTCTATGTTTTGAACCTTTCCTGTGAGCCCGGTTTTAGATTCCGATGCTTCACTTCAGGTTTACTGTATCCCATGGACATTTCTATTGATGACGAAACAAAGATATTGCATCGGAATTAAATACAAAAGGCACAACGCCGACTTAAGTACAAGAAAACAGACTCTTCTTACTGTGTATGCTTTGAACCGTTCCTGTGACACTAGTTATAGGTTCCGAAGCTTCACTCCAGGTTTACTGTATCCCTCTGACCTTCGTATTGAAGATGAAACACAGAAATTGCATCGGAATTAAATACAAAAGGCACAGTGCCGACTTAAGTACAAGAAGACTGATTCTTCTTACTGTCTATGTTTTGAACCATGCCTGAGACACTAGTTATAGATTCCGATGCTTCACTTCAGTTTTACTGTATCCCTCTGACCTTCGTATTGACGATGAAACACAGAAATTGCATCGGAATTAAATACAAAAGGCACAATACCGACTTAATTACAAGAAAACTAAATCTTCTTACTGACTATGTTTTGAACCATTCCTTGACACTAGTTATAGATTCCGATTCTTCACTTCTGGTTTACCGAATGCCGCTGACCTTCTTAATGACGATGAAACACAGAAATTGCATCGGAATTAAATACTAAAGGCACAACGCCGACTCAAATACAAGAAGACTGGCTCTTCTTACTGTCTATGTTATGAACCTTTCCTGTGAGACCGGTTTTAGATTCCGATGCTTCACTTCAGGTTTACTGTATTAATCTGACCTTCTTATTGACGAAGAAACATAGAAATTGCATCGGAATTAAATAGAAAAGGCACAATGCCGACTAAAGTACAAGTAAACCGATTCTTCTTACTGTATATGTTTTGAACCATTCCTGTGACACTAGTTATAGATTCCGATGCTTCACATCAGGTTTACTGTATCCCTCTGACATTCTTATTGACAATTAAACACAGAAATTGCTTCGGAATTAAATACAAAAGGCACAATGCCGACTCAAGTACAAGAGGACTGGCTCTTCTTACTGTCTATGTTTTGAACCTCTCCTGTGAGACCGGTTTTAGATTCCGATGCTTCACTTCAGGTTTACTGTATCCCGTGGACCTTCTTATTGACGACGAAAAGCAGAAATTGCATCGGAATTGAATACAAAAGGCACAATGCCGACTTAAGTACAAGAAAACTGACACTTCTTACAGTCTATGTTTTGAACCATTCCTGTGACACTAGGTATGGATTCTGATGCTTCACTTCAGGTTTACTGTATCCCTCTGACGTTCTTATTGACGACGAAACACAGAAATTGCATCGGAATTAAATAGGAAAGTCACAATGCCGACTTAAGTACGAGAAGACTGGCTCATCTTACTGTCTATGTTTTGAACCTTTCCTGTGAGCCCGGTTTTAGATTCCGATGCTTCACTTCAGGTTTACTGTATCCCATGGACATTAATATTGATGACGAAACAAAGAAATTGCATCGGAATTAAATACAAAAGGCACAATGCCGAATTAAGTACAAGAAAACTGACTCTTCTTACTGTCTATGTTTGAACCATTCCTGTGACACTAGTTAATAGATTCCGATGCTTCACTTCAGGTTTACTGTTTCCCTCTGGCCTCCTTATTGACGATGAAACACAGAGATTGCATCGGAATTAAATACAAATAGCACAAAGCCGACTTAAGTACAAGAAAACAGACTCTTCTTACGGTGTATGTTTTGAACCGTTCCTGTGACACTAGTTATAGGTTCCGATGCTTCACTCCAGGTTTCATGTATCCCTCTGACCTTCTTATTGACGATGAAACACAGAAATTGCATCGGAATTAAATAGAATAAGCACAATGCCGACTTAAGTGCAAGAAAACTGACTCTTCTTACTGTCTATCTTTTGAACCATTCCTGTGACACTAGTTATAGATTCCGATGCTTCACTTCAGGTTTACTGTATTGCCCGGACCTTCTTATTGACGATGAAACACAGAAATTGCATCGGAATTAAATACAAAAGGCACAATACCGACTTAAGTACAAGAAAACTAACACTTCTTACTGACTATGTTTTGAACCATTCCTGCGACACTAGTAAAAGATTCCGATGCTTCACTTCAGGTTTACTGTATCCCTGTGACCTTCTTATTGACGATGAAACACAGAAATTGCATCGGAATTATATACAGTAGGCACACTGCCGACTTAAGTACAAGAAAACTGACTCTTCTTACTGTCTATGCTTTAACCATTCCTGTGACACTAGTTATAGATTCCGAAGCTCCACATTAGGTTTGCTATATCCCTCTGACCATCTTATTGACGATGAAACACAGAAATTGCATCGGGATGAAATACAAAAGGCACAATGCTGACTTAAGTACAAGAAGACTGACTCTTCATACTGTCTATGTAATGAACCATTCCTGTGACACTAGTTATAGATTCCGATTCTTCACTTCTGGTTTACTGAATGCCGCTGATCCCTTCATATTGACGATGAAACACAGAAATTGCATCGGAATTAAATACAAGAGGCACAATGCCGACTAAAGTACAAGAAAACCGACACTTTTTACTGTATATGTTTTGAACCATTCCTGTGACACTAGTTATAGATTTCGATGCTTCACTTCAGGTTTACTGTATCCCTCTGACCTTCTTAATGACGATGAAACACAGAAATTGTATCGGAATTAAATACAAATGGCACAATGCCGACTTAAGTACAAGAAGACTGATTCTTCTTACAGTCTATGTTTTGAACCATTCCTGTGACACTAGTTATAGATTCCGATGCTTCACTTCAGTTTTACTGTATCCCTCCGACCTCCGTATTGACGATGAAACACAGAAATTGCATCTAAATTAAATACAAAAGGCACAATGCCGACTCAAGTACACGAAGACTGGCTCTTCTTACTGTCTATGTTTTGAACCTTTCCAGTGAGCCCGGTTTTAGATTCCGATGCTTCACTTCAGGTCTACTGTATCCCTTGGACTTTCTTATTGACGACGTAACACAGAAATTGCATCGGAATTAAATACAAAAGGCACAATGCCGACTTAAGTACAAGAAAACTGACTCTTCTTGCTGTCTTTGTTTGAACCATTCCAGTGACACTAGTTATAGATTCAGATGCTTCACTTCAGGTTTTCTGTATCCCTCGGACCTCCCTATTGACGATGAAATACAGAAATGGCATCGGAATTAAATAAAAAAGGCACAATGCCGAATTAAGTACAAGAAAACTGACTCTTCTTACTGTCTATGTTTTGAACCATTCCTGTTATACTAGTTATAGATTCCGATGCTTCACTTCAGGTTTACTGTATCCCTCTGACCTTCTTATTGACGATAAAACACAGTAATTGCATCGGAATTAAATACAAAAGGCACAATGCCGACTCAAGTACAAGAAGACTGTCTCTTCTTACTGTCTATGTTTTGAACCTTTCCTGTGAGACCGGTTTTAGATTCCGATGCTTCACTTCAGGTTTACTGTACCCTCTGACCTTCTTGATGACGATGAAACACAGAAAATGCATCGGAATTAAACTCAATAGGCACAATGCCGACTTAATTACAACAAAACGGACTCTGCTTACTGTCTATGTTTTGAACCATTCCTGTGACACTAGTTATAGATTCCGATGCTTCACTTCAGGTTTACTGTATCCCTCTGACGTTCTTATGGACGATGAAACACAGAAATTTGCATCGGAATTAAATACAAAATGCACAATGCCGACTCAAGTACAAGTAGACTGGCTCTTCTTACTGTCTATGTTTTGAACCTTTCCTGTGAGAGAGGTCTTACATTCCGTTGCTTCACTTCCGGTTTACTGTATGCCATGGACCTTCTTATTGACGACGAAACACAGAAATTGCATCGGAATTAAATACAAAAGGCAGAATGCCGACTCAAATACAAGAGGAACCGTCTCTTCTTACTGTCTATGTTTTGAACCTTTCCTGTGAGACCGGGCTTAGATTCCGATGCTTCACTTCAGGTTTACTGTATCCCGTGAACCTTCTTATTGACGACGAAAAGCAGAAATTGCATCGGAATTGAATACAAAAGGCACAATGCCGAATTAAGTACAAGAAAACTGACACATCTTACTGTCTATGTTATGAACCATTCCTGTGACACTAGGTATGGATTCCGACGCTTCACTTCAGGTTTACTGTATCCCTATGACGTTCTTATTGACAATGAAACACAGAAATTGCATCGGAATAAAATAGAAAAGGCACAATGCCTACTTAAGTACAAGAAATCCGACTCTTCTTACTGTATATGTTTTGAACCATTCCTGTGACTCTAGTTATAGATTCCGATGCTTCACTTCAGGTTTACTGTATCCCTCTGACATTCTTATTGACAATTAAACACAGAAATTGCTTCGGAATTAAATACAAAAGGCACAATGCCGACTCAAGTACAAGAGGACTGGCTCTTCTTACTGTCTATGTTTTGAACCTCTCCTGTGCGACCGGTTTTAGATTCCGATGCTTCACTTCAGGTTTACTGTATCCCGTGGACCTTCTTATTGACGACGAAAAGCAGAAATTGCATCGGAATTGAATACAAAAGACACAATGCCGACTTAAGTACAAGAAAACTGACACTTCTTACTGTCTATGTTTGAACCATTCCTGTGAGTTAATAGATTCCGATGCTTCACTTCAGGTTTACTAAATCCCTCTGGCCTCCTTATTGACGATGAAACACAGAAATTGCATCGGAATTAAATACAAATAGCACAAAGCCGACTTAAGTACAAGAAATCAGACTCTTCTTGCTGTGTATGTTTTGAACCGTTCCTGTGACACTAGTTATAGGTTCCGATGCTTCACTTCAGGTTTACTGTATCCCTCTGACCTTCGTATTGACGATGAAACACAGAAATTGCATCGGAATTAAATATAATAGGCACAATGATGACTTAAGAGCAAGAAAACTGACTCTTCTTACTGTCTATATTTTGAACCATTCCTGCGACACTAGTTATAGATTCCGATGCTTCACTTCAGGTTTACTGTATCCCTCGGACCATCTTATTGACGATGAAACACAGATATTGCATCGGAATTAAATACAAAAGGCACAATACCGACTTAAGTACAAGAAAACTAACACTTCTTACTGTCTATGTTTTGAACCATTCCTGTGACACTAGTAATAGATTCGGTTGCTTCACTTCAGGTTTACTGTATCCCTGTGACCTTCTTATTGACGATGAAACACAGAAATTGCATCGGAATTATATACAGTAGGCACACTGCCGACTTAAGTACAAGAAAACTGACTCTTCTTACTGTCTATGCTTTAACCATTCCTGTGACACTAGTTATAGATTCCGATGCTTCACATTAGGTTTACTGTATCTCTCTGACCTTCTTATTGACGATGAAACACAGAAATTGCATCGGGATGAAATACAAAAGGCACAATGCCGACTTAAGTACAAGAAGACTGACTCTTCATACTGTCCATGTTATGAACCACTCCTGTGACACTAGCTATAGATTCCGATGCTTCACTTCAGGTTTACTGTATCCCTCTGACCTTCTTATTGACGATAAAACACAGTAATTGCATCGGAATTAAATGCAAAAGGCACAATGCCGACTCAAGTACAAGAAGACTGTCTATTCTTACTGTCTATGTTTTGAACCTTTCCTGTGAGACCGGTTTTAGAATCCGATGCTTCACTTCAGGTTTACTGTACCCTCTGACCTTCTTGATGACGATGAAACACAGAAAATGCATCGGAATTAAACTCAAAAGGCACAATGCCTACTTAATTACAACAAAACTGACTCTTCTTACTGTCTATGTTTTGAACCATTCCTGTGACACTAGTTATAGATTCCGATGCCTCACTTCAGGTTTACTCTATCTCTCTGACCTTCTTATGGACGATGAGACACAGAAATTGCATCGGAATTAAATACAAAATGCACAATGCCGACTCAAGTACAAGTAGACTGGCTCTTCTTACCGTCTATGTTTAGAACCTTTCCTGTGAGAGTGGTTTAACATTCCGTTGCTTCACTGCCGGTTTACTGTATGCCATGGACCTTCTTATTGACGACGAAACACAGAAATTGCATCGGAATTAAATACAAAAAGCACAAAGCCGACTCAAATACAAGAGGACTGGCTCTTCTTACTGTCTATGTTTTGAACCTTTCCTGTGAGACCGGGTTTAGATTCAGATGCTTCACTTCAGGTTTACTGTATCCCGCGAACCTTCTTATTGACGAAAAGCAGAAATTGCATCGGAATTGAATACAAAAGGCACAATGCCGGCTTAAGTACAAGAAAACTGACACTTCTTACTGTCTATGTTTTGAACCATTCCTGTGACACTAGTTATGGATTACAATGCTTCACTTCAGGATTACTGTATCCCTGTGACCCTCTTATTGACGATGAAACACAGAAATTGCATCGGAATTAAATACCAAAGGCACAATGCCGACTTAAGTACAAGAAAACTGACTCTTCTTACTGTCTATGTTTTGAACCATTCCTGTGACACTAGTTATGGATTTAGATGCTTCTCTTTAGGTTTACTGTATCCCTCTGACCTTCTTATTGACGATGAAACACAGAAATTGCATCGGAACTAAATACAAAAGGCACAATTCCGACTCAAGTACAAGAAGACTGGCTCTTCTTACTGTCTATGCTTTGAACCTTTCCTGTGAGCCTGGTTTTAGATTCCGATGCTTCACTTCAGGTTTACTGTATCCCATGGACATTTCTATTGATGACGAAACAGAGAAATTGCATCGGAATTAAATACAAAAGGCACAATGCTGACTTGAGTACAAGAAAACTGACTCTTCTTACTGTCTGTGTTTGAACCATCACGGTGACACTAGTTACTAGATTCCGATGCTTTACTTCAGGTTTACTGTAACCCTCTGGCCTCCGTATTGACGATGAAACACCGGAATTGCATCGGAATTAAATACAAAATGCACGATGCCGACTTAAGTACAAGAAAACAGACTCTTCTTACTGTGTATATTTTGAACCGTTCCTGTGACACTAGTTATAGATTCCGATGCTTCACTCCAGGTTTACTGTATCCCTCTGACCTTCTTATTGACGATGAAACATAGAAATTGCATCGGAATTAAATAAAATAGGCACAATACCGACTTAAGAGCAGGAAAACTGACTCTTCTTACTGTCTATGTTTTGAACCATTCCTGTGACACTAGTTATAGATTCCGATGCTTCACTTCAGGTTTACTGTATACCTGTGACCTTCCTATTGACGACGAAACACAGAAATTGCATCGGAATTAAATACAAAAGGCACAATACTGACTTAAGTACTAGAAAACTAAATCTTCTTACTGTCTATGTTTTGAACCATTCCTGTGACGCTAGTTATAGATTCCGATGCTTCACTTCAGGTTCACTGTATCCCTGTGACCCACTTGTTGACGATGAAACACAGAAATTGCATCGGAATTATATACAGAAGGCACACTGCCGACTTAAGTACAAGAAAACTGACTCTTCCTACTGTCTATTCCTGTGACACTAGTTATAGATTCCGATGCTTCACATTAGGTTTACTGTATCCCTCTGACATTCGTATTGACGATGAAACACAGAAAATGCATCGGAATTAAATACAGAAGGCGCAATGCCGACTTAAGTACAAGGAGACTGACTCTTCCTACTCTCTATGTTTTGAACCATTCCTGTGACACTAGTTATAGATTCCGATGCTTCACTTCAGGTTTACTGTATCCCTCTGACCTTCTTATTGACGATGAAACACAGAAATTGCATCGGAATTAGATACAAAAGGCACAATGGTGACTCAAGTACAAGAAGACTGGCTCTTCTAACTGTCTATGTTTCAACCTTTCCTGTGAGACCGGTTTTAGATTCCGATGCTTCACTTTAGGTTTACTGTATCAATCTGACCTTCTTATTGACGATGAAACATAGAAATTGCATCGGGATTAAATACGAAAGGCACATTGCCGACTTAAGTACAAGAAAACGGGCTCATCTTAATGTCTATGATTTGAAAATTTCCTGTGAGACAGGTTTTAGATTCCGTTGCTTCACTTCCGGTTTACTGTACCCCATGGACCTTCTTATTGACGACGAAACACAGAAATTGCATCGGAATTAAATACAAAAGGAACAATACCGACTTAAGTACAAGAAAACTGACTTTTCTTACTGTCTATGATTTGAACCATTCCTGTGACACTAGTTATAGATTCCGATGCTTCACTTCAGGTATACTGTATCCCTCTGACTTTCTTATTGACGATGAAACACAGAAATTGCATCGAAATTAAATACAAAAGGCACAATGCCGACTCAAGTACAAGAAAACTGGCTCTTCTTACTGTCTATGTTTTGAACCTTTCCTGTGAGACCAGTTTTAGATTCCGATGCTTCACTTCAGGTTTACTGTATCACGTGGACCTTCTTATTGACGACCAAAAGCAGAAATTGCATTGGAATTGAATACAAAAGGCACAATGCCGACTTAAGTACAAGAAAACTGACACTTCTTACGGTTTATGTTTTGAACCATTCCTGTGACACTAGTTATAGATTCCGATGCTTCACTTCAGGTTTACTGTATCCCTTTGACCTTCTTATTGACGATGAAACACAGAAATAGCATCGGATTTAAATACAAAATCACAATGCTGATTTAAGTACAAGAAAACTGGCTCTTCTTACTGTCTATGTTTTGAACCATTCCTGTGGCACTAGTTATAGATTCCGAAGCTTCACTTCAGGGTTACTGTATCCCTCTGACCATCATATTGACGATGAAACACAGAAATTGCATCGGAATTATATACAAAAGGCACAATGCCGACATAAGTACAAGAAGACTGACTCTTCCTACTGTCTACGCTTTGAACCATTCCTGTGACACTAGTTATAGATTCCGATGCTTCACTTCAGGTTTACTGTATCCCTCTGACCTTCTTATTGACGATGAAACACAGAAATTGCATCGGAATTAAATACAAAAAGCACAATGCCGACTCAAGTACAAGAAGACTGGCTTCTCTTACTGTCTATGTTTTGACCATTCCTGTGACACTAGTTATGGATTCCGATGCTTCACTTCAGGTTTACTGTATCCCTCTGACCTTCTTATAGACGATGAAACACAGAAATTGCATCGGAATTATATACAAAACGCACAATGCCGACTTAAGTACAAGAAGACTGACTCTTCTTACTGTCTACGTTTTGAACCATTCCTGTGACACTAGTTATAGATTCCGATGCCTCACTTCAGGTTTACTGTATCCCTTGGACCTTCTTATTGACAGTGAAATACAGAAATTGCATCATAATTAAATGCAAAAGGCACAATGCAGACTTAAGTACAAGAAAACTGGCTCTTCTTACTGTCTATGCTTTGAACCTTTCCTGTGAGACCGGATTTAGATTCCGATGCTTCACTTCAGGTTTACTGTATCCCGTGGACCTTCACATTGATGACGAAAAGCAGAAATTGCATCGGAATTAAATACAAAAGGCACAATGCCGACTTAAGTACAAGAAAACTGACACTTCTTACAGTCTATGTTTTGAACCATTCCTGTGACACTAGGTATGGATTCTGATGCTTCACTTCAGGTTTACTGTATCCCTCTGACGTTCTTGTTGACGATGAAACACAGAAATTGCATCGGAATTAAATAGAAAAGGCACAATGCCGACTTAAGTACAAGAAAACTGACTCTTCTTTCTGTCTATGTTTTGAACCATTCCTGTGACACTAGTTATAGATTCCGATGCTTCACTTTAGGTTCACTGTATCCCTGTGACCCTCTTATTGACGATGAAACACAGAAATTGCATCGGAATTAAATACTAAAGGCACAATGCCGACTTAAGTTCAAGAAAACTGACTCTTCTTACTGTCTATGTTTGAACCATTCCTGTGACACTAGTTAATAGATTCCGATGCTTCACTTCAGGTTTACTGTATCCCTCTGGCCTCCTTATTGACGATGAAACACAGAAATTGCATCGGAATTAAATACAAAGAGCACAAAGCCGACTTAAGTACAAGAAAACAGACTCTTCTTACTGTGTATGTTTTGAACCGTTCCTGTGACACTAGTTATAGGTTCCGATGCTTCACTCCAGGTTTACTGTATCCCTCTGACCTTCTTATTGACGTTGAAGCAACGAAATTGCATCGGAATTAAATAGAATAGGCACAATGCCGACTTAAGAGCAAGAAAACTGACTCTTCTTACTGTCTATCTTTTGAACCATTCCTGTGACACTAGTTATAGATTCCGATGCTTCACTTCAGGTTTACTGTATTCCTCGGACCTTCTTAATGACGATGAAACACAGAAATTGCATCGGAAATAAATACAAAAGGCACAATACCGACTTAAGTACAAGAAAACTAACACTTCTTACTGACTATGTATGAACCATTCCTGTGACACTAGTAAAAGATTCCGATGCTTCACTTCAGGTTTACTGTATCCCTGTGACCTTCTTATTGACGATGAAACACAGAAATTGCATCGGGATGAAATACAAAAGGAACAATGCTGACTTCAGTACAAGAAGACTGACTCTTCATACTGTCTATGTTATGAACCATTCCTGTGACACTAGTTATAGATTCGGATTCTTCACTTCTGGTTTACTGAATGCCGCTGATCCCTTCATATTGACGATGAAACACAGAAATTGCATCGGAATTAAATACAAAAGGCACAATGCCGACTAAAGTACAAGAAAACCGACACTTTTTACTGTATATGTTTTGAACCATTCCTGTGACACTAGTTATAGATTCCGATGCTTCACTTCAGGTTTACTGTATCCCTCTGACCTTCTTAATGACGATGAAACACAGAAATTGTATCGGAATTAAATACAAATGGCACAATGCCGACTTAAGTACAAGAAAACTGACTCTTCTTACTGACTATGTTTTGAACCATTCCTGTGGCACTAGTTATAGATTCCGATGGTTCACTTCAGGTTTACTGTATCCCTCTGATCTTCTTAGTGACGATGAAACACAGAAATTGCATCGGAATGAAATACAAAAGGCACAATGAAGACTCAAGTACAAGAAAACTGGCTCTTCTTACTGTCTATGATTTGAACCTTTCCTGTGAGACCAGTTTTAGATTCCGATGCTTCACTTCAGGTTTACTGTATCACGTGGACCTTCTTATTGACGACGAAAAGCAGAAATTGCATTGGAATTGAATACAAAAGGCACAATGCCGACTTAAGTACAAGAAAACTGACACTTCTTACGGTTTATGTTTTGAACCATTCCTGTGACACTAGTTATAGATTCCGATGCTTCACTTCAGGTTTACTGTATCCCTTTGACCTTCTTATTGACGACGAAACACAGAAATAGCATCGGATTTAAATACAAAATCACAATGCTGACTTAAGTACAAGAAAACTGGCTCTTCTTACTGTCTATGTTTTGAACCATTCCTGTGGCACTAGTTATAGATTCCGAAGCTTCACTTCAGGGTTACTGTATCCCTCTGACCGTCATTTTGACGATGAAACACAGAAATTGCATCGGAATTATATACAAAAGGCACAATGCCGACATAAGTACAAGAAGACTGACTCTTCCTACTGTCTACGCTTTGAACCATTCCTGTGACACTAGTTATAGATTCCGATGCTTAACTTCAGGTTTACTGTATCCCTCTGACCTTCTTATTGACGATGAAACACAGAAATTGCATCGGAATTAAATACAAAAAGCACAATGCCGACTCAAGTACAAGAAGACTGGCTTCTCTTACTGTCTATGTTTTGAACCATTCCTGTGACACTAGTTATGGATTCCGATGTTTCACTTCAGGTTTACTGTATCCCTCTGACCTTCTTATAGACGATGAAACACAGAAATTGCATCGGAATTATATACAAAACGCACAATGCCGACTTAAGTACAAGTAGACTGACTCTTCTTACTGTCTACGATTTGAACCATTCCTGTGACACTAGTTATAGATTCCGATGCTTCACTTCAGGTTTACTGTATCCCTTGGACCTTCTTATTGACAGTGAAATACAGAAATTGCATCATAATTAAATGCAAAAGGCACAATGCAGACTTCAGTACAAGAAAACTGGCTCTTCTTACTGTCTATGCTTTGAACCTTTCCTGTGAGACCGGTTTTAGATTCCGATGCTTCACATCAGGTTTACTGTATCCCGTGGACCTTCATATTGACGACGAAAAGCAGAAATTGCATCGGAATTGAATACAAAAGGCACAATGCCGACTTAAGTACAAGAAACTGACACTTCTTACAGTCTATGTTTTGAACCATTCCTGTGACACTAGGTATGGATTCTGATGCTTCACTTCAGGTTTACTGTATCCCTCTGACGATCTTGTTGACGATGAAACACAGAAATTGCATCGGAATTAAATAGAAAAGGCATAATGCCGACTTAAGTACAAGAAAACTGACTCTTCTTTCTGTCTATGTTTTGAACCATTCCTGTGACACTAGTTATAGATTCCGATGCTTCACTTTAGGTTTACTGTATCCCTGTGACCCTCTTATTGACGATGAAACACAGAAATTGCATCGGAATTAAATACAAAATGCACAATGCCGACTAAAGTACAAGAAAACTGACTCTTCTTACTGTCTATGTTTTGAACCATTCCTGTGACACTAGTTATAGATTCCGATGCTTCACTTTAGGTTTACTGTATCCCTCTGACCTTCTTATTGACGATGAAACACAGAAATTGCATTGGAATTAAATACAAAAGGCACAATGCCGACTCAAGCACAAGAAGACTGGCTCTTCTTACTGTCTATGTTTTGAACCTTTCCTGTGAGCCCGGTTTTAGATTCCGATGCTTCACTTCAGGTTTACTGTATCCCATGGACATTTCTATTGATGACGAAACAAAGAAATTGCATCGGAATTAAATACAAAAGGCACAATGCCGACTTAAGTACAAGAAAACTGACTCTTCTTACTGTCTAGGTTTGAACCATTCCTGTGACACTAGTTAATAGATTCCGATGCTTCACTTCAGGTTTACTGTATCCCTCTGGCCTCCTTATTGACGATAAAACACAGAAATTGCATCGGAATTAAATACAAATAGCACAAAGCCGACTTATGTACAAGAAAACAGGCTCTTCTTACTGTGTATGTTTTGAACCGTTCCTGTGACACTAGTTATAGGTTCCGATGCTTCACTCCAGGTTTACTGTATCCCTCTGACCTTCTTATTGACGATGAAACACAGAAATTGCATCGGAATTAAATAGAATAGGCTCAATGCCGACTTAAGAGCAAGAAAACTGACCCTTCTTACTGTCTATCTTTTGAACCATTCCTGTGACACTAGTTATAGATTCCGATGCTTCACTTCAGGTTTAATGTATTCCTCGGACCTTCTTATTGACGATGAAACACAGAAATTGCATCGGAATTAAATACAAAAGGCACAATACCGACTTAAGTACAAGAAAACTAACACTTCTTACTGACTATGTATGAACCATTCCTGTGACACTAGTAAAAGATTCCGATGCTTCACATCACGTTTACTGTATCCCTGTGACCTTCTTATTGACGATGAAACACAGAAATTGCATCGGGTTGAAATACAAAAGGCACAATGCTGACTTAAGCACAAGAAGACTGACTCTTCATACTGTCTATGTTATGAACCATTCCTGTGACACTAGTTATAGATTCCGATTCTTCACTTCTGGTTTACTGAATGCCGCTGATCCCTTCATATTGACGATTAAACACAGAAATTGCATCGGAATTAAATACAAAAGGCACAATGCCGACTAAAGTACAAGAAAACCGACACTATTTACTGCATATGTTTTGAACCATTCCTGTGACACTAGTTGTAGATTCCGATGCTTAACTTCAGGTTTACTGTATCCCTCTGACCTTCTTAATGACGATGAAACACAGAAATTGTATCGGAATTAAATACAAATGGCACAATGCCGACTTAAGTACAAGAAAACTGACTCTTCTTACTGACTATGTTTTGAACCATTCCTGTGGCACTAGTTATAGATTCCGTTGGTTCACTTCAGGTTTACTGTATCCCTCTGATCTTCTTGGTGACGATGAAACACAGAAATTGCATCGGAATGAAATACAAAAGGCACAGTGCCGACTTAAGTACAAGAAGACTGATTCCTCTTACAGTCTATGTTTTGAACCATTCCTGTGACACTAGTTATAGATTCCGATGCTTCACTTCAGTTTTACTGTATCCCTCCGACCTTCGTGTTGACGATGAAACACAGAAATTGCATCGGAAATAAATACAAAAGGCACAATGCCGACTCAAGTACACGAAGACTGGCTCTTCTTACTGTCTATGTTTTGAACTTTTCCTGTGAGACCGGTTTCAGATTCCGATGCTTCACTTCAAGTTTACTGAATCCGGTGGACCTTCTCATTGACAACCACACGCAGAAATTGCATCGGAATTGAATGCAAAAGGGACAATGCCGACTCAAGTACAAGTAGACTGGCTCTTCTTACAGTCTATGTTTTGAACCTTTCCTGTGAGAGAGGTCTTACATTCCGTTGCTTCACTTCCGGTTTACTGTATGCCATGGACCTTCTTATTGACGACGAAACACAGAAATTGCAACGGAATTAAATAGAAAAGGCACAATGCCGACTCAAATACAAGAGGAATCGTCTCTTCTTACTGTCTATGTTTTGAACCTTTCCTGTGAGACCGGGCTTAGATTCCGAAGCTTCACTTCAGGTTTACTGTATCCCGTGAAATTTCTTATTGACGACGAAAAGCAGAAATTGCATCGGAATTGAATACAAAAGGCACAATGCCGACTTAAGTACAAGAAAACTGACACTTCTTACTGTCTATGTTATGAACCATTCCTGTGACACTAGGTATGGATTCCGACGCTTCACTTCAGGTTTACTGTATCCCTCTGACGTTCTTATTGTCAATGAAACACAGAAATTGCATCGGAATAAAATAGAAAAGGCACAATGCCTACTTAAGTACAAGATATCCGACTCTTCTTACTGTATATGTTTTGAACCATTCCTGTGACACTAGTTATAGATTCCGATGCTTCACTTCAGGTTTACTGTATCCCTCTGACATTCTTATTGACAATTAAACACAGAAATTGCTTCGGAGTTAAATACAAAAGGCACAATGCCGACTTAAGTACAAGAAAACTGACACTTCTTACTGTCTATGTTTTGAACCATTCCTGCGACACTAGGTATGGATTCTGATGCTTCACTTCAGGTTTACTGTATCCCTCTGACGTTCTTATTGACGATGAAACACAGAAATTGCATCGGAATTAAATACAAAGGGCACAATACCGACTTAAGTACAAGAAAACTAACACTTCTTACTGTCTATGTTTTGAACCATTCCTGTGACACTAGTATTAGATTCGGTTGCTTCACTTCAGGTTTACTGTATCCCTGTGACCCTCTTATTGACGATGAAACACAGATATTGCATCGGAATTAAATACAAAAGACACAATGCCGACTTAAGTACAAGAAAACTGACTCTTCTTACTGTCTATGTTTTGAACCATTCCTGTGACACTAGTTAATAGATTTCGATGCTTCACTTCAGGATTACTGTATCCCTTTGGCCTTCTTATTGACGATGAAACACAGAAATTGCATCGGAATTAAATAGAATAGGCACAATGCCGACTTAAGGGCAAGAAAACTGACTCTTCTTACTGTCTATATTTTGAACCATTCCTGCGACACTAGTAATAGATTCCGATGCTTCACATCAGGTTTACCGTATCCCTCGGACCTTCTTATTGACGATGAAACACAGAAATTGCATCGGAATTAAATACAAAGGGCACAATACCGACTTAAGTACAAGGAAACTAACACTTCTTACTGTCTATGTTTTGAACCATTCCTGTGACACTAGTATTAGATTCGGTTGCTTCACTTCAGGTTTACTGTATCCCTGTGACCTTCTTATTGACGATGAAACACAGAAATTGCATCGGAATTATATACAGTAGGCACACTGCCGACTTAAGTACAAGAAAACTGACTCTTCTTACTGTCTATGCTTTAACCATTCCTGTGACACTAGTTATAGATTCCGATGCTTCACATTAGGTTTGCTGTATCCCTCTGACCTTCTTATTGACGATGAAACACAGAAATTGCATCGGGATGAAATACAAAAGGCACAATGCCGACTTAAGTACAAGAAGACTGACTCTTCATACTGTCCATGTTATGAACCATTCCTGTGACACTAGCTATAGATTCCGATTCTTCACTTCTGGTTTACTGAATGCCGCTGATCCCTTCATATTGACGATGAAACACAGAAATTGCATCGGAATTAAATACAAAAGGCACAACGCCGACTCAAATACAAGAAGACTGGCTCTTCTCACTGTCTATGTTTTGAACCTTTCCTGTGAGCCCGGTTTTAGATTCCGATGCTTCACTTCAGGTCTACTGTATCCCTTGGACTTTCTTATTGACGACGTAACACAGAAATTGCATCGGAATTAAATACAAAAGTCACAATGCCGACTCGTGTACAAGAAGACTGGCTCTTCTTACTGTCTATGTTTTGAACCTTTCCTGTGAGCCCGGCTTTAGATTCCGATGCTTCACTTCAGGTCTACTGTATCCCTTGGACTTTCTTATTGACGACGTAACACAGAAATTGCATCGGAATTAAATACAAAAGGCACAATGCCGACTTAAGTACAAGAAAACGGACTCTTCTTGCTGTCTATGTTTGAACCATTCCAGTGACACTAGTTATAGATTCAGATGCTTCACTTCAGGTTTTCTGTATCCCTCGGACCTCCAAATTGACGATGAAACACAGAAATGGCATCGGAATGAAATACAAAAGGCACAATGCCGAATTAAGTACAAGAAAACTGACTCTTCTTACTGTCTATGCTTTGAACCATACCTGTGATACTAGTTATAGATTCCGATGCTTCACTTCAGGTTTACTGTATCCCTCTGACCTTCTTATTGACGATAAAACACAGTAACTGCATCGGAATTAAATACAAAAGGCACAATGCCGACTCAAGTACAAGAAGACTGTCTCTTCTTACTGTCTATGTTTTGAACCTTTCCTGTGAGACCGGTTTTAGATTCCGACGCTTCACTTCAGGTTTACTGTACCCTCTGACCTTCTTGATGACGATGAAACACAGAAAATGCATCGGAATTAAACTCAAAAGGCACAATGCCTACTTAATTACAACAAAACTGACTCTTCTTACTGTCTATGTTTTGAACCATTCCTGTGACACTAGTTATAGATTCCGATGCTTCACTTCAGGTTTACTGTATCTCTCTGACCTTCTTATGGACGAAGAAACACAGAAATTGCATCGGAATTAAATACAGAATGCACAATGCCGACTCAAGTACAAGTAGACTGGCTCTTCTTACCGTCTATGTTTTGAACCTTTCCTGTGAGAGTGGTTTAACATTCCGTTGCTTCACTTCCGGTTTACTGTATGCCATGGACCTTCTTATTGACGACGAAACACAGAAATTGCATCGGAATTAAATACAAAAAGCACAAAGCCGACTCAAATACAAAAGGACTGGCTCTTCTTACTGTCTATGCTTTGAACCTTTCCTGTGAGACCGGGTTTAGATTCCGATGCTTCACTTCAGGTTTACTGTATCCCGTGAACCTTCTTATTGACGAAAAGCAGAAATTACATCGGAATTGAATACAAAAGGCACAATGCCGACTTAAGTGCAAGAAAACTGACACTTCTTACTGTCTATGTTTTGAACCATTCCTGTGACACTAGGTATGGATTCCGACGCTTCACTTCAGGTTTACTGTATCCCTCTGACGTTCTTATTGACAATGAAACACAGAAATTGCATCGGAATAAAATAGAAAAGGCACAATGCCGACTTAAGTACAAGAAAACTGACTCTACTTACTGTCTATGTTTTGAACCATTCCTGTGACACTAGTTATAGATTACGATGCTTCACTTCAGGATTACTGTATCCCTGTGACCCTCTTATTGACGATGAAACACAGAAATTGCATCGGAATTAAATACCAAAGGCACAATACCGACTTAAGTACAAGAAAACTGACTCTTCTTACTGTCTATGTTTTGAACCATTCCTGTGACACTAGTTATAGATTTAGATGCTTCTCTTTAGGTTTACTGTATCCCTCTGACCTTCTTATTGACTATGAAATACAGAAATTGCATCGGAATTAAATACAAAAGGCACAATGCCGACTCAAGTACAAGAAGACTGGCTCTTCTTACTGTCTATGCTTTGAACCTTTCCTGTGAGCCTGGTTTTAGTTTCCGATGCTTCACTTCAGGTTTACTGTATCCCATGGACATTTCTATTGATGACGAAACAGAGAAATTGCATCGGAATTAAATACAAAAGGCACAATGCCGACTTAAGTACAAGAAAACTGACTCTTCTTACTGTCTATGTTTGAACCATCACGGTGACACTAGTTACGAGATTCTGATGCTTCACTTCAGGTTTACTGTATCCCTCTGGATTCCTTATTGACGATGAAACACAGGAATTGCATCGGAATTAAATACAAAATGCACGATGCCGACTTAAGTACAAGAAAATAGACTCTTCTTACTGTGTATATTTTGAACCGTTCCTGTGACACTAGTTATAGATTCCGATGCTTCACTCCAGGTTTACTGTATCCCTCTGACCTTCTTATTGACGATGAAACATAGAAATTGCATCGGAATTAAATAAAATAGGCACAATGCCGACTTAAGAACAAGGAGACTGACTCTTCCTACTGTCTATGTTTTGAACCATTCCTGTGACACTAGTTATAGATTCCGATGCTTCACTTCAGGTTTACTGTATCCCTCTGACCTTCTTATTGACGATGAAACACAGAAATTGCATCGGAATTAGATACAAAAGGCACAATGGTGACTCAAGTCTAAGAAGACTGGCTCTTCTAACTGTCTATGTTTGAACCTTTCCTGTGAGACCGGTTTTAGATTCCGATGCCTCACTTTAGGTTTACTGTATCAATCTGACCTTCTTATTGACGATGGAACATAGAAATTGCATCGGGATTAAATACGAAAGGCACATTGCCGACTTAAGTACAAGAATACGGGCTCTTCTTACTGTCTATGATTTGAACCTTTCCTGTGAGACAGGTTTTAGATTCCGTTGCTTCACTTCCGGTTTACTGTACCCCATGGACCTTCTTATTGACGACGAAACACAGAAATTGCATCGGAATTAAATACAAAAGGCACAATGCCGACTCAAGTACAAGAAAACTGGCTCTTCTTACTGTCTATGTTTTGAACCTTTCCTGTGAGACCGGTTTTAGATTCCGATGCTTCACTTCAGGTTTACTGTATCACGTGGACCTTCTTATTGACGACGAAAAGCAGAAATTGCATTGGAATTGAATACAAAAGGCACAATGCCGACTTAAGTACAAGAAAACTGACACTTCTTACGGTTTATGTTTTGAACCATTCCTGTGACACTAGTTATAGATTCCGATGCTTCACTTCAGGTTTACTGTATCCTTTTGACCTTCTTATTGACGATGAAACACAGAAATAGCATCGGATTTAAATACAAAATCACAATGCTGACTTAAGTACAAGAAAACTGACTCTTCTTACTGTCTATGATTTGAACCATTCCTGTGGCACTAGTTATAGATTCCGATGCTTCACTTCAGGGTTACTGTATCCCTCTAACTTTCTTATTGACGATAAAACACAGAAATTGCATCGGAATTAAATACAAAAGGCACAATGCCGACTTAAGTACAAGAAGACTGGATCTTCTTACTGTCTATGTTTGAACCTTTCCTGTGAGACAAGTTTTAGACTCCGATGCTTCACTTCAGGTTTACCGTATCTCTTGGACCTTCCTATTGACGCCGAAACACAGAAATTGCATCGGAATTAAATAGAGTAGGCACAATGCCGACTTAAGTACAAGAATACTGACTCTTCTTACTGTCTATGTTTTGAACCATTCCTGTGACACTAGTTATAGATTCCGATGCTTCACTTCAGGTTTACTGATTCCCTCTGACCTTCATATTGACGATGAAACACAGAAATTGCATCGGAATTATATACAAAAGGAACAATGCCGACATAAGTTCAAGAAGACTGACTCTTCCTACTGTCTATGCTTTGAACCATTCCTGTGACACTAGTTATAGATTCCGATGTTTCACTTCAGGTTTACTGTATCCCGTGGACCTTCTTATTGACGACGAAAAGCAGAAATTGCATCGGAATTGAATACAAAAGGCACAATGCCAACTTAAGTACAAGAAAACTGACACTTCTTACTGTCTATGTTTTGAACCATTCCTGTGACACTACTTCTAGATACCGAAGCTTCACTTCTGGTTTACTGTATCCCTGTGACCTTCTTATTGACGATGAAACACAGAAAATGCATCGGAATTAAATACAAAAACACAATGCTGACTTAAGTACAAGAAAACTAACTCTTCCTACTGTCTATGTTTTGAACCATTCCTGTGACACTAGTTATAGATTCCGATGCTTCACATTAGGTTTACTGTATCCCTCTAACCTTCTTACTGACGATAACACACAGAAATAGCATCGGAATTAAATACAAAATGCACAATGCCGACTCAAGTACAAGAAGACTGGCTCTTCTTACTGTCTATGTTTTGAACCTTTTCTGTGAGACCGGTTTTAGATTCCGATGCTCACTTCAGGTTTACCGTATTCCTTGGACCTACTCATTGACGCCGAAACACAGAAATTGCATCGGAATTAAATAGAATAAGCATAATGCCGACTTAAGTACAAGAAAACTGACTCTTCTTACTGTCTATGTTTGAACCA
The DNA here is from genome assembly GCF_021461385.2 of Schistocerca piceifrons. Taxonomy (NCBI): domain Eukaryota; kingdom Metazoa; phylum Arthropoda; class Insecta; order Orthoptera; family Acrididae; genus Schistocerca; species Schistocerca piceifrons. The sequence goes on along the minus strand of NC_060141.1, from coordinate 849,218,431 downwards.
TTCCTGTGACACTAGTCATAGATTCCGATGCTTCACTTCAGGTTTACTGTATCCCTCTGACCTTCATAATGACGATGAAACACAGAAATTGCATCGGAATTAAATACAAAAGGCACAATGCCGACTTATGTACAAGAAAACTGACTCTTCTTACTGTCTATGTTTTGAACCATTCCTGTGACACTAGTTATAGATTCCGATTCTTCACTTCAGGTTTACTGTATCCCTGTGACCTTCTTTTTGACGATGAAACACAGAAATTGCTTCGGAATTATATACGGAAGGCACAATGCCGACATAAGTACAAGAAGACTGACTCTTCCTACTGTCTATGTTTTGAACCATTCCTGTGACACTAGTTATAGATTCCGATGCTTCACTTCAGGTTTACTGTATCCCTCTGACCTTCTTATTGACGATGAAACACAGAAATTGCATCGGAATTAAATACAAAAGGCACAATGCATACACAAGTACAAGAAGACTTTCTTCTTTTACTGGCTATGTTTTGAAACATTCCTGTGACACTAGTTATGGATTCCGATGCTTCACTTCAGGTTTACTGTATCCCTCTGACCTTCTTATAGACGATGAAACACAGAAATTGCATCGGAATTATATACAAAACGCACAATGCCGACTTAAGTACAAGAAGACTGACTCTTCTTACAGTCTACGTTTTGTACCATTCCTGTGACACTAGTTATAGATTCCGATGCCTCACTTCAGGTTAACTGTATCCCTTGGATCTTCTTATTGACAGTGAAACACAGAAATTGCATCATAATTAAATACAAAAGGCACAATGCCGACTTAAGTACAAGAAGACTGACTCTTCTTACTGTGTATGGTTTGAACAATTCCTGTGACACTAGTTATAGATTCAGATGCTGCACTTCAGGTATACTGTATCCAGCTGACCTTCTTATTGATGATGAAGCACAGATATTGCATCGGAGTTAAATACAAAAGGCACAATGCCGACTTTAGTACAAGAAGACTGACTCTTCTTACTGTCTATGTTTGAACCATTCCTATGACACTAGTTATAGATTCCGATGCTTCACTTCAGGTTCACTGTATCCCTCTGACCTCCTTCTTGACGATGAAACACAGAAATTGCATCTTAATTAAATACAAAAGGCACAATGTGGACCGAAGTACAAGTAGACTGCCTCTTCTTACTGTCTATGCTTTGAACCATTCCTGTGACACTAGTTATAGATTCCGATGCTTCACTTCAGGTTAACTGTATCCCTCTGACCTCCTTCTTGACGATGAAACACAGAAATTGCATCTTAATGAAATACAAATGCACAATGCCGACTTAAGTACAAGAAGACTGACTCTTCTTATTGTCTATGCTTTGAACCATTGCTGTGACACTAGTTACAGATTCCGATGCTTCACTTCAGGTTTACTGTATCCCTCTTAACTTCTTATTGACGATCAAACACAGAAATTTCTTCGGAATTAATTCAAATGGCACAATGCCGACTCAAGTAATAGAAGACTGGCTCTTCTTACTGCCTATGTGTTGAACCAATCCTGTGACACTAGTAATAGATTCCGCTGCTTCGCTTTAGGTTCACTGTATCCAGCTGACCTTCTTATTGACGATGAAACACAGAAATTGCATCGGAATTATATACAAAAGGCACAATGCCGACTTAGGTACAAGAAGACTGACTCTTCTTACTGTCTATGTTTGAACCACTCCTGTGACACTAGTTATAGATTCCGATGCTTCACTTCCGTTTTACAGTATCACTCTGACCTTCTAATTGACGATGAAACACAGAAATTGCATCGGAATTAAATACGAAAGGCACAATGCCGACTTAAGTTCAAGAAGACTGACTCTTCCTACTGTCTAAGTTTTTGAACCATTCCTGTGAAAGTAGTTTTGGATCCCGATGCTTCATTTCAGGTTTACTGTATCTCTCTGACCTCCTTATTGACGATGAAACACAGAAATTGCATCTTAACTAAATACAAAAGGCAAAATGCAGACTTATGTACAAGAAGACTGACTCTTCTTACTGTGTATGGTTTCAACCACTCCTGTGACACTGGTTATAGATTCAGAAGCTGCACTGCAGGTATACTGTATCCAGCTGACCTTCTTATTGATGATGAAGCACAGAGATTGCATCGGAGTTAAATACAAAAGGCACAATGCTGACTTTAGTACAAGAAGACTGACTCTTCTTACTGTCTATGTTTTGAACCATTCCTGTGACACTAGTTATAGATTCCGATGCTTCACTTGAGTTTTACTGCATCCCTCTGATCTTCTTAATGTCGATGAAACACAGAAATTGCATCGGAATTATATACAAAAGGCACAATGCCCACTGAAGTACAAGAAGACTGACTCTTCCTACTGTCTATGCTTTGAACCGATCCTGTGACACTAGTTATAGATTCCGATGCTTCACTTCAGGTTTACTAAATCCCTCTGACCTTATTAATGACGATGAAACACAGAAATTGCATCGGAATTATATACAGAAGGCACACTGCCGACTTAAGTACAAGAAAACTGACTCTTCCTACTGTCTATGTTTTTAACCATTCCTGTGACACTAGTTATAGATTCCGATGCTTCACTTCAGGTTTACTGTATCCCTCTGACCTTCTTGTTGAGGATGAAACCCAGAAAGTGCATCGGAATTAAACTCAAAAGGCACAATGCCGATTTAATTATAAGAAAAGGGACTCTTCTTACTGTCTATGTTTTGAACCATTCCTGTGACACTAGTTAAAGATACCGATGCTTCACTTCAGGTTTACTGTATCCCACTGACCTTCTTATGGACGATGAAACACAGAAATTGCATCGGAATTAAATACAAAAGGCACAATGCCGATTCAAGTACAAGAAGACTGGCTCTTCTTACTGTCTATGTTTTGAACCTTTCCTGTGAGACAGGTTATAGATTCCGTTGCTTCACTTCCGGTTTACTGTATCCCTCTGACCTTCTTATTGACGATGAAACACAGAAATTGCATCGGAATTAATTAGAATAGGCACAATGCCGACTTAAGAGCAAGAAAACTGACTCTTCTTACTGTCTATGTTTTGAACCATTCCTGTGACACTAGTTCTAGATTCCGATGCTTCACTTCTGGTTTACTGTATCCCTGTGACCTTTTTATTGACGATGAAACACAGAAATTGTATCGGTATTAAATACAAAATCACAATGCTGACTTAAGTATAAGAAAACTGACTCTTCTTACTGTCTATGTTTTGAACCATTCCTGTGACACTAGTTATTGATGCCGATGCTTCACTTCAGGTGTACTGTATCCCTCGGACCTCCTTATTGACGATGAAACACAGAAATTGCATAGGAATTATATACAAAAGGCACAATGCCGACTCTAGTACAGGAAGACTGGCTCTTCTTACTGTCTATGTTTTGAACCTTTCCTGTGAGCCCGGTTTTAGATTCCGATGCTTCACTTCAGGTTTACTGTATCCCTTGGACTTTCTTATTGACGACGTAACACAGAAATTGCACCGGAATTAAATACAAAAGGCACAATGCCGAGTTAAGTACAAGAAAACTGACTCTTCTTGCTGTCTACGTTTGAACCATTCCAGTGACACTCGTTATAGATTCAGATGCTTCACTTCATGTTTTCTGTATCCCTCGGACCTCCTTACTGACGATGAGACACAGAAATTGCATCGGAATTAAATACAAAAGGCACAATGCCGAATTAAGTACAAGAAAACTGACTCTTCTTACTGTCTATGATTTGAACCTTGCCTGTGAGACCGGTTTTAGATTCCGATGCTTCACTTCAGGTTTACTGTACCCTCTGACCTTCTTGTTGACGATGAAACACAGAAAGTGCGTCTTAATTAAACTCAAAAGGCACAATGCCGACTTAATTACAACAAAACCGACTCCTCTTACTGTCTATGTTTTGAACCATTCCTGTGTTACACTAGTTATAGATTCCGATGCTTCACTTCAGGTTCAGTGTATCCCTCTGACCTTCTTATTTACGATGAAACACAGAAATTGCATCGGAATTAAATACAAAATGCACAATGCCGACTCAAGTACAAGAAGACTGGCTCTTCTTACTGTCTATGGTTTGAACCTTTCCTGTGAGAGAGGTTTTACATTCCGTTGCCTCACTTCCGGTTTACTGTATGCCATGGACCTTCTTATTGACGACGAAACACAGAAATTGCATCGGAATTAAATACAAAAGGCACAATGCCGACTTAAGTACAAGAGGACTGGCTCTTCTTACTGTCTATGTTTTGAACCTTTCCTGTGAGACCGGGTTTTGATTCCGATGATTCACTTCAGGTTTACTGTATCCCGTGAACCTTCTTATTGTCGACGAAAAGCAGAAACTGCATCGGAATTGAATACAAAAGGCACAATGCCGACTTCAGTACAAGAAAACTTACACTTCTTACTGTCTATGTTTTGCACCATTCCTGTGACACTAGGTATGGATTCCGATGCTTCACTTCAGGTTTACAATATCACTCTGACGTTCTTATTGACAATGAAAGACAGAAATTACATCGGAATAAAATAGAAAAGGCACAATGCCGACTTAAGTACAAGAAATCTGACTCTTCTTACTGTCTATGTTTTGAACCATTCCTGTGACACTAGTTATAGATTACGATGCTTCACTTCAGGATTACTGTATCCCTGTGACCCTCTTATTGACGATGAAACACAGAAATTGCATCGAAATTAAATACCAAAGGCACAATGCAGACTTAAGTACAAGAAAACTGACTCTTCTTACAGTCTATGCTTTGAACCATTCCTGTGACACTAGTTATAGATTCAGATGCTTCACGTTCGGTTTACTGTATCCCTCTGACCTCCTTATTGACGATGAAACACAGAAATTGCATCGGAATTAAATACAAAAGGCACAATGCCGACTCAAGTACAAGAAGACTGGCTCTTCTTACTGTCTATGCTTTGAACCTTTCCTGTGAGCCCGGTTTTAGATTCCGATGCTTCACTTCAGGTTTACTGTATCCCTCTTAACTACTTATTGACGATCAAACACAGAAATTTCATCGGAATTAATTCAAATGGCACAATGCCAACTCAAGTAATAGAAGACTGGCTCTTCTTACTGCCTATGTGTTGAACCAATCCTGTGACACTAGTAATAGATTCCGTTGCTTCACTTTAGGTTCACTGTATCCAGCTGACCTTCTTATTGACGATGAAACACAGAAATTGCATCGGAATTATATACAAAAGGCACAATGCCGACTTAGGTACAAGAAGACTGACTCTTCTTACTGTCTATGTTTGAACCACTCCTGTGACACTAGTTATAGATTCCGATGCTTCACTTCCGTTTTACAGTATCCCTCTGACCTTCTAATTGACGATGAAACACAGAAATTGCATCGGAATTAAATACGAAAGGCACAATGCCGACTTAAGTTCAAGAAGACTGACTCTTCCTACTGTCTAAGTTTTGAACCATTCCTGTGAAACTAGTTTTGGATTCCGATGCTTCATTTCAGGTTTACTGTATCTCTCTGACCTCCTTATTGACGATGAAACACAGAAATTGCATCTTAACTAAATACAAAAGGCAAAATGCAGACTAATGTACAAGAAGACTGACTCTTCTTACTGTGTATGGTTTCAACCACTCCTGTGACACTGGTTATAGATTCAGATGCTGCACTTCAGGTATACTGTATCCAGCTGACCTTCTTATTGATGATGAAGCACAGAGATTGCATCGGAGTTAAATACAAAAGGCACAATGCCGACTTTAGTACAAGAAGACTGACTCTTCTTACTGTCTATGTTTTGAACCATTCCTGTGACACTAGTTATAGATTCCGATGCTTCACTTGAGTTTTACTGCATCCCTCTGATCTTCTTATTGACGATGAAACACAGGAATTGCATCGGAATTATATACAAAAGGCACAATGCCCACTGAAGTACAAGAAGACTGACTCTTCCTACTGTCTATGTTTTGAACCGATCCTGTGACACTAGTTATAGATTCCGATGCTTCACTTCAGGTTTACTAAATCCCTCTGACCTTATTATTGACGATGAAACACAGAAATTGCATCGGAATTATATACAGAAGGCACACTGCCGACTTAAGTACAAGAAAACTGACTCTTCCTACTGTCTATGTTTTTAACCATTCCTGTGACACTAGTTATAGATTCCGATGCTTCACTTCAGGTTTACTGTATCCCTCTGACCTTCTTGTTGACGATGAAACCCAGAAAGTGCATCGGAATTAAACTCAAAAGGCACAATGCCGATTTAATTATAAGAAAAGGGACTCTTCTTACTGTCTATGTTTTGAACCATTCCTGTGACACTAGTTAAAGATACCGATGCTTCACTTCAGGTTTACTGTATCCCACTGACCTTCTTATGGACGATGAAACACAGAAATTGCATCGGAATTAAATACAAAAGGCACAATGCCGATTCAAGTACAAGAAGACTGGCTCTTCTTACTGTCTATGTTTTGAACCTTTCCTGTGAGACAGGTTATAGATTCCGTTGCTTCACTTCCGGTTTACTGTATCCCTCTGACCTTCTTATTGACGATGAAACATAGAAATTGCATCGGAATTAATTAGAATAGGCACAATGCCGACTTAAGAGCAAGAAAACTGACTCTTCTTACTTTCTATGTTTTGAACCATTCCTGTGACACTAGCTCTAGATTCCGATGCTTCACTTCTGGTTTACTGTATCCCTGTGACCTTTTTATTGACGATGAAACACAGAAATTGCATCGGTATTAAATACAAAATCACAATGCTGACTTAAATATAAGAAAACTGACTCTTCTTACTGTCTATGTTTTGAACCATTCCTGTGACACTAGTTATTGATTCCGATGCTTCACTTCAGGTTTACTGTATCCCTCGGACCTCCTTATTGACGATGAAACACAGAAATTGCATAGGAATTATATACAAAAGGCACAATGCCGACTCTAGTACAGGAAGACTGGCTCTTCTTACTGTCTATGTTTTGACCTTTCCTGTGAGCCCGGTTTTAGATTCCGATGCTTCACTTCAGGTTTACTGTATCCCTTGGACTTTCTTATTGACGACGTAACACAGAAATTGCACCGGAATTAAATACAAAAGGCACAATGCCGAGTTAAGTACAAGAAAACTGACTCTTCTTGCTGTCTACGTTTGAACCATTCCAGTGTCACTAGTTATAGATTCAGATGCTTCACTTCATGTTTTCTGTATCCCTCGGACCTCCTTATTGACGATGAGACACAGAAATTGCATCGGAATTAAATACAAAAGGCACAATGCCGAATTAAGCACAAGAAAACTGACTCTTCTTACTGTCTATGTTTTGAACCTTGCCTGTGAGACCGGTTTTAGATTCCGATGCTTCACTTCAGGTATAGTGTACCCTCTGACCTTCTTGTTGACGATGAAACACAGAAAGTGGGTCGGAATTAAACTCAAAAGGCACAATGCCGACTTAATTACAACAAAACCGACTCTTCTTACAGTCTATGTTTTGAACCATTCCTGTGACACTAGTTATAGATTCCGATGCTTCACTTCAGGTTCACTGTATCCCTCTGACCTTCTTATTTACGATGAAACACAGACATTGCGGAATTAAATACAAAATGCACAATGCCGACTCAAGTACAAGAAGACTGGCTCTTCTTACTGTCTATGGTTTGAACCTTTCCTGTGAGAGAGGTTTTACATTCCGTTACCTCACTTCCGGTTTACTGTATGCCATGGACCTTCTTATTGACGACGAAACACAGAAATTGCATCGGAATTAAATACAAAAGGCACAATGCCGACTTAAGTACAAGAGGACTGGCTCTTCTTACTGTCTATGTTTTGAACCTTTCCTGTGAGACAGGGTTTTGATTCCGATGCTTCACTTCAGGTTTACTGTATCCCGTGAACCTTCTTATTGTCGACGAAAAGCAGAAACTGCATCGGAATTGAATACAAAAGGCACAATGCCGACTTAAGTACAAGAAAACTGACACTTCTTACTGTCTATGTTTTGCACCATTCCTGTGACACTAGGTATGGATTCCGATGCTTCACATCAGGTTTACAGTATCACTCTGACGTTCTTATTGACAATGAAAGACAGACATTACATCGGAATAAAATAGAAAAGGCACAATGCCGACTTAAGTACAAGAAATCTGACTCTTCTTACTGTCTATGTTTTGAACCATTCCTGTGACACTAGTTATAGATTCAGATGCTTCACGTTCGGTTTACTGTATCCCTCTGACCTCCTTATTGACGATGAAACACAGAAATTGCATCGGAATTAAATACAAAAGGCACAATGCCGACTCAAGTACAAGAAGACTGGCTCTTCTTACTGTCTATGCTTTGAACCTTTCCTGTGAGCCCGGTTTTAGATTCCGATGCTTCACTTCAGGTTTACTGTATCCCATGGACATTTCTATTGATGACGAAACACAGAAATTGCATCGGAATTAAATACAAAAGGCACAATGCCGACTTAAGTACAAGAAAACTGACTCTTCTTACTGTCTATGTTTGAACCATTCCGGTCACACTAGTTAATAGATTCCGATGCTTCACTTCAGGTTTACTGTATCCCTCTGGCCTCCTTATTGACGATGAAACACAGGAATTGCATCGGAATTAAATACAAAATGTACGATGCCAACTTAAGTACAAGAAAACAGACCCTTCTTACTGTGTATGTTTTGAACCGTTCCTGTGACACTAGTTATAGATTCCGATGCTTCACTCCAGGTTTACTGTATCCCTCTGACCTTCTTATTGACGATGAAACACAGAAATTGCATCGAAATTATATAGAATAGGCACAATGCCGACTTAAGAGCAAGAAAACTGACTCTTCTTACTGTCTATGTTTTGAACCATTCCTGTGACACTAGTTATAGATTCCGAAGCTTCACTTCAGGTTTAGCGTATCCTTTGGACCTTCTTATTGACTATGATACACAGAATTTGCATCGGAATTAAATACAAAAGGCACAATGCCGACTTAAGTACAAGAAGACTGACTCTTCTTACTGTCTATGTTTCGAGCAATTCAGGTGACACTAGTTATAGATTCCGATGCTTCACTTCAGGTTTACTGTATCCCTTGGTCCTTCTTATCGACGATGAAACACAGAATTAGCATCGAAATTAAATACAAAAAGCACAATGCCGACTTAGGAACAAGAAGACAGATTCATCTTACTGTCTATGCTTTTGAACCATTCCTGTGACACTAGTTATAGATTCCGATGCATCGCTTCAGGTTTACTGTATCCCTTGGACCTTCTTATTGACGACGAAACACAGAAATTGAATCGGGATTAAATACAAAAGGCACAATGCCGACTTAAGTAAAAGAAGACTGACTCTTCCTACTGTCTACGTTTTAACCATTCCTGTGACACTAGTTATAGATTCCGATGCTTCACTTCATGTTTACTGTATCCCTCTGACCATCTTATTGACGATGAAACACAGAAATTGCAACGGAATTAAATACAAAAGTCACAATGCCGACTCAAATACAAGATGACCGCCTCTTCATACTCTCTATGTTTAGAACCTTTCCTGTGAGACCGGTTTTAGTTTCCGATGCTTCACTCCAGGATTACTGTACCCCTTGGACCTTCTTATTGACGACGATACACCGAAATTGCCTCGGAATTAAATAGAAAAGGCACAATGCCGACATAAGTACAAGAAGACTGACTCTTCTTACTGACTATGATTTGAAGATTTCCTGTGAGACCAGTTTTAGATGCCGATGCTTCACTATATATTTACTGTTTCCCTTGGACCTTCTTGTTGATGATGAAACACAGAAATTGCATCGTAATTAAATACAAAAGGCACCATGCCGACATAAGTACAAGAAGACTGACTCTCCTTGCTGTGTATGTTTTGAACCATTCCTGTGACACTAGTTATAGATTCCGATGCTTCACTTCAGGTTTACTGTATCCCTCTGACCCTCTTATTGACGATGAAACACAGTAATTGCATCGGAATTAAATACAAAATGCACAATGCCGAATCATATACAAGAAGACTGACTCTTGTTACTGTCTATGTTTTGACTCTTTCCTGTGACACTAGATATAGATTCCGATGCTTCACTTCAGGTTTACTGTATCCCTTGGACCTACTTTTTGACGGTGAGACACAGAAATTGCATCGCACTTATATAGAAATGGCACAATGCCGACTTATGTACAAGAAGACTGACTCTTCCTATTATCTATGCTTTGAACCATTCCTGTGACACTAGTTATAGATTCCGATGCTTTACTTCAGGTTTACTGCATCCCTCTGACATTCTTATTGACGATGAAACACAGAAATTGCTTCGGAATTAAATACAAACGGCACAGTGCCGACGTAAGTACAAGAAGACTGACTCTTCTTACTGACTATGTTGCGAACATTTCCTGTGAGTCCAGTTTTAGATTCCGATTTTTCCCTATAAGTTTACTGTATCCCTTGGATCTTCTTGTTATTGATGAAACACAGAAAATCCATCGGAATTAAATACAAAAGGCACAATGCCGACTTAAGTATAAGAGGACTGACACTTCTTACTGACTATTATTTAAATAATTCTGTGAGACCAGTTTTAGATTCCGATGCTTCACTTCAGGTTTACTGTATCCCCTGGACCTTCTTATTGACATCGAAACACAGAAATTGCATCGGAATTACATAGAAAAGGTACAATGCCGATTTAAGTACAAGAAGACTGAATCTTCTTACTGACTATGTTGTGAACATTTGCTGTGAGACCAGTTTTAGATTCCGATGCTTCACTATATGTTTACTGTATCCCTTGGACCTTCTTATTGACGATGAAACACAGAAATTGAATCGGAATTTCATACAAAAGGCACAATGCCGACTTAAGTACAAGAAGACTGACTATTCCTACTGTCTATGTTTTAACCATTGCTGTGACACTAGTTATAGACTGCGACGCTTCACTTCTGGTTTACTGTATCCCTCTGACCCACTTATTGACGATGAAACACAGAAATTGCATCGGAATTAAATGCAAAAGGCACAATGCCGACTGAAATACAAGATGACTGGCTCCTCTTACTCTCTATGTTTTGAGCCTTTCCTGTGAGACCGGTTTTAGATTTCGTCGCTTCACTTCAGGTTTACTGTATCCCTTGGACCGTCTTATTGACGACGAAACATAGAAATTGCATCGGAAATAAATAGAAAAGCACATTGCCGACTTAAGTACAAGAAGACTGACTCTTCTTACCGACTCTATTTTGAACATTACCTGTAAGACCAGTTTTAGATTCCGATGCTTCACTATATGTTTACTGTATCCCTTGGACCTTCTTAATGACGATGAAACACAGAAATTGAATCGGAATTACATACAAAAGGCACAATGCCGACTTAAGTACAAGAAGACTGACTCTTCCTACAGTCTATCTTTTAACCATTCCTGTGACACGAGTTATAGACTCCGACGCTTCACTTCTGGTTTACTGTATCCCTCTGACCCACTTATTGACGATGAAACACAGAAATTGCATAGGAATTAAATGCAAAAGGCACAATGCCGTCTCAAATACAAGATGACTGGCTCCTCTTACTCTCTATGTTTTGAGCCTTTCCTGTGAGACCGGTTTTAGATTCCGATGCTTCACTTCAGGTTTACTGTATCTCTTGGACCTTCTTATTGACGATGAAACACAGAAATTGCATCGGAATTAAATACGAAACTCACAATGCCGTATTAAGTACAAGAAGACTGACTCTTCCAACTGTCTATATTTTGAACCATTCCTGTGACACTAGTTATAGATTCCGATGCATCACTTCAGATTTACTGTATCCCTTGGACCTTCTTATTGACGATGAAACACAGAAATTGCATCGGAATTAAATACGAAACTCACAATGATGTCTTAAGTACAAGAAGACTGACTCTTCCAACTGTCGATGTTTTGAACCATTCCTGTGACACTAGTTATAGAATCCGATGCATCACTTCAGATTTACTGTATCCCTTGGACCTTCTTATTGACGATGAAACACAGAAATTGCATCGGAATTAAATACGAAACTCACAATGATGTCTTAAGTACAAGAAGACTGACTCTTCCAACTGTCTATGTTTTCAACCATTCATGTGACACTAGTTATAGATTCCGATGCATCACTTCAGATTTACTGTATCCCTTGGACCTTCTTATTGACGATGAAACACAGAAATTGCATCGGAATTAAATACAAAAGGCACAATACCGAGTTAAGTACAAGAAGACTGACTCTTCTTATTGTCTACGTTTTGAACCATTCCTGTGACACTAGGTATAGATTTCGATGCTTCACTTCAGGTTTACTGTATCCCTCTGACCTTCGTATTGACGACGAAACACAGAAATTGCATAGGAATTAAATAGAAAAGGCACAATGCCGAATTAAGTACAATAAGACTGTCTCTTCTTACTGTCTATGTTTGAACCTTTCCCGTGACTCTAGTTATAGATTCCGATGCTTCAATTTAGGTTTACTGTATCCCTTGGACTTTCTTATTGACGACGAAACACAGAATTTATATCGGAATTAAATAGAAAAGGCACAATGCCGACTTAAGTACAAGAAGACTGACTCTTCCTACTGTATATGATTTGAACCATTCCTGAGACACTAGTCATAGATTGCGATGCTTCACTTCAGGTTTACTGTATCCCTCTGACATTCTTATTGACGATGAAACACAGATACTGCATCGGAATTAAATAGAAAAGGCACAATGCAGACTTAAAGACAAGAAGACTGACTCTTCTTATTGTCTATATTTTGAACCATTCCTGTGACACTAGTTATAGATTTCGATGCTTCACTTCAGGTTTACTGTATCCCCTGGACTTTCTTATTGACGTCGAAACACAGAAATTGCATCGGAATTAAATACAATATCCACAATGCCGACTTAAGTTCAAGAAGACTATTTATTCCTACTCTCTATATTTTGAACCATTCCTGTGACACTAGTTATACATTCCGATGCTTCACTTCAGGTTTTCTGTATCCCTTGGACCTTCTTATTGACGACGAAACACAGAAATTTCATCGGAAATAAATAGAAAAGGCACAATGAAGGCTTAAGTACAAGAAGACTGACTCTTCTTACTGACTGTGTTTTGAACCAATTTTCTGTGACACTAGTTATAGATTCCGATGCTTCACTTCAGGTTTACTGTATCCCTCTGACATTCTTATTGACGATGAAACACAGAAATTGCATCGGAATTAAATAGAAAAGGCACAATGCCGACTTAAGTACCAAAAGACTGACTCTTCTTACTGTCTATATTTTGAACAATTGCTGTGACACTAGCTATAGATTCCGATGCTTCACTTCAGGTTTACTGTATCACCTGGACCTTCTTATTGACGACGAATCACAGAAGTTGCATCGGAATTAAATAGAAAATGCACAATGCCGACTTAAGTACAACTAGACTGACTCTTCTTACTGTCTATGGTTTGATCATTTCCTGTGAGACCAGTTTTAGATTCCGGTGCTTTACTATATGATTACTGTATGCCTCTGACCTTCTTATTGACGATTAAACAGAGAAATTGCTTCGGAATTAAAAACAAAAGGCACAATGCCCACTCAAGTACAAGAAGACTTTCTCTTCTTACTGCCTGTGTTTTGAACCTTTCCTGTGAGACCGGTTTTAGATTCCGATGCTTCACTTGAGGTTTACTGTATCCCATGAACCTTCTTATTGACGTCGAAACAAAGAGATTGCATCGGAATTAAATAGAAAAGGCACAATACCGACTTAAGTACAAGAAAACTGACTCTTCTTACTGTCTATGTTTTGAAGAATTCCTGTGACACTAGTTATAGATTCCGATGCGTCACTTAAAGTTTTCTGTATCCCTCTGACCCTCTTAATGACGATGAAAGACAGAAATTGCATCGGAAATAAATAGAAATGGCACAATGCCGACCCGAGTACATGTAGACTGGCTCTTCTTACTGTCTATGTTATGAAGCTTTACTGTGAGACCGGTTTCAGATTCCGATGCTTCACTTCAGGTTTACTGTATACCTTGGACCTCCATATTGACGATGAAACACAGAAATTGCATCAGAATTAAATACAAAAGGCACAATGCCGACTTAAGTACATGAAGACTCACTCTTCCTACTGACTGTGATTTCAACATTTCCTGTGCGACCAGTTTTAAATTCCGATGCTTCACTATATGTTTACTGTATCCCTTGGACCTTCTTATCGACAATGAAACACAGAAATTGCATCAGAATTAAATACAAGAGGCACCATGCCGACTTAAGTACATGAAGACGCACTCTTCCTACTGACTATGATTTCAACATTTCCTGGGAGACCAGTTTTAGATTCCGATGCTTCACTATATGTTTACTGTATCCCTTGGACCTTCATATTGACGACGAAACACAGAAATTGCATCGGAATTAAATAGAAAAGGCACAATGCCGACTTAAGTTCAAGACGACTAACCTTTCCTACTCTCTATGCTTTGAACGATTCCTGTGACACTAGTTATAGATTCCGATGCATTACTTCAGGTTTACTGTTTCCCTTGGTCCTTCATATTGACGACAAAACACAGAAATTGCATCGGAATTAAATAGAAAAGGCACAATGCCGACTTACGTACAAGAAGACTGACTCTTACTACTGTCTATGTTTTGAACCATTCCTGTGATATTAGTTATAGATTCCGATGCTTCACTTCAGGTTTACTGTATCCCACTGACATTCTTATTGACGATGAAACTCAGAAATTGCATCGGAATTAAATAGAAAAGGCACAATTCCGACTTAAGTACCAAAAGACTGACTCTTCTTACTGTCTATATTTTGAACCATTCCTGTGACACTAGTTATAGATTCCGATGCTTCACTTCAGGCTTACTGCATCCCCTGGACCTTCTTATTGACGACGAAACACAGAAATTGCATCGGAATTAAATAGAAAAGGCACAATGCCGACTTAAGTAGAAGAAGACTGACTCTTCTTACTGACTATGGTTTGAACATTTCCTGTGAGACCAGTTTTAGATTCCGGTGCTTCACTATATGAATACTGTATGCCTCTGACCTTCTTATTGACGATTAAACAGAGAAATTGCTTCGGAATTAAATACAAAACGCACAATGCCGACTCAAGTACAAGAAGACTGTCTCTTCTTACTGCCTGTGTTTTGAACCTTTCCTGTGAGACAGATTTTGGATTCCGATGCTTCACTTCAGGTTTACTGTATCCCATGGACATTCTTATTGACGTCGAAACAAAGAGATTGCATCGGAATTAAATAGAATAGGCACAATGCCGACTTAAGTACAAGAAAACTGACTCTTCTTACTGACTATGTTTTGACCATTTCCTGTGAGACCAGTTTTAGATTCTGATGCTTCACTATATGTTTACAGTATCCCTTGGACCTTCTTGTTGACGATGAAACAAAGAAATTGCATCGGAATTGAATACAAAAGGCACAATGCCGACTTAAGTACCAGAAGACTGACTCTTCTTACTGACTATCTTTTGAACATTTCCTGTGAGACCAGTTTTAGATTTATATGATTCACTATATGTTTACAGTATCCCTTGGACCTTCTTATTGACGATGAAACACAGAAATTGCATCGGAATTAAATACAAAACGCACAATGCCGACTTAAGTACATGAAGACTGACTCTTCTTACTGTCTATGTTTTGAACCTTTCGTGTGACACTAGTTATAGATTCCGATGCTTCAGTTTAGGTTTACTGTATCCCTTGGACCTTCTTATTGACGACGAAACACAGAAATTGCATCGGAATTAAATAGAAAAGGCACAATGCCGACTTAAGTACAAGAAGACTGACTCTTTCTACTGTATATGTTTTGAACCATTCCTGAGACACTAGTTATAGATTCCGATGCTTCACTTCAGATTTTCTGTATCCCTCTGACATTCTTATTGGCGATGAAACACAGAAATTGCATCGGAATTAAATAGAAAAGGCACAATGCCGACTTAAAAAAAGAAGATTGACTCTTCTTACTGTCTATATTTTGAACCATTCCTGTGACACTAGTTATAGATTCCGATGCCTCACTTCAGGTTTACTGTATCCCCTGGACCTTCTTATTGGCGAAGAAACACAGAAATTGCATCGGAATTAAATAGAAAAGGCACAATGCCGACTTAAGTACATGAAGACTGACTCTTCTTACTGTCTATGTTTTGAACCTTTCGTGTGACACTAGTTATAGATTCCGATGCTTCAATTTAGGTTTACTGTATACCTTGGCCCTTCTTATTGACGACGAAACACAGAAATTGAATCAGAATTAAATAGAAAAGGCACAATGCTGACGTAAGTACAAGAAAACTAACTCTTCTTAATGTCTATGGTTTGAACATTTCCTGTGAGACCAGTTTTAGATTCCGATGCTTCACTATATGTTTACTGTATCCCTTGGACTTCTTATTGACGATGAAACACAGAAATTGCATCAGAATTAAATACAAAAGGCACAATGCCGACTTAAGTACATGAAGACTCACTCTTCCTACTGATTATGATTTCAACATTTCCTGTGAGACCAGTTTTAGATTCCGATGCTTCACTATATGTTCACTGTATCCCTTGGACCTTCTTATCGACAAAGAAACACAGAAATTGCATCGGAATTAAATAGAAAAGGCACAATGCCGACTTAAGTACAAGAAAACTGACTTTTCTTACTGTCTGTGTTTTTAACCATTCCTGTGACACTAGTTACACATTCCGATGCTTCACTTCAGGTTTACTGTATCCCTCTGACCTTCTTATTGACCATGAAACACAAAATTGGATCGGAATTAAATACAAAAGGCGAAGTGACGACTTAAGTACAAGAAAACTGACTCTTCTCACTGTCTTTGTTTTGAACCATTCCTGTGACACTAGTTATGGATTTCGATGCTTCACTTCAGGTTTACTGTATCCCTCTGACCATCTTATTGACGTTGAAACACTGAATTTGAATCAGAATTAAATACAAAACGCACAATGCCGACTTAAGTACAAGAAGACTGACTCTTCTTACTGACTATGTTTTGAACATTTCCTGTGAGACCAGTTTTAGATTCTGATGATTCACCATATGCTTACAGTATCCCTTGGACCTTCTTATTGACGATGAAACACAGAAATTGCATCGGAATTGAATACAAAAGGCACAATGCCGACTTAAGTACCAGAAGACTGACTCCTCTTACTGACTATCTTTTGGACATTACCTGTGAGACCAGTTTTAGATTCCGATGCTTCACTATATGTTTACTGTATCCCTTGGACTTTCTTATTGTCGATGAAACACAGAAATTGCATCGGAATTAAATACAAAACGCACAATGCCGACTTAAGTACAAGAAGACTGACTCTTCTTACTGACTATGCTTTGAACATTTCCTGTGAGACCAATTTTAGATTCCGATCCTTCACCGTATGTTAACTGTATCCCTTGGACCTTCTTATTGACGATGAAACACAGAAATTGTATCAGAATTAAATACAAAAGGCACAAAGCCGACTTAAGTACATGAAGACTCACTCTTCCTACTGACTATGATTTCAACATTTCCTGTGCGACCAGTTTTAAATTCCGATGCTTCACTATATGTTTACTGTATCCCTTGGACCTTCTTATCGACAATGAAACACAGAAATTGCATCAGAATTAAATACAAGAGGCACAATGCCGACTTAAGTACATGAAGACTCACTCTTCCTACTGACTATGATTTCAACATTTCCTGGGAGACCAGTTTTAGATTCCGATGCTTCACTATATGTTTACTGTATCCCTTGGACCTTCATATTGACGACGAAACACAGAAATTGCATCGGAATTAAATAGAAAAGGAACAATGCCGACTTAAGTTCAAGACGACTAACCTTTCCTACTCTCTATGCTTTGAACCATTCCTGTGACACTAGTTATAGATTCCGACGCATTACTTCAGGTTTACTGTATCCCTTGGACCTACTTATTGACGACGAAACACTGATATTGCATCGGAATGAAATAGAAAAGGCACAATGCCGACTTTTGTACAGGATGACTGACTCTTCTTACTTTCTATGTGTTGAACCTTTCCTGTGACACTAGTTATAGATTCCGATGCTTCACTTTAGGTTTACTGTTTCCCTTGGTCCTTCATATTGACGACAACACACAGAAATTGCATCGGAATTAAATAGAAACGGCACAATGCCGACTTACGTACAAGAAGACTGACTCTTACTACTGTCTATGTTTTGAACCATTCCTGTGATATTAGTTATAGATTCCGATGCTTCACTTCAGGTTTACTGTATCCCACTGACATTCTTATTGACGATGAAACTCAGAAATTGCATCGGAATTAAATAGAAAAGGCACAATTCCGACTTAAGTACCAAAAGACTGACTCTTCTTACTGTCTATATTTTGAACCATTCCTGTGACACTAGTTATAGATTCCGATGCTTCACTTCAGGCTTACTGCATCCCCTGGACCTTCTTATTGACGACGAAACACAGAAATTGCATCGGAATTAAATAGAAAAGGCACAATGCCGACTTAAGTAGAAGAAGACTGACTCTTCTTACTGACTATGGTTTGAACATTTCCTGTGAGACCAGTTTTAGATTCCGGTGCTTCACTGTATGATTACTGTATGCCTCTGACCTTCTTATTGACGATTAAACAGAGAAATTGCTTCGGAATTAAATACAAAAGGCACAATGCCGACTCAAGTACAAGAAGACTGTCTCTTCTTACTGCCTGTGTTTTGAACCTTTCCTGTGAGACAGATTTTGGATTCCGATGCTTCACTTCAGGTTTACTGTATCCCATGGACATTCTTATTGACGTCGAAACAAAGAGATTGCATCGGAATTAAATAGAAAAGGCACAATGCCGACTTAAGTACAAGAAAACTGACTCTTCTTACTGACTATGTTTTGACCATTTCCTGTGAGACCAGTTTTAGATTCTGATGCTTCACTATATGTTTACAGTATCCCTTGGACCTTCTTGTTGACGATGAAACACAGAAATTGCATCGGAATTGAATACAAAAGGCACAATGCCGACTTAAGTACCAGAAGACTGACTCTTCTTACTGACTATCTTTTGAACATTTCCTGTGAGACCAGTTTTAGATTTCTATGCTTCACTATATGTTTACAGTATCCCTTGGACCTTCTTATTGACGATGAAACACAGAAATTGCATCGGAATTAAATACAAAACGCACAATGCCGACTTAAGTACATGAAGACTGACTCTTCTTACTGTCTATGTTTTGAACCTTTCGTGTGACACTAGTTATAGATTCCGATGCTTCAGTTTAGGTTTACTGTATGCCTTGGACCTTGTTATTGACGACGAAACACAGCAATTGCATCGGAATTAAATAGAAAAGGCACAATGCCGACTTAAGTACAAGAAGACTGACTCTTTCTACTGTATATGTTTTGAACCATTCCTGAGACACTAGTTATAGATTCCGATGCTTCACTTCAGATTTCCTGTATCCCTCTGACATTCTTATTGGCGATGAAACACAGAAATTGCATCGGAATTAAATAGAAAAGGCACAATGCCGACTTAAAACAAGAAGATTGACTCTTCTTACTGTCTATATTTTGAACCATTCCTGTGACACTAGTTATAGATTCCGATGCCTCACTTCAGGTTTACTGTATCCCCTGGACCTTCTTATTGGCGAAGAAACACAGAAATTGCATCAGAATTAAATAGAAAAGGCACAATGCCGACTTAAGTACATGAAGACTGACTCTTCTTACTGTCTATGTTTTGAACCTTTCGTGTGACACTAGTTATAGATTCCGATGCTTCAATTTAGGTTTACTGTATCCCTTGAACCTTCTTATTGACGACGAAACACAGAAATTGAATCAGAATTAAATAGAGTAGGCACAATGCCGACTTAAGTACAAGAAAACTAACTCTTCTTACTGTCTATGTTTTGAACCTTTTCTGTGAGACCAGTTTTAGATTCCGATGCTTCACTTCAGTTACACTGTATCCTTGGACCTTCCATATTGACGATGAAACACAGCAATTGCTTCGGAATTAAATACAAAAGGCACAATGCCGACTTAAGTACAAGAAGACTGACTCTTCTTACTGACTATGTTTTGAACATTTCCTGTGAGACCAGTTTTAGATTCTGCTGCTTCACTATATGTTTACTGTATCCCATGGACCTTCTTATTGACAATGAAACGCAGATATTGCATCAGAATTAAATACAAGAGGCACAATGCCGACTTAAGTACATGAAGACTCACTCTTCCTACTGACTATGATTTCAACATTTCCTGGGAGACCAGTTTTAGATTCCGATGCTTCACTATATGTTTACTGTATTACTTGGACCTTCTTATCGACAATGAAACACAGAAATTGCATCGGAATTAAATACAAAACGCACAATGCCGACTTAAGTACAAGAAGACTGAGTCTTCGTCCTGACTATGATTTGAACATTTCCTGTGAGACCAGTTTTAGATTCCAATGCTTCAATATATGTTAACTGTATACCCTGGACCTTCTTATTGACAATGAAACACAGATATTGCATCAGAATTAAATACAAGAGGCACAATGCCGACTTAAGTACATGAAGACTCACTCTTCCTACTGACTATGATTTCAACATTTCCTGTGAGGCCAGTTTTAGATTCTGATGCTTCACTATATGTTTACTGTATCCCTTGGACCTTCTTATCGACAATGAATCACAGAAATTGCATCAGAATTGAATAGAAAAGGCACAATGCTGACAATAGTAAAAAAAAAAAAAACAGACTCTTCTTACTGTCTATGTTTTTAACCATTCCTGTGACACTAGTTATAGATTCCAATGCTTCACTTCAGGTATACTGTATCTCTCTCACCTTCGTATTGACGATGAAACACAGAAATTGCATCGGAATTAGATGCAAAAGCCACAATGAAGACCCAAGTACAAGAAGACTGGCTCATCTTACTGTCTATGTTTGGAACTTTCCTGTGAGACCGGTTTTAGATTCCGATGCTTCACTTCAGGTTTACTGGATCCCTTGGACCTTCTTATTGACGACGAAACACAGAAATTGCATCGGAATTAAATAGAAAAGCACAATGCCGACTTAAGTTCAAGAAAACTGACTCTTCTTACTGTCTATGTTTTGAACCATTCATGTGACACTAGTTACACATTCCGATTCTTCACTTCAGGTTTACTGTATCCCTCTGACCTTCTTATTGACCATGAAACACAGACATTGCAACGGAATTAAATACAAAAGGCGAAATTCCGACTTAAGTACAAGAAAACTGACTCTTCTTACTGTCTATGCTTTGAACCTTTCCTGTGACACTAGTTATAGATTTAGATGCTTCACTTCAGGTTTACTGTATACCTCTGACCTACTTATTAGCGATGAAACACAGAAATTGCATCGGAATTAAATACAAAAGGCACAATGCCGACTCAAGTACACGAAGACCTGCTCCTCTTACTGCCTGTGCTTTGAAACTTTTCTGTGAGACCGGTTTTAGATTCCGATGCTTCACTTCAGGTTTACTGTATCCCATGGACCTTCTTATTGACGTCGAAACAAAGAAATTGCATCGGAATTAAATAGAAAATGCACAATGCCGACTTAAGTACAAGAAAACTGACTCTTCTTACTGTCTATGTTTGAACCATTCCTGTGACACTAGTGATAGATTCCGATGCTTCACTTCAGGTTTTCTGTATCCATCTGACGTTCTAATTGACAATTAAAGACAGAAATTGCATCGGAATTAAATACAAAAGGAAAAATGCAGACTCAAGTAAAAGTAGACTGGCTCTTCTTACTGTCTATGTTCTGAAGCTTTCCTGTGAGGACCGGTTTCAGATTCCGATGCTTCACTTCAGATTTACAGTATCCCTTGGACCTTCTTATTGACGACGAAACACAGAAATTGCATCGGAATTAAATACAAAAGGCACAATGCCGACTTAAGTACAAGAAGACTGACTCTTTCTACTGTATATGCTTTGAACCATTCCTGAGACACTAGTTATAGATTCCGATGCTTCACTTCAGATTTACTGTATCCCTCTGACATTCTTATTGGCAATGAAACACAGAAATTGCATCGGAATTAAATAGAAAAGGCACAATGCCGACTTAAAAACAAGAAGATTGACTCTTCTTACTGTCTATATTTTGAACCATTCCTGTGACACTAGTTATAGATTCCGATGCTTCACTTCAGGTTTACTGTATCCCCTGGACCTTCTTATTGACGTCGAAACACAGAAATTTGCATCGGAATTAAATAGAAAAGGTACAAAGCCGACTTAAGTGCAAGAAGACTGACTCTTCTTACTGACTGTGTTTTGAACCATTCCTGTGACACTAGTTATAGATTCCGATGCTTCACTTCAGGTTTACTGTATCCCCTGGACCTTCTTATTGGCGAAGAAACACAGAAATTGCATCGTAATTAAATAGAAAAGGCACAATGCCGACTTAAGTACGAGAAGACTGACTCTTCTTACTGACTATGGTTTGAACATATCCTGTGAGACCAGTTTTAGATTCCGGTGCTTCACTATATGATTACTGTATGGCTCTGACCTTCTTATTGACGATTAAACAGAGAAATTACATCGGAATAAAATACAAAAGGCACAATGCCGACTCAAGTACAAGAAAACTAACTCTTCTTACTGTCGATGTTTTGAAACCTTTCCTGTGAGACCAGTTTTAGATTCTGATGCTTCACTATATGTTTGCTGTATCCCTTGGACCTTCTTATTGACGATGAAATACAGAAATTGCATCGGAATTAAATACAAAGGCACAATGCCGACTTAAGTACAAGAAGACTGACTCTTCTTACTGACTATGTTTTGAACATTTCCTGTGAGACCAGTTTTAGATTCTGATGATTCACCATATGTTTACTGTATCCCTTGGACCTTCTCATTGACGATGAAACACAGAAATTGTATCAGAATTAAATACAAAAGGCACAAAGCCGACTTAAGTACATGAAGACTGACTCTTCCTACTGACTATGATTTCAACATTTCCTGTGAGACCAGTATTAGATTCCGATGCTTCACTATATGTTTACTGTATGCCTTGGACCTTCTTATCGACGATGAAACACAGAAATTGTATCGGAATTAAATAGAAAAGGTACAATGCCGACTTAAGTACAAGAAAACTGACTTTTCTTACTGTCTATGTTTTGAACCATTTCTGTGACACTAGTTACACATTCCGATGCTTCACTTCAGGTTTACTGTATCCATCTGACCTTCTTATTGACGATGAAACACAGAAATTGCATCGGAATTAAATACAAAAGGCAAAATGCCGACTTAAGTACAAGAAAACTGACTCTTCTCACTGTCTTTGTTTTGAACCATTCCTGTGACACTAGTTATGGATTTCGATGCTTCACTTCAGGTTTACTGTATCCCTCTGACCTTCTTATTGACGATGAAACACAGAAATTGCATCGGTATTAAAAACATAGGCACAATGCCGACTCAAGTACAAGAAAAATGACTCTTCTTACTGTCTATGTTTTGAAACATTCCCGTGACACTAGTTATAGATTCCGATGATTCAGTTCAGGTTCACTGTATTACTCTGACCTTCATATTGACGATGAAACACAGAAATTGCATCGGAATTAAATACATAGGCACAATTGTGACTCAAGAACATGAAGACTGGCTCTTCCTACTGTCTATGCTTTGAACCATTCCAGTGACACTAGTTTTAGATTCCGATGCTTCACTTCAGGTTAACTGTATCACTCTGACCTTCTTATTGATGATGAAACAAAGAAATTGTATCGGAAATAAATAGAAAAGGCACTATGCCGACTTAAGTACAAGAAAACTGACTCTTCTTACTGTCTATGCTTTGAACCATTCCTGTGACACTAGTTATAGATTCCGATGCTTCACTTCAGGTTGACTGTATCCCTCTGACCTTCTTATTGACGATGAAGCACAGAGGTTGCATCGGAATTAAATACAAAAAGCACTATGCTGACTTAAGTACAAGAAGACTGACTCTTCTTACTGTCAATGTTTTGAACCATTCCTGTGACACTAGTTATAGATTCCGATGCTTCACTTCAGGTTTACTGTATCCCTCTGTCCTTCTCATTGATGATGAAACACAGAAATTGCTTCGGAATTAAATACACAGGCACAATGCCGACTCAAGTACAAGAAGACTGGCCCTTCTAACTGTCTATGTTTGAACCACTCCTGTGACACTAGTTATAGATTCCGATGCTTCACTTCAGGTTTACTGTATCTTTTGGACCATCTTACTGACGATGTAACACAGAAATTGAATCGGAATTAAATACAAAAGGTACAATGATGACTTAAGTACAAGAAGACTGACTCTTCCTACTGTCTATGCTTTGAACCATTCCTGTGACACTAGTTATAGATTCCGATGCTACACTTCATGTTTACTGTATCCTTTTGACCTTCTTATTGCCGATGAATCACAGAAATTCAATCGGAATTAAATATAAAAGTCACACTGCCGACTTAGGTACAAGAAGACTGACACTTCTTACTTTCTATGTTATGAACCATTCCTGTAACACTATTTATAGATTACGATGCTTCACTTCAGGTATACTCTATCTCTCTGACCTTCTTATTGACGATGAAACACAGAAATTGCTTCGGAATTAAATGGAAAAGGCACATTGCCGACTTAAGGACAAGAAAAAAGACTCTTCCTACTGTCTATGTTTTGAAGCATTCCCGTGACACCAGTTATAGATACCGATGATTCACTTCAGGTTTACTGTATCCCTCTGACCTTCTTATTGACGATGAAACACAGAAATTGCATCGGAATTAAATACAAAAGGCACAATGCCGACTTAAGTACAAGAAGACTGACTCTTCTTACTGACTATCTTTTGAACATTTCCTGTGAGACCAGATTTAGATTCTGATGATTCACCATATGTTTACAGTATCCCTTGGACCTTCTTATTGACGATGAAACACAGAAATTGCATCGGAATTGAATACAAAAGGCACAATGCCGACTTAAGTACCAGAAGACTGACTCTTCTTACTGACTATCGTTTCGACATTTCCTGTGAGACCAGTTTTAGATTCCGATGCTTCACTATATGTTTACTGTATCCCTTGGACCTTCTTATTGTCGATGAAACACAGAAATTGCATCGGAATAAAATACAAAACGCACAATGCCTACTTAAGTACAAGAAGACTGACTCTTCTTACTGACTATGATTTCAACATTTCCTGTGCGACCAGTTTTAGATTCCGATGCTTCACTATAAGTTTACTGTATGCCTTGGACCTTCTTATCGACGATGAAACGTAGAAATTGTATCGGAATTAAATGGAAAAGGCACATTGCCGACTTAAGGACAAGAAAAAAGACTCTTCCTACTGTCTATGTTTTGAACCATTCCTGTGACACTAGTTACACATTCCGATGCTTCACTTCAGGTTTACTGTATCCATCTGACCTTCTTATTGACGATGAAACACAGAAATTGCATCCGAATTAAATACAAAAGGCAAAATGCCGACTTAAGTACAAGAAAACTGACTCTTCTCACTGTCTTTGTTTTGAACCATTCCTGTGACACTAGTTATGGATTTCGATGCTTCACTTCAGGTTTACTGTATCCCTCTGACCTTCTTATTGACGATGAAACACAGAAACTGCATCGGAATTAAATACAAAAGGCACAATGCCGACTCAAGTACAAGAAGACTAGCTCTTCCTACTGTCTATGTCTTGAACCATACCTGTGACACTAGTTATAGATTCCGATGCTTCACTTCAGGTTTACTGTATCCCTCTGACCTTCTTATTGACGATGAAACACAGAAATTGCATCGGTATTAAAAACATAGGCACAATGCCGACTCAAGTACAAGAAAAATGACTCTTCTTACTGTCTATGTTTTGAAACATTCCCGTGACACTAGTTATAGATTCCGATGATTCAGTTCAGGTTCACTGTATTACTCTGACCTTCATATTGACGATGAAACACAGAAATTGCATCGGAATTAAATACATAGGCACAATTGTGACTCAAGAACATGAAGACTGGCTCTTCCTACTGTCTATGCTTTGAACCATTCCAGTGACACTAGTTTTAGATTCCGATGCTTCACTTCAGGTTAACTGTATCACTCTGACCTTCTTATTGATGATGAAACAAAGAAATTGTATCGGAAATAAATAGAAAAGGCACTATGCCGACTTAAGTACAAGAAAACTGACTCTTCTTACTGTCTATGCTTTGAACCATTCCTGTGACACTAGTTATAGATTCCGATGCTTCACTTCAGGTTGACTGTATCCCTCTGGCCTTCTTATTGACGATGAAGCATAGAGGTTGCATCGGAATTAAATACAAAAAGCACTATGCTGACTTAAGTACAAGAAGACTGACTCTTCTTACTGTCAATGTTTTGAACCATTCCTGTGACACTAGTTATAGATTCCGATGCTTCACTTCAGGTTTACTGTATCCCTCTGTCCTTCTCATTGATGATGAAACACAGAAATTGCTTCGGAATTAAATACACAGGCACAATGCCGACTCAAGTACAAGAAGACTGGCCCTTCTAACTGTCTATGTTTGAACCACTCCTGTGACACTAGTTATAGATTCCGATGCTTCACTTCAGGTTTACTGTATCTTTTGGACCATCTTACTGACGATGTAACACAGAAATTAAATCGGAATTAAATACAAAAGGTACAATGATGACTTAAGTACAAGAAGACTGACTCTTCCTACTGTCTATGCTTTGAACCATTCCTGTGACACTAGTTATAGATTCCGATGCTACACTTCATGTTTACTGTATCCTTTTGACCTTCTTATTGCCGATGAATCACAGAAATTCAATCGGAATTAAATATAAAAGTCACACTGCCGACTTAGGTACAAGAAGACTGACACTTCTTACTTTCTATGTTATGAACCATTCCTGTAACACTATTTATAGATTACGATGCTTCACTTCAGGTATACTCTATCTCTCTGACCTTCTTATTGACGATGAAACACAGAAATTGCTTCGGAATTAAATGGAAAAGGCACATTGCCGACTTAAGGACAAGAAAAAAGACTCTTCCTACTGTCTATGTTTTGATGCATTCCCGTGACACCAGTTATAGATACCGATGATTCACTTCAGGTTTACTGTATCCCTCTGACCTTCTTATTGACGATGAAACACAGAAATTGCATCGGAATTAAATACAAAAGGCACAATGCCGACTTAAGTACAAGAAGACTGACTCTTCTTACTGACTATCTTTTGAACATTTCCTGTGAGACCAGATTTAGATTCTGATGATTCACCATATGTTTACAGTATCCCTTGGACCTTCTTATTGACGATGAAACACAGAAATTGCATCGGAATTGAATACAAAAGGCACAATGCCGACTTAAGTACCAGAAGACTGACTCTTCTTACTGACTATCTTTTCGACATTTCCTGTGAGACCAGTTTTAGATTCCGATGCTTCACTATATGTTTACTGTATCCCTTGGACCATCTTATTGTCGATGAAACACAGAAATTGCATCGGAATAAAATACAAAACGCACAATGCCTACTTAAGTACAAGAAGACTGACTCTTCTTACTGACTATGATTTCAACATTTCCTGTGCGACCAGTTTTAGATTCCGATGCTTCACTATAAGTTTACTGTATGCCTTGGACCTTCTTATCGACGATGAAACGTAGAAATTGTATCGGAATTAAATAGAAAAGGCACAATGCCGACTTAAGTACAAGAAAACTGACTCTTCTTACTGTCTATGTTTTGAACCATTCCTGTGACACTAGTTAAACATTCCGATGCTTCACTTCAGGTTTACTGTATCCATCTGACCTTCTTATTGACGATGAAACACAGAAATTGCATCGGAATTAAATACAATAGCCAAAATGCCGACTTAAGTACAAGAAAACTGACTCTTCTCATTGTCTTTGTTTGAACCATTCCTGTGACACTAGTTATTGATTTCGATGCTTCACTTCAGGTTTACTGTATCCCTCTGACCTACTTATTGACGATGAAACACAGAAACTGCATCGGAATTAAATACAAAAGGCACAATGCCGAATTAAGTACAAGAAAACTGACTATTGTTACTGTCTATGTTTTGAACCATTCCTGTACACTAGTTATAGATTCCGATGCTTCACTTCACGTTTACTGTATCGCTCTGGCCTTCTTATTGACGATGAAACACAGAAATTGCATCGGAATTAAATACAAAAGGCACAATGCCGACTTAAGTACAAGAAGACTGACTCTTCTTACTGACTATCTTTTGAACATTTCCTGTGAGACCAGTTTTAGATTCTGATGATTCACCATATGTTTACAGTATCCCTTGGACCTTCTTATTGACGATGAAACACAGAAATTGCATCGGAATTGAATACAAAAAGCACTATGCTGACTTAAGTACAAGAAGACTAACTCTTCTTACTGTCAATGTTTTGAACCATTCCTGTGACACTAGTTATAGATTCCGATGCTTCACTTCAGGTTTACTGTATCCTTCTGACCTTCTTATTGACGATGAAACACAGAAATTGCATCATTATTAAAAACATAGGCACAATGCCGACTTAAGTACAAGAAGACTGACTCTTCTTACTGTCTATGTTTTGAACCATTCCTGTGACACTATTTATAGATTTCGATGCTTCACTTCATGTTTACTGTATCTCTCTGACCTTCTTATTGCCGATGAAACACAGAAATTGCATCGGAATTAAACAGAAAAGGCACAATGCCGACTTAAGTACAAGAAAACTGACTCTTCTTACTGTCTATGCTTTGAAACATTCCCGTGACACTAGTTACAGATTCCGATGATTCAGTTCAGGTTTACTGTATTACTCTGACCTTCTTATTGACGATGAAACACAGAAATTGCATCGGAATCAAATACAAAAACACAATGCCGAATTAAGTACAAGAGAACTACTCTTCCTACTGTCTATGTTTTGAACCATTCCTGTGACACTAATTGTAGCTTCCGATGCTTCACTTCGGGTTTACTGTATCCCACTGACCTTCGTATTGACGATGAAACACAGAAACTTCATCGGAATTAAATACAAAAGGCACAATGCCAACTCAATTACAAGAAGACTGGCTCTTCTTACTGATTATGTTTTGAACCATTCCTGTGACACTAGTTATAGATTCCGATGCTTCACTTCAGGTTTACTGTATCCCTCTGACTTTCTTATTGACGATGAAACCCAGAAATTGCATCGGAATTAAATACATAGGCACAATTGTGACTCAAGTACATGAAGACTGGCTCTTCCTACCGTCTATGCTTTGAACCATTCCAGTGACACTAGTTATAGATTCCGATGCTTCACTTCAGGTTAACTGTATCCCTCTGACCTTCTTATTGACGATGAAACAAAGAAATTGTATCGGAAATAAATAGAAAAGGCACTATGCCGACTTAAGTACAAGAAAACTGACTCTTCTTACTGTCTATGTTTTGAACCATTCCTGTGACACTAGTAATAGATTCCGATGCTTCACTTCAGGTAGACTGTATCCCTATGACGTTCTTATTGACGATGAAGCACAGAAATTGCATCGGAATTAAATACAAAAAGCACAATGCTGACTTAAGTGCAAGAAGACTGACTCTTCTTACTGTCAGTGTTTTGAACCATTCCTGTGACACTAGTTATAGATTCCGATGCTTCACTTCAGGTTTACTGTATCCCTCTGTCCTTCTCATTGACGATGAAACACAGAAATTGCTTCGGAATTAAATACATAGGCACAATGCCGACTCAAGTACAAGAAGACTGGCTCTTCTAACTGTCTATGTTTGAACCACTCCTGTGACACTAGTTATAGATTCCGATGCTTCACTTCAGGTTTACTGTATCTTTTGGACCTTCTTACTGACGATGAAACACAAAAATTGAATCGGAATTAAATACAAAACGTACAATGCCGTCTTAAGTACAAGAAGACTGACTCTTCATACTGTCCATGCTTTGAACCATTCCTGTGACACTAGTTATAGATTCCGATGCTTCACTTCAGGTTTACTGTATCCCTTTGACCTTCTTATTGCCGATGAATCACAAAAATTGAATCGGAATTAAATATAAAAGTCACATTACCGACTTAGGTACAAGAAGACTGACACTTCT
The DNA here is from genome assembly GCF_021461385.2 of Schistocerca piceifrons. Taxonomy (NCBI): domain Eukaryota; kingdom Metazoa; phylum Arthropoda; class Insecta; order Orthoptera; family Acrididae; genus Schistocerca; species Schistocerca piceifrons. Next base: position 849,188,040 of record NC_060141.1, on the reverse strand, counting down.
TACTGTCTATGTTATGAACCATTCCTGTGACACTATTTATAGGTTCCGATGCTTCACTTCAGGTTTACTGTATCTCTCTGACATTCTTATTGACGACGAAACACAGAAATTGCTTCGGAATTAAATGGAAAAGGCACATTGCCGACTAAGGTACAAGAAAACAGACTCTTCCTACTGTCTATGTTTGAAGCATTCCCGTGACACAAGTTACAGATTCCGATGATTCACTTCAGGTTTACTGTATCCCTCTGACCTTCTTATTGATGATGAAACACAGAAATTGCATCGGAATCAAATACAAAAGCACAATGCCGGATTAAGTACAAGAGAACTACTCTTCCTACTGTCTATGCTTTGAACCATTCCTGTGACACTAATTGTAGCTTCCGATGCTTCACTTCAGGTTTACTGTATCCCACTGACCTTCGTATTGACGATGAAACACAGAAACTGCATCGGATTTTAATACAGAAGGCACAATGCCAACTCAATTACAAGAAGACTGGCTCTTCTTACTGTCTATGCTTTGAACCATTCCTGTGACACTAGTTATAGATTCCGATGCTTCACTTCAGGTTTACTGTATCCCTCTGACCTTCTTATTGACGATGTAACACAGAAATTGCATCGGAATTATATACATAGGCACAATTGTGACTCAGGTACAGGAAGACTGGCTCTTCTTACTGTCTTTGCTTTGAACCATTCCAGTGTCACTAGTTATAGATTCCGATGCTTCACTTCAGGTTAACTGTATCCCTCTGACCTCCTTATTGACGATGAAACAAAGAAATTGCATCGGAATTAAATAGAAAAGGCACTATGCCGACTTAAGGACAAGAAGACTGGCTCTTCTTACGGTCTATGCTTTGAACCATTCCTATGACACTAGTTATAGATTCCGATCCTTCACTTCAGGTTTACTGTATCCCTCTGACCTTCTTATTGACGATGAAACACAGAAATTGCATCGGAATTAAATACAAAAGGCACAATGCCGACTCAAGTACATGAAGACTGACTCTTCCTACTGTCTATGTTTTGAACCATTCCTGTGACACTAGTTATAGATTCCGATGCTTCATTTCGGGTTTACTGTATCCCTTGGACCTTCTTATTAACGATGAAACACGGAAATTGCATCAGTATTAAATATAAAAGTCACATTGCCGACTTAGGTACAAGAAGACTGACACTTCTTACTGTCTATGTTTTGGACCATTCCTGTGACACTAGTTATAGCATCTGATGCTTCACTTCAGGTTTACTGTATCCCTCTGACCCTCTTATTGCCGATGAATCACAGAAATTGAATCGGAATTAAATAGAAAAAGCATAATGCCGACTTAAGTACAAGAAAACTGACTCTTCTTACTGTGTATGTTTTGAACCTTTCCTGTGACACTAGTTATAGATTCCGATGCTTCACTTCAGGTATACTGTATCTCTCTCACCTTCTTATTGACGATTAAACACAGAAATTCCATCGGAATTAAATACAAAAGGCACAATGCCGAATTAAGTACAAGAAAACTGACTATTGTTACTGTCTATGTTTTGAACCATTCCTGTGACACTAGTTATAGATTCCGATGCTTCACTTCAGGTTTACTGTATCTCTCTGGCCTTCTTATTGACGATGAAACACAGAAATTGCATCGGAATTAAATACAAAAGGCACAATGCCGACTTAAGTACAAGAAGACTGACTCTTCTAACTGTCTATGTTTTGAACCATTTGTGTGACACTAGTTATAGTTTCCGATGCTTAACTTCAGGTTTACTGTATCCCTCTGACCGTCTTATTGACGATGAAACACAGAAATTGCATCGGAATTAAGTACAAAAGGCACAATGCCGACTCAAGTACAAGAAGACTAGCTCTTCCTACTGTCTATGTCTTGCACCATTCCTGTGACACTAGTTATAGATTCCGATGCTTCACTTCAGGTTTACTGTATCCTTCTGACCTTCTTATTGACGATGAAACACAGAAATTGCATCATTATTAAAAACATAGGCACAATGCCGACTTAAGTACAAGAAGACTGACTCTTCTTACTGTCTATGTTTTGAACCATTCCTGTGACACTATTTATAGATTTCGATGCTTCACTTCATGTTTACTGTATCTCTCTGACCTTCTTATTGACGATGAAAGACAGAAATTGCATCGGAATTAAACAGAAAAGGCACAATGCCGACTTAAGTACAAGAAAACTGACTCTTCTTACTGTCTATGTTTTGAAACATTCCCGTGACACTAGTTACAGATTCCGATGATTCAGTTCAGGTTTACTGTATTACTCTGACCTTCTTATTGACGATGAAACACAGAAATTGCATCGGAATCAAATACAAAAACACAATGCCGAATTAAGTACAAGAGAACTACTCTTCCTACTGTCTATGTTTTGAACCATTCCTGTGACACTAATTGTAGCTTCCGATGCTTCACTTCGGGTTTACTGTATCCCACTGACCTTCGTATTGACGATGAAACACAGAAACTTCATCGGAATTAAATACAAAAGGCACAATGCCAACTCAATTACAAGAAGACTGGCTCTTCTTACTGATTATGTTTTGAACCATTCCTGTGACACTAGTTATAGATTCCGATGCTTCACTTCAGGTTTACTGTATCCCTCTGACCTTCTTATTGACGATGAAACCCAGAAATTGCATCGGAATTAAATACATAGGCACAATTGTAACTCAAGTACATGAAGACTGGCTCTTCCTACTGTCTATGCTTTGAACCATTCCAGTGACACTAGTTATAGATTCCGATGCTTCACTTCAGGTAGACTGTATCCCTATGACGTTCTTATTGACGATGAAGCACAGAAATTGCATCGGAATTAAATACAAAAAGCACAATGCTGACTTAAGTGCAAGAAGACTGACTCTTCTTACTGTCAGTGTTTTGAACCATTCCTGTGACACTAGTTATAGATTCCGATGCTTCACTTCAGGTTCACTGCATCCCTCTGTCCTTCTCATTGACGATGAAACACAGAAATTGCTTCGGAATTAAATACATATTCACAATGCCGACTCAAGTACAAGAAGACTGGCTCTTCTAACAGTCTATGTTTGAACCACTCCTGTGACACTAGTTATAGATTCCGACTCTTCACTTCAGGTTTACTGTATCTTTTGGACCTTCTTACTGACGATGAAACACAGAAATTGAATCGGAATTAAATACAAAACGTACAATGCCGACTTAAGTACAAGAAGACTGACTCTTCCTACTGTCTATGCTTTGAACCATTCCTGTGACACTATTTATAGATTCCGATGCTTCACTTCAGGTTTACTGTATCCCTTTGACCTTCTTATTGCCGATGAATCGCAAAAATTGAATCGGAATTAAATATAAAAGTCACATTGCCGACTTAGGTACAAGAAGACTGACACTTCTTACTGTCTATGTTATGAACCATTCCTGTGACACTATTTATAGATTCCGATGCTTCACTTCAGGTTTACTGTATCTCTCTGACATTCTTATTGACGATGAAACACAGAAATTGCTTCGGAATTAAATGGAAAATGCACATTGCCGACTTAAGTACAAGAAAACAGACTCTTCCTACTGTCTATGTTTGAAGCATTCCCGTGACACCAGTTGCAGATTCCGATGATTCACTTCAGGTTTACTGTATCCCTCTGACCTTCTTATTGATGATGAAACACAGAAATTGCATCGGAATCAAATACAAAAGCACAATGCCGGATTAAGTACAAGAGAACTACTCTTCCTACTGTCTATGCTTTGAACCATTCCTGTGACACTAATTGTAGCTTCCGATGCTTCACTTCAGGTTTACTGTATCCCACTGACCTTCGTATTGACGATGAAACACACAAACTGCATCGGAATTTAATACAGAAGGCACAATGCCAACTCAATTACAAGAAGACTGGCTCTTCTTACTGTCTATGCTTTGAACCATTCCTGTGACACTAGTTATAGATTCCGATGCTTCACTTCAGGTTTACTGTATCCCTCTGACCTTCCTATTGACGATGTAACACAGAAATTGCATCGGAATTAAATACATAGGCACAATTGTGACTCAGGTACATGAATACTGGCTCTTCTTACTGTCTTTGCTTTGAACCATTCCAGTGTCACTAGTTATAGATTCCGATGCTTCACTTCAGGTTAACTGTATCCCTCTGACCTCCTTATTGACGATGAAACAAAGAAATTGCATCGGAATTAAATAGAAAAGGCACTATGCCGACTTAAAGACAAGAAGACTGGCTCTTCTTACGGTCTATGCTTTGAACCATTCCTGTGACACTAGTTATAGATTCCGATCCTTCACTTCAGGTTTACTGTATCCCTCTGACCTTCTTATTGACGATGAAACACAGAAATTGCATCGGAATTAAATACAAAAGGCACAATGCCGACTCAAGTACAAGAAGACTGACTCTTCCTACTGTCTATGTTTTGAACCATTCCTGTGACACTAGTTATAGATTCCGATGCTTCATTTCGGGTTTACTGTATCCCTTGGACCTTCTTATTAACGGTGAAACACGGAAATTGCATCAGTATTAAACATAAAAGTCACATTGCCGACTTAGGTACAAGAAGACTGACACTTCTTACTGTCTATGTTTTGGACCATTCCTGTGACACTAGTTACAGCATCTGATGCTTCACTTCAGGTTTCCTGTATCCCTCTGACCTTCTTATTGCCGATGAATCACAGAAATTGAATCGGAATTAAATAGAAAAGGCATAATGCCGACTTAAGTACAAGAAAACTGACTCTTCTTACTGTGTATGTTTTGAACCTTTCCTGTGACACTAGTTATAGATTCCGATGCTTCACTTCAGGTATACTGTATCTCTCTCACCTTCTTATTGACGATTAAACACAGAAATTCCATCGGAATTAAATACAAAAGGCAAAATGCCGACACAAGTACAAGAAGACTGGCTCTTCTTACTGCCTGTGTTTTGAACCTTTCCTGTGATACCGGTTTTAGATTCCGATGCTTCACTTCAGGTTTACTGTATACCATGGTCCTTCTTATTGACGTCGAAACACAGAAATTGCATCGGAATTAAACAGAAAAGGTACAATGGCTACTTAAGTACAAGAAAACTGACTCTTCTTACTGTCTATGTTTTGAACCTTTCCTGTGACACTAGTTATAAATTCCGATGCTTCACTTCAGGTTTACTGTATCCCTCTGACCTTCTTATTGACGATTAAACACAGAAATTGCATCGGAAATAAATAGAAAAGGCACAATGCCGACTTAAGTACAAGAAAACTGACTCTTCTTACTGTGTATGTTTTGAACCATTCCTGTGACACTAGTTATAGATTCCGATGCTTCACTTCAGGTATACTGTATCTCTCTCACCTTCTTATTGACGATGAAACACAGAAATTGCATAGGAATCAAATACAAAAGGCACAATGCTGACCCAAGTACAAGAAGACTGGCTCTTCTTACTGTGTATGTTTTGAACCATTCCTGTGACACTAGTTATAGCATCTGATGCTTCACTTCAGGTTTACTGTATCTCTTGGATCTTCTTATTGACGACGAAACACAGAAATTGCATCGGAATTAAACAGAAAAGGCACAATGCCGACTTAAGTACAAGAAAACTGACTCTTCTTACTGTGTATGTTTTGAACCATTCCTGTGACACTAGTTACAGCTTCCGATGATTCACTTCAGGTATACTGTAACTCTCTGACCTTCTTGTTGACGATGAAACAGAAAAATAGCATAGGAATTAAATACAAAAGGCACAACGCCGACTTAAGTACAAGAAGACTGACCCTTGTTACTGAATATCTTTTGAACATTTCCTGTGAGACCAGTTTTAGATTCCGCTGCTTCACTATATGTTTACTGTATTCCTTGGACCTTCTTATTGACGATTAAACACAGAAATTGCATCGGAATTAAATACAAAAGGCACAATGCCGACTAAAGTACAAGAAGACTGACTCTTCTTACTGACTATGATTTGAACATTTCCTGTAAGACCAGTTTTAGATTCCGATGCTGCACTATATGTTTACTGTATCCCTTGGACCTTCTTATTGACGATGAAACACAGAAATTGCATCAGAATTAAATACAAAAGGCACGATGCTGACTTAAGTACAAGAAGACTGACTCTTCCTAATGACTATGATTTCAACGTTTCCTGTGAGACCAGTTTTAGATTCCGATGCTTCACTATATGTTTACTGTATCCCTTGGACCTTCTTATTGACGATGAAACACAGAGATTGCATCGGCATTAAATAGAAAAGGCACAATGCGGACTTAAGAACAAGAAATCTGACTCTTCTTACTGTGTATAATTTGAACCATTCCTGTGACACTAGTTACAGCTTCCGATGATTCACTTCAGGTATACTGTAACTCTCTGACCTTCTTGTTGACGATGAAACACAGAAATTGCATAGGAATTAAATACAAAAGACACAATGCCGACTCAAGTACAAGAAGACTGGCTCTTCTTACTGTCTATGTTTTGAAACTTTCCAGTGAGAACGGTTTTAGATTCCGATGCTTCACTTCAGGATTACAGTATCTCTCAGACCTTCTTATTTGACGATGAAACACAGAAATTGAAGCGGAATTAAATAAAAAATTCAAAATGCTGACTTAAGCACAAGAAAACTGACTCTTCTTACTGTCTTTGTTTTGAACCATTCCTGTGACACTAGTTACAGATTTCGATGCTTCACTTCAGGTTTACTGTATCAATCTGACCTTCTTATTGACGATGAAACACAGAAATTGCATCGGAATTAAATACCTAATGCACAATGCCGACTTGTGAACAAGAAGTCTGGCTCTTCTTACTGTCTATGTTTTGAACCATTCCTGTGACACAAGTTATCGATTCCCATGCTCACTTCAGGCTTACTGTATCGCTCTGACCTTCTTATTGACGATGAAACACAGACATTGCATCGGAATTAAATACAAAAGGCACAATGCCGAATTAAGTACAAGAAAACTGACTCCTCTTACTGTCTACGTTTTGAACCATTCCTGTGACACTAGTAATGGATTCCGATTCTTTACTTCAGGTTTACTGTATCCCTCTGACCTTCTTATTGACGATGAAGCACAGAAATTGCATCGGAATTTAATACAAAAGGCACAATGCCGACTTAAGTACAAGAAGACTGACTCTTCTTACTGTCTATGTTTTGAACTATTCCTGTGAGACTAGTTATAGATTCCGATGCTTCACTTCAGGTTTACTGTATCCCTCTGACCTTCTTATTGACCATGAAACACAGAAGTTGCATCGGAATCAAATACAAAAGGCACAATGCCGAATCAAGTACAAGAAGACTGGCTCTTCTTACTGTCTATGTTTTGAACCATTCCTGTGACACTAGTTATAGATTCCGATGCTTCACTTCAGGTTTACTGTATCCCTCTGACCGTCTTATTGTCGATGAAACACAGAAATTGCATCGTAATTGAATACATAGGCACAATGCCGACTCAAGTGCAAGAAGACTGGCTCTTCTTACTGTCTATGTTTCGAATCATTCCTGTGACACTAGTTATAGATTCCGATGCTTCACTTCAGGTTTACTGTATCCCACTGACCTTCTTATTGACGATGAAACACAGAAATTGCATCGAAATTAAATACAAAATCCACAATGCCGACTCAAGTACAAGAAGACAGGGTCTTCTTAGTGTCTATGTTTTGAACCACTCTTGTAACACTAGTTATAGATTCCGATGCTTCACTTCGGGTTTACTGTATCCCTCTGACCTTCATATTGACGATGAAACCCCGAAATTGCAACGGAATTAAATAGAAAAGGCACATTGCCGACTTAAGTACATGAAAACTGATTCTTCTTACTATCTATGTTTTGAACCATTCCTGTGACACTAGTTATAGATTCCGATGCCTCACTATATGTTTACTGTATCCCTCTGACCTTCGTATTGACGATGAAACACAGATATTGCATCCGAATTAAATACAAAAGGCACAATGCCGACTCAAGTACAAGAAGACTGGCTCTTCTTACTGTCTATGATTTGAAACTTTCCTGTGAGACCGGTTTTAGATTCCGATGCTTCACTTCAGGTTTACTATATCCCTCTGACCTTCTTGTTGACGATGAAACACAGAAATTGCATCGGAATTAAATACAAAAGGCAGAATGCCGACTTAAGTACAAGAAGACTGACTCTTCTTACTGACTATGCTTTGAACATTTCCTGTAAGAACAGTTTTAGATTCTGCTGCTTCACTATATGTTTACTGCATCTCCTGGACCTTCTTCTTGACGATGAATCACAGAAATTGCATCGGAGTTAAATACAAAAGGCACAATGCCGACTTAAGTACAAGAAGACTGACTCTTCTTACTGACTATGTTTTGAACATTTCCTGTGAGACCAGTTTCAGATTCCGATGCTTCACTATATGTTTACTGTATCCCTTGGACCTTCTTACTGACGAAGAAACACAGAAATTGCATCAGAATTAAATACAAAAGGCACAATGCTGACTTAAGTACAAGTAGACTGACTCTTCCTAATGACTATGATATCAACGTTTCCTGTGAGACCAGTTTTAGATTCCGATGCTTCACTATATGTTTACTGTCTCCCTTGGACCTTCTTATTGACGATGAAACACAGAAATTGCATCGGAATTAAATAGAAAAGGCACAATGCGGACTTAAGTACAAGAAAACTGACTCTTCTTACTGTGTATGTTTTGAACCATTCCTGTGACACTACTTACAGATTCCGATGCTTCACTTCAGGTATACTGTATTTCTCTGACCTTCTTGTTGACGATGAAACACAGAAATTGCATAGGAATTAAATACAAAAGGCACAATGCCGACTCAAGTACAAGAAGACTGGCTCCTCTTACTGTCTATGTTTTGAAACTTTCCTGTGAGGCCGGTATTAGATTCCGATGCTTCACTTCCGGTTTACTGTATCCCTTGGATCTCCTTATTGACGACGAAACACAGAAATTGCATCGGAATTAAATACATAAGGCACAATGCCGACTTAAGTAAAAGAAACCTGACTCTTCTTACTGCCTATGTTTTGAACCATTCCTGTGACACTAGTTATCGATTCCGATGCTTCACTTCAGGCTTACTGTATCGATCTGACCTTCTTATAACGATGATACACAGAAATTGCATCGGAATTAAATACAAATGGCACAATGCCGACTCAAGTACAAGAAGACTGGCTCTTCTTACTGTCTATGATTTGACCCATTCCCGTGACACTAGTTATATATCCTGATGCTTCCCTTCAGGTTTACTGTATCCCTCTGACCTTCTTATTGACGATGAAACACAGAAATTGCAAAGGAATTAAATACAAGAGGCACAATGCCGACTGAAGTACAAGAAAACTGACTCTTCATACTTTCTATGTTTTGAACCATTCCTATGACACTAGTTATAGATTCCGTTGCTTCACTTCAGGTTCACTGTATCTCTCTGACCTTCTTATTGACGATGAAACACAGAAATTGCATCGGAATGAAATACAGAAGGCACAATGCTAACTTAAGTACAAGTAGACTGACTCTTCCTAATGACTATGATATCAACGTTTCCTGTGAGACCAGTTTTAGATTCCGATGCTTCACTATATGTTTACTGTCTCCCTTGGACCTTCTTATTGACGATGAAACAAAGAAATTGCATCGGAATTAAATAGAAAAGGCACAATGCGGACTTAAGTACAAGAAAACTGACTCTTCTTACTGTGTATGTTTTGAACCATTCCTGTGACACTACTTACAGATTCCGATGCTTCACTTCAGGTATACTGTATTTCTCTGACCTTCTTGTTGACGATGAAACACAGAAATTGCATAGGAATTAAATACAAAAGGCACAATGCCGACTCAATTACAAGAAGACTGGCTCCTCTTACTGTCTATGTTTTGAAACTTTCCTGTGAGGCCGGTATTAGATTCCGATGCTTCACTTCCCGTTTACTGTATCCCTTGGATCTCCTTATTGACGACGAAACACAGAAATTGCATCGGAATTAAATACATAAGGCACAATGCCGACTTAAGTAAAAGAAACCTGACTCTTCTTACTGCCTATGTTTTGAACCATTCCTGTGACACTAGTTATCGATTCCGATGCTTCACTTCAGGCTTGCTGTATCGATCTGACCTTCTTATAACGATGATACACAGAAATTGCATCGGAATTAAATACAAATGGCACAATGCCGACTCAAGTACAAGAAGACTGGCTCTTCTTACTGTCTATGATTTGACCCATTCCCGTGACACTAGTTATATATCCTGATGCTTCACTTCAGGTTCACTGTATCTCTCTGACCTTCTTATTGACGATGAAACACAGAAATTGCATCGGAATGAAATACAGAAGGCACAATGCCGACTTAAGTAGAAGAAAACTGACTCTTCTTACTGTCTATGATTTGAACCATTGCTGTGACACTAGTTGTAGATTCCGATGCTTCACTTCAGGTTTACTCTATCGCTCTGACCTTCTCATTGACGATGTAACACAGAAATTGCATCGGAATTAAATAGAAAAGGCACAATGCCGACTTAAGTACAAGAAAACAGACTCTTCTTACTGTCTATGTTTTGAACCATTCCTGTGACACTAGTTACACATTTCGAAGCTTCACTTCAGGTTTACTTTCTCCCTCTGACCTTCTTATTGACGATGAAACACTGGAATTGCATCGGAATTAAATAGAAAAGGCACAATGCCGACTTAAGTACATGAAAACTGGTTCATCTTATTCTCTATGTATCGAACCATGCCTCTGACACTACTTATAGATTCCGATGCTTAACTTCAGGTTTACTGTATCCCTCTGACCTTCTTATTGACGATGAAACACAGAAATTGTATCGGAATTAAATACAAAAGGCACAATGCCGACTTAAGTACAAGAAAACTGACTCTCCTTACTGTCAATATTTTGAACCATTGCTGTGACACTAGTTACAGATTCCGATGCTTCACTTCAGCTATACTGTATCCCGGTGACATTCTTATTGACGATAAAACACAGAAATTGCATCAGAATTAAATACGAAAGGCACAATGCTGACTTAAGTACAAGAACACTGACTCTTCCTACTGACTATGATATCAACGTTTCCTGTGAGACCAGTTTGAGATTCCGATGCTTCACTATATGTTTACTGTCTCCCTTGGACCTTCTTATTGACGATGAAACACAGAAATTGTATCGGAATTAAATAGAAAAGGCACAATGCGAACTTAAGTACTAGAAAACTGACTCATCTTACTGCGTATGTTTTGAACCATTCCTGTGACACTAGTTACAGATTCCGATGCTTCACTTCAGGTATACTGTATCTCTCTGACCATCGTGTTGACGATGAAACACGGAAATTGCATAGGAATTAAATACAAATGGCACAATGCCGACTCAAGTGCAAGAAGACTGGCTCCACTTACTGTCTATGTTTTGAAACTTTCCTGTGAGACTGGTTTTAGATTCCGATGCTTCACTTCAGGTTTACTGTGTCCCTTAAATCTTCTTATTGATGACGAAACACAGAAATTGCATCGGAATTAAATAGAAAAGTCACAATGCCGACTTAAGTACAAGAAAACTGACTCTTCTTACTGTCTATGTTTTACCCCTTCCCGTGACACTAGTTATATATTCCGATGCTTCCCTTCAGGTTTACAGTATCCCTCTGACCTTCTTATTGACGATGAAAAACAGAAATTGCAACGGAATTAAATACAAGAGGCACAATGCCGACTTAAGTACAAGAAAACTGACTCTTCATACTTTCTATGTTTTGAACCATTCCTGTGACACTAGTTGTAGATTCCGATGCTTCACTTCAGGTTTACTCTATCGCTCTGATCTTCTTATTGACGATGTAATACAGAAATTGCATCGGAATTAAATAGAAAAGGCACAATGCCGACTGAAGTACAAGAAAACAGACTCTTCTTACTGTCTATGTTTTGAACCATTCCTGTGACACTAGTTACACATTCCGATGCTTCACTTCAGGTTTACTTTATCCCTCTGACCTTCTTATTGACGATGAAACACAGGAATTGCTTCGGAATTAAATAGAAAAGGCACAATGCCGAGTTAAGTACATGAAAACTGATTCATCTTATTAACTATGTATCGAACCATGGATGTGACACTACTTACAGATTCCGATGCTTAACTTCAGGTTTACTGTATCCCTCTGACCTTCTTATTGACGATGAAACACAGAAATTGCCTCGGAATTAAATACAAAAGGCAGAATGCCGCCTTAAGTACAAGAAGACTGACTCTTCTTACTGACTATGCTTTGAACATTTCGAGTGAGAACAGTTTTAGATTCTGCTGCTTCACTATATGTTTACTGCATCCCTATGACCTTCTTATTGACGATGAAACACAGAATTTGCATCGGAATTAAATACAAAAGGCACAACGCCGACTTAAGTACAAGAAGACTGACTCTTCTTACTGACTATCTTTTGAACATTTCCTGTGAGTCCAGTTTTAGATTCCGATGCTTCACTTTATGTTTACTGTATCCCTTGGACCTTCTTATTGACGATTAAACACAGAAATTGCATCGGAATTAAATACAAAAGCCACAATGCCGACTTAAGTACAAGTAGACTGAGTCTTCTTACTGACTATGTTTTGAACATTTCGTGTGAGACCAGCTTTAGATTCCGATGCTTCACTATATGTTTACTGTATCCCTTGGACCTTCTTATTGACGATGAAACACAGAAATTGCATCAGAATTAAATACAAGAGGCACAATGCCGACTGAAGTACAAGAAGACTGGCTCCTCTTACTGTCTATGCTTTGAAACTTTCCTGTGAGACCGGTTTTAGATTCCGATGCTTCACTTCAGGTTTACTGTATCCCTCTGACCTTCTTATTGTCGATGAAAAACAGAAATTGTATCGGAATTAATTACAAAAGGCACAATGCCGACTTAAATACAAGAAAACTGTCTCTTCTTACGGTCTATGTTTTGAACCATTCCAGTGAAACTAGTTACAGATTCCGATGCTTCACTTCCGGTTTACTGTATCCCTCTGTCCTTCTTATTGACGGTGAAATACAGAAATTGCATCGGAAATAAATACAAAAGTTACAATGGCGACTTAAGTACAAGAAAACTGACACTTCTTACTGTCTATGTTTTGAAACATTCCTGTGACACTAGTTATAGATTCCGTTGCTTCACTTCATGTTTACTGTATCCTTCTGACCTACTTATTGACGATGAAACACAGAAATTGCATCGGAATTAAATACAAAAGGCACAATGCGGACTTAAGTACAAGAAAACTGACTGCTCTTACTGTCTATGTTATGAACCACTCCTGTGACACTAATTATAGATTCCGATGCCTCACTTCAGGTTTACTGTATCCCTCTGACTTTCCTATTGACGATGAAACACAGAAATTGTATGGGAATTAAATACAAAAGGCACAATGCCCACTTAAGTACAAGAAAACCGTCTCTTCTTACTGTCTATGTTTTGAACCATTCCTGTGACACTAGTTATAGATTCCGATGCTTCACTTCATGTTTACTGTATCCCTCTGACCTTCCTATTGACGATGAAACTCAGAAATTGCATCGGAAATAAATATAAAAGGCACAATGCCGACTTAAGTACAAGAAAACTGACTCTTCTTACTGTCTATGTTTTGAACAATTCCTGTGACACTAGTTATAGATTCCGATGCTTCACTTCAGGATTACTGTATCCCTCTGACCTTCTTATAGACGATCAAAACAGAAATTGCATCGGAATTAAATTCAAAAGGCAAATTGCCGACTTAAGTACATGAAAACTGACTCTTCTTATTGTCTATGCTTTGAAACATTCATGTGACACTAGTTATAGATTCCGATGCTTCACTTCAGGTTTACTGTATCCCTCTGACCTTCTTATTGACGATGAAACACAGATATTGCATCGTAATTAAATAGAAAAGGCACAATGCCGACTTAAGTTCAAGAAAACTGACTCTTCTTACTGTCTGTTTTGAACCATTCCTGTGACAGAAGTTACAGATTCCGATGCTTCACTTCCGGTTTACTGTATCCCTCTGACCTTCTTATTGACGATGAAACACAGAAATTGCATCGGAATTAAATACAAGAGGCACAATTCCGACTTGGATACAAGAAATCTGACTCTTCTTAATGTCTATGCTTTGAAAAATTCCTGTGACACTAGTTATTCATTCCGATGCTTCACTTCAGATTTACTGTATCCCTCTGATCTTCTTATTGACGATGAACCACAGAAATTGCAACGGAATTAAATACAAGAGGCACAACGCCGACTTAAGTACAAGAAAACTGACTCTTCATACTTTCTATGTTTTAAACCATTCCTGTGACACTAGTTGTAGATTCCGATGCTTCACTTCAGGTTTACTCTATCGCTCTGATGTTCTTATTGACGATGTAACACAGAAATTGCATCGAAATTAAATAGAAAAGGCACAATGCCGACTTAAGTACAAGAAAACAGACTCTTCTTACTGTCCATGGTTTGAACCATTCCTGTGACACTAGTTACACATTCCGATGCTTCACTTCATTTTTACTTTATCCCTCTGACCTTCTTATTGACGATGAAACACAGGAATTGCATCGGAATTTAATAGAAAAGGCACAATGCCGAGTTAAGTACATGAAAATTGATTCATCTTATTAACTATGTATCGAACCATGAATGTGACACTACTTACAGATTCCGATGCTTAACTTCAGGTTTACTGTATCCCTCTGACCTTCTTATTGACGTTGAAGCACAGAAATTGCCTCGGAATTAAATACAAAACGCAGAATGCCGTCTTAAGTACAAGAAGACTGACTCTTCTTACTGACTATGTTTTGAACATTTCGTGTGAGGACAGTTTTAGATTCTGCTGCTTCACTATATGTTTACTGCATCCCTTGGACCTTCTTATTGACGATGAAACACAGAAATTGCATCGGAATTAAATACAAAAGGCACAACGCCGACTTAAGTACAAGAAGACTGACTCTTCTTACTGACTATCTTTTGAACATTTCCTGTGAGACCAGTTTTAGATTCTGATGCTTCACTATATGTTTACTGAATCCCTTGGACCTTCTTATTGACGATGAAACACAGAAGTTGCATCGGAATTAAATCCAAAAGGCACAACGCCGACTTAAGTACAAGATGACTGACTCTCCTTACTGACTATGTTTTGAACACTTCCTGTGTGACCAGTTTTAGATTCCGATGCTTCACTATATGTTTACTGCATCCCCCTGACCTTCTTATTGACGATGAAACACAGAAATTGCATCAGTATTAAATACAAAAGGCACAATGCTGACCTAAGTACAAGAAGACTGACTCTCCCACAGACTATGATTTCAACACTTCCTGTGAGACCAGTTTTAGATTCCGATGCTTCACTATATAATTACTGTATCCCTTGGACCTTCTTATTGGCGATGGAACACTAAAATTGCATCGGAATTAAATACAAAAGGCACAATTCCGACTCAAGTACAAGAAGACTGGCTCTTCTTACTGTCTATGTTTTGAAACTTTCCGATGAGACCGGTTTTAGATCCAGATGCTTCACTTCAGGATTACTGCATCCCTCTGACCTTCTTATTGACGATGCAACACAGAAATTGCATCGGAATTAAATACAAAAGGTACAAAGCCGACTTACGTACAAGAAAAGTAACTCTTCTTACTGTCTATGATTTGAACCATTCCTGTGACACTATTTATAGATTCCGATGCTTCACTTCAGGTTTACTGTATCCCTCTGACATTCTTATTGACGATGAAGCACAGAAATTGCATCGGAATTAAATAGAAAAGGCACAATGCCGACTTAAGTACATGATAACTGATTCTTCTTATTATCTATGTGTTGAACCATTCCTGTGACACTAGTTATAGATTCCGATGCTTCACTTAGGGGTTTACTGTATCCCTCTGACCTCCTTATTGACGATGAAACACAGAAATTGTAACGGAATTAAATACAAGAGGCACAATGCCGACTTAAGTACAAGAAAACTGACTGTTCTTACTGTCTATGTTTTGAACCATTCATTTGACACTAGTTATAGATTCCGATGCTTCACTTCAGGTTTACTCTATCGCTCTGATGTTCTTATTGACGATGTAACACAGAAATTGCATCGGAATTAAATAGAAAAGGCACAATGCCGACTTAAGTACAAGAAAACAGACTCTTCTTACTGTCCATGTTTTGAACCATTCCTGTGACACTAGTTACACATTCCGATGCTTCACTTCATTTTTACTTTATCCCTCTGACCTTCTTATTGACGATGAAACACAGGAATTGCATCGGAATTTAATAGAAAATGCACAATGCCGAGTTAAGTACATGAAATTTGATTCATCTTATTAACTATGTATCGAACCATGAATGTGACACTACTTACAGATTCCGATGCTTAACTTCAGGTTTACTGTATCCCTCTGACGTTCTTATTGACGATGAAACACAGAAATTGCCTCGGAATTAAATACAAAAGGCAGAATGCCGTCTTAAGTACAAGAAGACTGACTCTTCTTACTGACTATGTTTTGAACATTTCGTGTGAGAACAGTTTTAGATTCTGCTGCTTCACTATATGTTTACTGCATCCCTTGGACCTTCTTATTGACGATGAAACACAGAAGTTGCATCGGAATTAAATACAAAAGGCACAACGCCGACTTAAGTACAAGATGACTGACTCTCCTTACTGACTATGTTTTGAACACTTCCTGTGTGACCAGTTTTAGATTCCGATGCTTCACTATATGTTTACTGCATCCCCCTGACCTTCTTATTGACGATGAAACACAGAAATTGCATCAGTATTAAATACAAAAGGCACATTGCTGACCTAAGTACAAGAAGACTGACTCTCCCACAGACTATGATTTCAACACTTCCAGTGAGACCAGTTTTAGATTCCGATGCTTCACTATATAATTACTGTATCCCTTGGACCTTCTTATTGGCGATGGAACACTAAAATTGCATCGGAATTAAATACAAAAGGCACAATTCCGACTCAAGTACAAGAAGACTGGCTCTTCTTACTGTCTATGTTTTGAAACTTTCCGATGAGACCGGTTTTAGATCCAGATGCTTCACTTCAGGATTACTGCATCCCTCTGACCTTCTTATTGACGATGCAACACAGAAATTGCATCGGAATTAAATACAAAAGGTACAAAGCCGACTTACGTACAAGAAAACTAACTCTTCTTACTGTCTATGATTTGAACCATTCCTGTGACACTATTTATAGATTCCGATGCTTCTCTTCAGGTTTACTGTATCCCTCTGACATTCTTATTGACGATGAAGCACAGAAATTGCATCGGAATTAAATAGAAAAGGCACAATGCCGACTTAAGTACATGATAACTGATTCTTCTTATTATCTATGTGTTGAACCATTCCTGTGACACTAGTTATAGATTCCGATGCTTCACTTAGGGGTTTACTGTATCCCTCTGACCTCCTTATTGACGATGAAACACAGAAATTGTAACGGAATTAAATACAAGAGGCACAATGCCGACTTAAGTACAAGAAAACTGACTGTTCTTACTGTCTATGTTTTGAACCATTCATTTGACACTAGTTATAGATTCCGATGCTTCACTTCAGGTTTACTGTATCCCTCTGACCTTCTTATTGACGATGAAACACAGAAATTGCATCGGAATTAAATACAAGAGGCACAATGCCGACTTAAGTACAAGAAAACTGACTCTTCTTACTGCGTATGTTTTGAACCATTCCCGTGACACCAGTTATAGATTCCGATGCTTCACTTCAGGTATACTATATCTCTCTGACCATCTTATTGACAATGAAAAACAGAAATTAAATCGGAATTAAATACAAAAGGCACAATGCCGACTCAAGTACGTGAAGACTGGCTCTTCTTACTGTCTATGATCTGAAACTTTCCTGTGAGACCGGTTTTAGATTCCGATGCTTCACTTCAGGTTTACTGTATCCCTTTAATCTTCTTATTGACGACGAAACACAGAAATTACATCGGAATCAAATACAAAAGGCACAATTCAGGCTTAAGAACAAGAATACTGTCTCTTCTTGCTGTCTATGTTTTGAACCATTCCTGACACACTAGTTACACATTCCGATGCTTCACTTCAGGTTTACTGTATCCCTCTGACCTTCTTATTGACGATGAAACACAGAAATTGCAGCGGAATTAAATACAAAAGTAAAATGCCGACTAAAGTACAAGAAAACTGACTCTTGTTACAATCTTTGTTTTGAGCCATTTCTGTGACACTAGTTATAGATTCCGATGCTTCACTTCAGGTATACTGTATCGCTCTGACCTCCTTATTGACAAAGAAACACAGAAATTGCTTCGGAATTAAATACAAAAGGCACAATGCCGAATTAAGTACAAGAGAACTGAATCTTTTTACTGTCTATGTTTTGAACCATTCCTGTGACACTAGTTATAGTTTCCGATGCTTCACTTCAGGTTTACTGTATCCCTCTGACCTTCGTATTGACGATGAAACACATAAATTGCATGGGAATTAAAAACAAAAGGCACAATACCGACTGAAGTACAAGAAGACTGACCCTTCTTACTGACTATGTTTTGAACTATTCCTGTGACACTAGTTATAGATTCCGATGCTTCAATCTAGGTTTACTGTATCCCTCTGACCTTCTTATTGACGATGAAACACAGAAATTGCATCGGAATTAAATACAAAAGGCACAATGCCGAATCAAGGGCAAGAAGACTGGCTCTTCCTACTGTCAATGTTTTGAACCAATCCTGTGACACTAGTTATAGATTCCGATGCTTCACTTCATGTTTACTGTATCCCTCTGACGTTCTTATTGACGATGAAACACAGAAATTGAATCAGAATTAAATAGAAAAGGCACAATGCTGACTTAAGTACAAGAAAACTAACTCTTCTTACTGTCTATGTTGTGAACCTTTCCTGTGAGACCAGTTTTAGGGTCCGATGCTTCACTTCAGGTTTACTGTATCCCTTGCACCTTCTTATTGACGATGAAACACAGAAATTGCATAGGAATTAAATACAAAAGGCACAAATCCGACTTAAGTACAAGAAGACTGACTCTCCTTACTGACTATGTTTTGAACATTTCCTGTGAGACAAGTTTAGAGATTCTGATGCTTCACTAAATGTTTACTGTATCCCTTGGACCTTCTTATTGACAATGAAACACAGAAATTGCATCGGAATTAAATACAAAAGGCACAACGCCGACTTAAGTACAAGAAGACTGACTCTTCTTACTGACTATCTTTTGAACATTTCCTGTTATACCAGTTTTAGATTACGCTGCTTCACTATATGTTTACTGTATCCCTTGGACCTTCTTACTGACGATTAAACACAGAAACTGCATCGGAATTAAATACAAAAGGCACAATGCCGACTTAAGTACAAGAAAACTGTTTCTTCTTACTGTCAATGTTTTGAACAAATCCTGTGACACTAGTTACAGATTCCGATGCTTCACTTCCGGTTTACTGTATCCCTCTGACCTTCTAATTGACGATGAAACACAGAAATTGCATCGGAATTAAATACAAAAGGCACAATGCCGACTTAAGTACAAGAAAACTGACTCTTCTTACTGTCTATGTTTTGAACCATTCCTTTGACACTAGTTATAGATTCCGATGCTTCACTTCAGGTTTACTGTATCCCTCTGACCTTCTTATTGACGATGAAACACAGAAATCGTATCGGAATTAAATACAAAAGGCACAATGCCGACTTAGGTACAAGAAATCTGACTCTTCTTACTGTCTATGTTTTGAACCATTCCTGTGACACTAGTTATCGATTCCGATGCTTCACTTCAGGTTTACCGTATCGCTCTGACCTTCTTATTGACGATGAAACACAGAGATTGCATCGGAATTATATACAAAAGGCACAATGCCGAATTAAGTACAAGAAAACTGACTCTTCCTACTGTCTATGTTTTGAACCATTCCTGTGGCACTAGTTATAGATTCCGATGCTTCACTTCGGGTTTACCGTATCCCTCTGACCGTCTTATTGAAGATGAATCACAGTAATTGCTACGGAATTAAATACATAGGCACAATGCCGACTCAAGTACAAGAAGACTGGCTCTTCTTACTATCTATGTTTGAACCATTTCTGTGACACTAGTTATAGATTCCGATGCCTCACTTCAGGTTTACTGCATCCCTCGGACCTTGTTATTGACGATGAAACACAGAAATTGCATCGGAATTAAATACAAAAGGCACAATGCCGACTTAAGTACAAGAAAACTGACTCTTCTTATTGTCTATGTTATGAAGCATTCCTGTGACACTAGTTATAGATTCCGATGCTACACTTCAGGTTTACTGTGTCACTCTGACCATGAAACACAGAAATTGCATCGGAATTAAATACAAAAGCACAATGCCGACTTAAGTACAAGAGAACTGACTCTTCCCACTGTCTATGTTTTGAACCATTCCTGTGACACTAGTTACAGATTCCGATGCTTCACCTCAGGTTTACTGTATACTTCTGACCTTCTTATTGACGATGAAACACAGAAATTGCATCGGAATTAAATACAAAACGTACAATGCCGACTTAAGTACAAGAAAACTGACTCTTCTTAATGTCTATGTTTTGAACCATTCATGTGACACTAGTTATAGATTCCGATGCTTCTGGTTTACTGTATCCCTCTGACCTTCTTATTGACGATGAAACACAGAAATTGCATCGGGATTAAATACAAGAGGCCCAATGCCGATTAAGTACATTAAAACTGTTTCTTCTGACTGTCTATGTTTTGAACCACTTCTGTAACACTAGTTATAGATTCCGATGCTTCACTTCTGGTTTGCTGTATCCCTCTGACCTTCTTATTAGTGAGGAAACACAGATATTGCATCGGAATTGAGTACAAAAGGCACAATGCCGACTTAAGTACAAGAAAACTGACTCTTCTTACTGTCTATGTTTTGAACCATTCATGTGACACTAGTTATAAATTCCGATGCTTCACTTCAGGTTTACTGTATCCCTCTGACCTTCTTATTGACGATGAAACACAGAAATTGCATCGGAATTAAATACAAAAGGCACAATGCCGACTCAAGTACAAGAGGACTGGCTCTTCTTACTGTCTATGTTTTGAAACTTTCCTGTGAGACCGGTTTTAAATTCCGATGATTCACTTCAGGTTTACTGTATCCCTCTGACCTTCTTACTGACGATGAAACACAGAAATTGCATCGGAATTAAATACTAAAAGGCACAATGCCGACTTAAGTACATGAAAACTGACTCTTCTTACTGTCTATGTTTTGAACCATTCATGTGATACTAGTTATAGATTCCGATGCTTCTGGTTTACTGTATCCCTCTGACCTTCTTATTGACGATGAAACACAGAAATTGCATCGGGATTAAATACAAGAGGCCCAATGCCGACATAAGTACAATAAAACTGACTCTTCTTACTTTCTATGTATTGAACCATTCCTGAGACACTAGTTGTAGATTCCGATGCTACACTTCAGGTTTACTGTGTCCCTCTGACCTTCTGATTGACGATGAAACACAGAAATTGCATCGGAATTAAATACAAGAGGCACAATGCAGACTTAAGTACAAGAAAACTGACTCTTCTTACTGTCTATGTTTAGAACCATTCCTGTGACACTAGTTATTGATTCCGATCCTTCACTTTAGGTTTACTGTATCCCTCTGACCTTCTTATTGACGATGAAACACAGAAATTGCATCGGAATTAAATACAAAAGGCACAATGCCGACTCAAGTACAAGAGGACTGGCTCTTCTTACTGTCTATGTTTTGAAACTTTCCTGTGAGACCGGTTTTAAATTCC
Source organism: Schistocerca piceifrons (assembly GCF_021461385.2). Classification (NCBI taxonomy): domain Eukaryota; kingdom Metazoa; phylum Arthropoda; class Insecta; order Orthoptera; family Acrididae; genus Schistocerca; species Schistocerca piceifrons. Next base: position 849,166,023 of record NC_060141.1, on the reverse strand, counting down.
GATGCTTCACCTCAGGTTTACTGTATACTTCTGACCTTCTTATTGACGATGAAACACAGAAATAGCATCGGAATTAAATACAAAACGTACAATGCCGACTTAAGTACAAGAATACTGACTCTTCTTAATGTCTATGTTTTGAACCATTCATGTGACACTAGTTATAGATTCCGATGCTTCACTTCAGGTTTAGTGTATCCCTCTGACCTTCTTATTGACGATGAAACACAGAAATTGCATCGGAATTAAATACAAAACGTACAATGCCGACTTAAGTACAAGAAAACTGACTCTTCTTAATGTCTATGTTTTGAACCATTCATGTGACACTAGTTATAGATTCCGATGCTTCACTTCAGGTTTACTGTATCCCTCTGAACTTCTTATTGACGATGAAACACAGAAATTGCATCGGAATTAAATACAAAAGGCACAATGCAGACTCAAGTACAAGAAGACTGGCTCTTCTTACTGTCTATGTTTTGAAACTTTCCTGTGAGACCGGTTTTAGATTCCGATGCTTCACTTCAGGTTTACTGTATCCCTCTGACCTTCTTATTGACGATGAAACACAGAAATTGCATCGGAATTAAATACAAAAGGCACAATGCAGACTCAAGTACAAGAAGACTGGCTCTTCTTACTGTCTATGTTTTGAAACTTTCCTGTGAGACCGGTTTTAGATTCCGATGCTTCACTTCAGGTTTACTGTATCCCTCTGACCTTCTTATTGACGATGAAACACAGAAATTGCATCGGAATTAAATACAAAACGTACAATGCCGACTTAAGTACAAGAAAACTGACTCTTCTTAATATCTATGTTTTGAACCATTCATGTGACACTAGTTATAGATTCCGATGCTTCACTTCAGGTTTAGTGTATCCCTCTGATCTTCCTATTGACGATGAAACATAGAAATTGCATCGGGATTAAATACAAGAGGCCCAATGCCCACATAAGTACAAGAAAACTGACTCTTCTTCCTTTCTATGTATTGAACCATTCCTGAGACACTAGTTGTAGATTCCGATGCTACACTTCAGGTTTAGTGTATCCCTCTGACCTTCTGATTGACGATGAAACACAGAAATTGCATCGGAATTAAATACAAGAGGCACAATGCAGACTTAAGTACAAGAAAACTGACTCTTCTTACAGTCTATGTTTAGAACCATTCCTGTGACACTAGTTATAGATTCCGATCCTTCACTTTAGGTTTACTGTATCCCTCTGACCTTCTTACTGACGATGAAACACAGAAATTGCATCGGAATTAAATACTACAAGGCACAATGCCGACTTAAGTACAAGAAAACTGACTCTTCTTACTGCCTATGCTTTGAACCATACCTATGACACTAGTTATAGATTACGATGCTTCACCTCAGGTTTACTGTATTCTTCTGACCTTCTTATTGACGATGAAACACAGAATTTGCATCAGAATGCAATACAAAAGGCACAATGCTGACTTAAGTACAAGAAAACTGACTCTTCTTACTGTCTATGTTTTGAACCATTCCAGTGACACTAGTTATAGATTCCGTTGCTTCACTACAGGTTTACTGTATCCCTCTGACATTCTTATTGACGATGAAACACAGAAATTGCATCGGAATTAAGTAGGAAAGGCACAATGCTGACAAAGGTAAAAGAAAACTGACTCTTATTACTGTCTATGTTTTGAACCATTCATGTGACTCTAGTTATAGATTACGATGCTTCACTGCAGGATTACTGTATCCCTCTGACCTTCTTATTGACGATGAAACACAGAAATTGCATCGGAATTAAATATAAGAGGCACAATGCCGACAGAAGTACAAGAAAACTGACTCTTCTTACTGTCTATGTTTGAACCATTCATGTGACACTAGATATAGATTCCGATGCTTCACTTCAGGTATACTGTATCCCTCTGACCTTCTTATTGACGATGAAACACAGAAATTGCATCGAAATTAAATACAAAAGGCACAATGCTGATTTAAATACAAGAAAACTGACTCTTCTTACTGTCTATGTTTTGAACCATTCCTGTGACACTAGTTGTAGATTTCGATGCTTCACTTCAGGTTTACTGTATACCTTTGACCTCCTATTGACGATGAAACACAGAATTTGCATCGGAATTAAATACAAAAGGCACAATGCCGACTTAAGTACAAGAAAACTGACTCTTCTTACTGTCTATGTTTGAACCATTCATGTGACACTAGATATAGATTCCGATGCTTCACTTCAGGTATACTGTATCCCTCTGACCTTCTTATTGACGATGAAACACAGAAATTGCATCGAAATTAAATACAAAAGGCACAATGCTGATTTAAATACAAGAAAACTGACTCTTCTTACTGTCTATGGTTTGAACCATTAGTGTGACACTAGTTATAGATACCGATGCTTCACTTCAGGGTCACTGTATCCCTCTGCCCTTCTTATTGACGATGAAACACTGAAATTGCGTCGGAATTAAATACAAAAGGCACAATGCCGACTTAAGTACAAGAAATCTGACTCTTCTTACTGTCTATTTTTGAACCATTCCTGTGACACTAGTTATAGATTCCGGTGCTTCACTTCAGGTTTACTGTATGCCTCTGACCTTCTTATTGACGATGAACCACAGAAATTGCATCGGAATTAAATACAAAAGGCACAATGAGCACTTAAGTACAAGAAAACTGACTCTTTTTACTGTCTATGTTTTGAACCTTTCCTGTGACACTAGATTTAGATTCCGATGCTTTACTTCAGGTTTACTGTATCCCTCTGACCTTCGTATTGACGATGAAACACAGAAATTGCATCGTAACTAAATACAAAAAGCACAATGCCGACTTAAGTACAAGAAAACTTACTCTTCTTACTGTCTATGGTTGAACCACTCCTGTGACACTAGTTATAGATTCCGATGCTTCACTTCCGGATTACTGTATCCCGCTGACCATCTTATTGACGACGAAACACAGAAATAGCATCGGAATAAAATAAAAAAGGCACAATGAACACTTAAGTACAAGAAAACTGACTCTTCTTACTGTCTATGTTTTGAACCTTTCCTGTGACACTAGTTATAGATTCCGATGCTTTACTTCAGGTTTACTGTATCCCTCTGACCTTCGTATTGACGATGAAACACAGAAATTGCATCGGAATTAAATACAAAAGGCACAATGCCAACTTAAGTACAAGAAAACTTACTCTTCTTACCGTCTATGTTTAAACCATTCCTGTGACACTAGTTATAGATTCCGATGCTTCACTTCCGGATTACTGTATCCCGCTGACCATCTTATTGACGATGAAACACAGAAATAGCATCGGAATAAAATAAAAAAGGCACAACGGCGACTTAAGTACAAGAAAACTGACTCTTCTTACTGTCTATTTTTTGAACCATTCATGTGACAGTAGTTATAGATTCCGATGCTTCACTTCAGGTTTACTGTATCCCTCTGACCTTCTTATTGACGGAGAAACACAGAAATTGCATCGGAATTAAATACAAAACGTACAATGCCGACTTAAGTACAAGAAAACTGACTCTTCTTAATATCTATGTTTTGAACCATTCATGTGACACTAGTTATAGATTCCGATGCTTCACTTCAGGTTTAGTGTATCCCTCTGACCTTCCTGTTGACGATGAAACATAGAAATTGCATCGGGATTAAATACAAGAGGCCCAATGCCGACATAAGTACAAGAAAACCTGACTCTTCTTACTTTCTATGTATTGAACCATTCCTGAGACACTAGTTGTAGATTCCGATGCTACACTTCGGGTTTACTGTATCCCTCTGACCTTCTGATTGACGATGAAACACAGAAATTGCATCGGAATTAAATACAAGAGGCACAATGCAGACTTAAGTACAAGAAAACTGACTCTTCTTACTGTCTATGTTTGGAACCATTCCTGTGACACTAGTTATAGATTCCGATCCTTCACTTTAGGTATACTGTATCCCTCTGACCTTCTTACTGACGATGAAACACAGAAATTGCATCGGAATTATATACTAAAAGGCACAATGCCGACTTAAGTACAAGAAAACTGACTCTTTTTACTGCCTATGCTTTGAACCATACCTATGACACTAGTTATAGATTCCGATGCTTCACCTCAGGTTTACTGTATACTTCTGACCTTCTTATTGACGATGAAACACAGAAATTGCATCAGAATGCAATACAAAAGGCACAATGCTGACTTAAGTACAAGAAAACTGACTCTTCTTACTGTCTATGTTTTGAACCATTCCAGTGACACTAGTTATAGATTCCGTTGCTTCACTTCAGGTTTACTGTATCCCTCTGACATTCTTATTGACGATGAAACACAGAAATTGCATCGGAATTAAGTAGGAAAGGCACAATGCTGACAAAGGTAAAAGAAAACTGACTCTTCTTACTGTCTATGTTTTGAACCATTCATGTGACTCTAGTTATAGATTACGATGCTTCACTGCAGGTTTACTGTATCCCTCTGACCTTCTTATTGACGATGAAACACAGAAATTGCATCGGAATTAAGTAGGAAAGGCACAATGCTGACAAAGGTAAAAGAAAACTGACTCTTCTTACTGTCTATGTTTTGAACCATTCATGTGACTCTAGTTATAGATTACGATGCTTCACTGCAGGTTTACTGTATCCCTCTGACCTTCTTATTGACGATGAAACACAGAAATTGCATCGGAATGAAATATAAGAGGCACAATGCCGACAGAAGTACAAGAAAACTGACTCTTCTTACTGTCTATGCTTTGAACAATTCCTGTGACACTAGTTATAGATTCCCATGCTTCACTTCAGGTTTACCGTATCCTTCCGACCTTCTTATTGACGATGAAACACAGAAATTGCATCGGATTAAATACAAAAGGCACAATGCCGACTTAAGTACAAGAAAACTGACTCTTCTTACTGTCTATGTTTTGAACCATTCCTGTGACACTAGTTATAGATTTCGATGCTTCACTTCAGGTTTACTGTATACCTTTGACCTCCTATTGACGATGAAACACAGAATTTGCATCGGAATTAAATACAAAAGGCACAATGCCGACTTAAGTACAAGAAAACTGACTCTTCCTACTGTCTATGTTTGAACCATTCATGTGACACTAGATATAGATTCCGATGCTTCACTTCAGGTATACTGTATCCCTCTGACCTTCTTATTGACGATGAAACACAGAAATTGCATCGAAATTAGATACAAATGTCACAATGCTGATTTAAATACAAGAAAACTGACTCTTCTTACTGTCTATGTGTTGAACCATTCATGTGACACTAATTATAAATTCCGATGCTTCACTTCAGGTTTACAGTATCCCTCTGACCTTCTTATTGACGATGAAACACAGAAATTAAATCGGAATTACATACAAAAGGCACAATGCCGAACTAAGTACAGGAAAACTGACTCTTCTTACTTTCTATGATTTGAACCATTCCTGTGACACTAGTTATAGATTCCGATGCTTCACTTCAGGTTTACTGTATTCCTCTGACCTTCTTATTGACGATGAAACACAGAAATTGCATCGGAATTAAATACAAAAGGCACAATGCCGAACTAAGTACAGGAAAACTGACTCTTCTTACTGTCTATGATTTGAACCATTCCTGTGACACTAGTTATAGATTCCGATGCTTCGCTTCAGGTAAACTGTATTCCTCTGACCTTCTTATTGACGATGAAACTCAGAAATTGCATCGGAATTAAATACAAAAGGCATAATGCCGACTTTAGTACAAGAAAACTGACTCTTCTTACTGTCTATGGTTTGAACCATTAGTGTGACACTAGTTATAGATTCCGATGCTTCACTTCAGGTTCACTGTATCCCTCTGACCTTCTTATTGACGATGAAACACTGAAATTGCGTCGGAATGAAATACAAAAGGCACAATGCCGACTTAAGTACAAGAAATCTGACTCTTCTTACTGTCTATTTTTGAACCATTCCTGTGACACTAGTAATAGATTCCGGTGCTTCACTTCAGGTTTACTGTATGCCTCTGACCTTCTTATTGACGATGAACCACAGAAATTGCATCGGAATTAAATACAAAAGGCACAATGAGCACTTAAGTACAAGAAAACTGACTCTTTTTACTGTCTATGTTTTGAACCTTTCCTGTGACACTAGATTTAGATTCCGATGCTTTACTTCAGGTTTACTGTATCCCTCTGACCTTCGTATTGACGATGAAACACAGAAATTGCATCGGAACTAAATACAAAAAGCACAATGCCGACTTAAGTACAAGAAAACTTACTCTTCTTACTGTCTATGGTTGAACCATTCCTGTGACACTAGTTATAGATTCCGATGCTTCACTTCCGGATTACTGTATCCCGCTGACCATCTTATTGACGACGAAACACAGAAATAGCATCGGAATAAAATAAAAAAGGCACAATGAACACTTAAGTACAAGAAAACTGACTCTTCTTACTGTCTATGTTTTGAACCTTTCCTGTGACACTAGTTATAGATTCCGATGCTTTACTTCAGGTTTACTGTATCCCTCTGACCTTCGTATTGAGGATGAAACACAGAAATTGCATCGGAATTAAATACAAAAGGCACAATGCCAACTTAAGTACAAGAAAACTTACTCTTCTTACCGTCTATGTTTGAACCATTCCTGTGACACTAGTTATAGATTCCGATGCTTCACTTCCGGATTACTGTATCCCGGTGACCATCTTATTGACGATGAAACACAGAAATAGCATCGGAATAAAAAAAAAAAAAGGCACAACGGCGACTTAAGTACAAGAAAACTGACTCTTCTTACTGTCTATGTTTTGAACCATTCATGTGACAGTAGTTATAGATTCCGATGCTTCACTTCAGGTTTACTGTATCCCTCTGACCTTCTTATTGACGATGATACACAGAAGTTGCGTCGGAATTAAATACAAAAGGCACAATGCCGACTTAAGTACAAGAAAACTTACTCCTCTTACTGTCTATGTTTTGAACCATTCCTGTGACACCAGTTATAGATTCCGATGCCTCACTTCATGTTTACTGTATCCCTCTGACCTTCTTATTGACGATGAAACACAGGAATTGCATCGGAATTAAATAAAAAAGGCACAATACCGACTTAAGTACAAGAAAACTGACTCTTCTTACTGTTTGTACTTTGAACCAATCCTGTGGCACTAGTTATAGATTCCGATGCTTCACTTCAGGTTCACTGTATCCCTCTGACCCTCTTATTGACGATGAAACACTGAAATTCCATCGGAAAGAAATACAAAATGCACAATGCCGACTTAAGTACAAGAAAACTGACTCTTCTTACTGTCTATGTTTTGAACCATTCCTGTGACACTAGTTATAGATTCCGATGCTTCACTTCAGGTTTACTGTATACCTCTCTCCTTCTTATTGACGATGAAACACAGAATTTGCATCGGAATTAAATACAAAAGGCATAATCCCGACTTAAGTACAAGAAAACTGACTCTTCTTACTGTCTATGTTTTGAACCATTCCTATGACACTAGTTATAGATTCTGATGCTTCACTTCAGGTTTACTGTATCCCTCTGACGTTATTTGTGACGATGAAACACAGAAATCGCATCGTAATTAAATACAAAAGGCACAATGCAGATTTAAATACAATAAAACTGACTCTTCTTACTGTCTATGTTTTGAACCTATCATGTGACACTAATTATAGATTCCGATGCTTCACTTCAGGTTTACTGTACCCCTCTGACCTTCTTATTGGCGATGAAACACAAAAATTGCATCGGAATTACATACAAAAGGCACAATGCCGAATTAAGTACAAGAAAACTGACTCTTCTTACTGTCTATGATTTGAACCATTCCTGTGACACTAGTTATAGATTCCGATGCTTCACTTCAGGTTTACTGTATACCTTTGACCTTCTTATTGACGATGAAACACAGAAATTGCATCGAAATTAAATACAAACGGCACAATGCCGACCTATGTACAAGAAAACTGACTCTTCTTACTGTCTATGGTTTGAACCATTCCTGTGACACTAGTTATAGATTCCGATGCTTCACTTCAGGCTTACTGTATCCCTGTGACCTTCTTATTGACGATGAAACACAGAAATTGCATCGAAATTAAATACAAAAGGCACAATGCCGACCTAAGTACAAGAAAACTGACTCTTCTTACTGTCTATGGTTTGAACCATTCCTGTGACACTAGTTATAGATTCCGATGCTTCACTTCAGGTTCACTGTATCCCTCTGACCTTCTTATTGACGATGAAACACAGAAATTGCATCGGAATTAAATACAAAAGGCACAATGCCGACTTAAGTACAAGAAAACTGACTCTTCTTACTGTCTATGTTTGAACCATTCCTGTGACACTAGTTATAGATTCCGATGCTTCACTTCCGGTTTACTGTATCCCTCTGACCATCTTATTGACGATGAAACACAGAAATAGCATCGGAATAAAATACAAAAGGCACAATGCCGACTTAAGTACAAGAAAACTGACTCTTCTTACTGTCTATGTTTAAACCATTCCTGTGACACTAGTTATAGATTCTGATGCTTCACTTCCGGTTTACTGTATCCCTCTGACCATCTTATTGACGATGAAACACAGAAATCGCATCGTAATTAAATACAAAAGGCACAATGCAGATTTAAATACAATAAAACTGACTCTTCTTACTGTCTATGTTTTGAACCTATCATGTGACACTAATTATAGATTCCGATGCTTCACTTCAGGTTTACTGTACCCGTCTGACCTTCTTATTGGCGATGAAACACAAAAATTGCATCGGAATTACATACAAAAGGCACAAAGCCGACTTAAGTACAAGAAAACTGACTCTTCTTAATGTCTATGCTTTGAACCAATCCTGTGACACTAGTTATAGATTCCGATGCTTCACCTCAGGTTCACTGTATCCCTCTTACCTTCTTATTGACGATGAAACACTGAAATTCAATCGGAATTAAATTCAAAAGGCACAATGCCGTCTTAAGTACTATAAAACTGACTCTTCTTACTGTCTATGTTTTGAACCATTCCTGTGACGCTAGTTACAGATTCCGATGCTTCACTTCAGGTTTACTGTATTCCTCTGACGTCCTATTGACGATGAAACACAGAATTTGCTTCGGAATTAAATACAAAAGGCACAATGCCGATTTAAGTACAAGAAAACTGACTCTTCTTACTGTCTATGGCTTTGAACCATTCCTGTGACACTAGTTATAGATTCCGATGCTTCACCTCAGGTTTGCTGTATCCCTCTGACCTTCTTATTGACGATGAAACACAGAAATTGCATCGTAATTAAATACAAAAGGCACAATGCAGATTTAAATACAATAAAACTGACTCTTCTTACTGTCTATGTTTTGAACCATTCATGTGACACTAATTATAGATTCCGATGCTTCGCTTCAGGTTTACTGTACCCCTCTGACCTCCTTATTGGCGATGAAACACAGAAATTGCATCGGAATTACATACAAAAGGCACAGTGCCGAATTAAGCACAAGAAAACTGACTCTTCTTACTGTCTATGATTTGAACCATTCCTGTGACACTAGTTATAGATTCCGATGCTTCAATTCAGGTTTACTGTATTCCTCTGACCTTCTTATTGACGATGAAAGACAGAAATTGCATCGAAATTAAATACAAAAGGCACAATGCCGACCTAAGTACAAGAAAACTGACTCTTCTTACTGTCTATGGTTTGAACCATTCCTGTGACACTAGTTATAGATTCCGATGCTTCACTTCCGGTTTACTGTATCCCTCTGACCATCATAATGACGATGAAACACAGAAATAGCATCGGAATAAAATACAAAAGGCACAATGCCGACTTAAGTACAAGAAAACTGACTCTTCTTACTGTCTATGTTGTGAACCATTCATGTGACACTAGTTGTAGATTCCGATGCTTCACTTCAGGTTTACTGTATCCCTCTGACCTTCTTATTGACGATGAAACACAGAAATTGCATCGGAATTAAATACAAAAGGCACAATGCTGATTTAAATACAGGAAAACTGACTCTTCTTACTGTCTATGATTTGAACCATTCGTGTGACACTAATTATAGATTCCGATGCTTCACTTCAGGTTTACTGTATCCCTCTGACCTTCTTATTGACGACGAAACACAGAAATTGCATCGGAATGAAATTCAAAAGGCACAATGCCGACTTAAGTACAAGAAAACTGACTGTTCTTACTGTCTATGTTTTAAACCATTCCTGTGACACTAGTTATAGATTCCGATGCTTCACTTCAGGTTTACTGTATTCCTCTGACCTTTTTATTGACGATGAAACACAGAAATTGCATCGGAATTAAATACAAAATGCACAATGCCGACTTAAGTACAAGAAAACTGACTCTTCTTACTGTCTATACTTTGCACCAATCCTGAGGCCCTAGTTATAGATTCCGATGCTTCACTTCAGGTTCACTGTATCCCTCTGACCTTCTTAATGACGATGAAACACTGAAATTCCATCGGATAGAAATACAAAAGACACAATGCCGACTTAAGTACAAGAAAACTGACTCTTCTTACTGTCTATGTTTGAACCATTCCTGTGACACTAGTTATAGATTCCGATGCTTCACTTCAGGTTTACTGTATCCCTCTGACCATCTTATTGACGATGAAACACAGAAATAGCATCGGAATAAAATGAAAAAGGCACAAAGCCGACTTAAGTACAAGAAAACTGACTCTTCTTAATGTCTATGCTTTGAACCAATCCTGTGACACTAGTTACAGATTCCGATGCTTCACCTCAGGTTCACTGTATCCCTCTGACCTCCTTATTGACGATGAAACACTGAAATTCAATCGGAATTAAATACAAAAGGCACAATGCCGACTTAAGTACTATAAAACTGACTCTTCTTACTGTCTATGTTTTGAACCATTCCTGTGACACTAGTTATAGATTCCGATGCTTCACTTCAGGTTTACTGTATACCTTTGACCTTCTTATTGACGATGAAACACAGAATTTGCATCGGAATTAAATACAAAAGGCACAATGCAGATTTAAATACAATAAAACTGACTCTTCTTACTGTCTATGTTTTGAACCATTCATGTGACACTAATTATAGATTCCGATGCTTCGCTTCAGGTTTACTGTACCCATCTGACCTCCTTATTGGCGATGAAACACAGAAATTGCATCGGAATTACATAAAAAAGGCACAATGCCGAATTAAGTACTATAAAACTGACTCTTCTTACTGTCTATGTTTTGAACCATTCCTGTGACACTAGTTATAGATTCCGATGCTTCACTTCAGGTTTACTGTATCCCTCTGACCATCTTATTGACGATGAAACACAGAAATAGCATCGGAATTAAATACAAAATGCACAATGCCGACTTAAGTACAAGAAAACTGACTCTTCTTACTGTCTATACTTTGAACCAATCCTGTGGCACTAGTTGTAGATTCCGATGCTTCACTTCAGGTTCACTGTATCACTCTGACCTTCTTATTTACGATGAAACACTGAAATTCCATCGGAAAGAAATACAAAAGGCACAATGCCGACTTAAGTACAAGAAAACTGACTCTTCTTACTGTCTATGTTTGAAACACTCCTGTGACACTAGTTATAGATTCCGATGCTTCACTTCAGGTTTACTGTATCCCTCTGACCATCTTATTGACGACGAAACACAGAAATAGCATCGGAATAAAATAAAAAAGGCACAAAGCCGACTTGAGTACAAGAAAACTGACTCTTCTTAATGTCTATGCTTTGAACCAATCCTGTGACACGAGTTATAGATTCCGATGCTTCACCTCAGGTTCACTGTATCCCTCTGACCTTCTTATTGACGATGAAACACTGAAATTCAATCGGAATTAAATACAAAAGGCACAATGCCGACTTAAGTACTATAAAACTGACTCTTCTTTCTGTCTATGTTTTGAACCATTCCTGTGACACTAGTTATAGATTCCGATGCTTCACTTCAGGTTTACTGTATACCTCTGACCTCCTTATTGACGATGAAACACAGAAATTGCATCGAAATTAAATACGAAAGGCACAATGCCAACCTAAGTAAAAGAAAACTGACTCTTCTTACTGTCTATGGTTTGAACCATTCCTGTGACACTAGTTATAGATTCCGATGCTTCACTTCAGGTTCACTGTATCCCTCTGACCTTCTTATGGACGATGAAACACAGAAATTGCATCGGAATCAAATACAAAAGGCACAATGCCGACTTAAGTGAAAGAAAACTGACTCTTCTTACTGTCTATGTTTGAACCATTCCTGTGACACTAGTTATAGATTCCGATGCTTCATTTCCGGTTTACTGTATCCCTCTGGCCATCTTATTGACGATGAAACACAGAAATAGCATCGGAATAAAATACAAAAGGCACAATGCCGACTTAAGTACAAGAAAACTGACTCTTCTTACTGTCTATGTTGTGAACCATTCATGTGACACTAGTTGTAGATTCCGATGCTTCACTTCAGGTTTACTGTATCCCTCTGACCTTCTTATTGACGATGAAACACAGAAATTGCATCGGAATTAAATACAAAAGGCACAATGCCGACTTAAGTACTATAAAACTGACTCTTCTTACTGTCTATGTTTGAACCATTCCTGTGACACTACTTATAGATTCCGATGCTTCACTTCAGGTTTACTGTATACCTCTGACCTTCTTATTGACGATGAAACACAGAATTTGCATCGGAATTAAATACAAAAAGCATAATCCCGACTTAAGTACAAGAAAACTGACACTTCTTACTGTCTATGTTTTGAACCATTCATGTGACACTAGTTATAGATTCCGATGTTTCACTTCAGGTTTACTGTATCCCTGTGACCTTCTTATTGACGATGAAACACAGAAATTGCATCGAAATTAAATACAAAAGGCACAATGCTGATTTAAATACAGGAAAACTGACTCTTCTTACTGTCTATGATTTGAACCATTCGTGTGACACTAATTATGGATTCCGATGCTTCACTTCAGGTTTACTGTATCCCTATGACCTTCTTATTGACGATGAAACACAGAAATTGCATCGGAATTAAATACAAAAGGCGCTATGCCGACTTAAGTACAAGAAAACTGACTCTTCTTACTGTCTATGCTTTGAACCATTCCTGTGACACTAGTTATAGATTCCGATGCTTCACTTCAGGTTTACTGTATTCCTCTGACCTTCTTATTGACGATGAAACACAGAAATTGCATCGGAATTAAATACAAAATGCACAATGCCGACTTAAGTACAAGAAAACTGACTCTCCTTACTGGCTATATTTTGAACCATTCCTGTGACACTAGTTATAGATTCCGATGCTTCACTTCAGGTTCACTATATCCCTCTGACCTTCTTATTGACGATGAAACACTGAAATTCCATAGGAATTAAATACAGAAGGCACAATGCTGACTTAAGTACAAGAAAACTGACTCTTCTTACTGTCTAAGTTTGAACCGTTCCTGTGACACTAGTTATAGATTCCGATGCTTTACTTCAGGTTTACTGTATCCCTCTGACCTCCTATTGACGATGAAACACAGAATTTGCTTCGGAATTAAATACAAAAGGCACAATGCCGACTTAAGTACAAGAATACTGATTCTTCTTACTGTCTATGGTTTTGAACCATTCCTTTGACACTAGTTATAGATTCCGATGCTTCACCTCAGGTTTACTGTATCCCTCTGACCTTCTTATTGACGATGAAACACAGAAATTGCATCGGAATTAAATACAAAAGGCACAATGCCGACTTAAGTACAAGAAAACTGACTCTTCTTACAGTCTATGTTTTGAACCATTCCTGTGACGCTAGTTACAGATTCCGATGCTTCACTTCAGGTTTACTGTATTCCTCTGACGTCCTATTGACGATGAAACACAGAAATTGCTTCGGAATTAAATACAAAAGGCACAATGCCGATTTAAGTACAAGAGAACTGACTCTTCTTACTGTCTATGGCTTTGAACCATTCCTGTGACACTAGTTATAGATTCCGATGCTTCACCTCAGGTTTGCTGTATCCCTCTGACCTTCTTATTGACGATGAAACACAGAAATTGCATCGTAATTAAATACAAAAGGCACAATGCAGATTTAAATACAATAAAACTGACTCTTCTTACTGTCTATGTTTTGAACCATTCATGTGACACTAATTATAGATTCCGATGCTTCGCTTCAGGTTTACTGTACCCCTCTGACCTCCTTATTGGCGATGAAACACAGAAATTGCATCGGAATTACATACAAAAGGCACAATGCCGAATTAAGCACAAGAAAACTGACTCTTCTTACTGTCTATGATTTGAACCATTCCTGTGACACTAGTTATAGATTCCGATGCTTCAATTCAGGTTTACTGTATTCCTCTGACCTTCTTATTGACGATGAAAGACAGAAATTGCATCGAAATTAAATACAAAAGGCACAATGCCGACCTAAGTACAAGAAAACTGACTCTTCTTACTGTCTATGGTTTGAACCATTCCTGTGACACTAGGTATAGATTCCGATGCTTCCCTTCAGGTTCACTGTATCCCTCTGACCTTCTTATTGACGATGAAACACAGAAATTGCATCGGAATTAAATACAAAAGCCACAATGCCGACTTAAGTACAAGAAAACTGACTCTTCTTACTGTCTATGTTTGAACCATTCCTGTGACACTAGTTATAGATTCCGATGCTTCACTTCCGGTTTACTGTATCCCTCTGACCATCTTATTGACGATGAAACACAGAAATAGCATCGGAATAAAATACAAAAGGCACAATGCCGACTTAAGTACAAGAAAACTGACTCTTCTTACTGTCTATGTTGTGAACCATTCATGTGACACTAGTTGTAGATTCCGATGCTTCACCTCAGGTTCACTGTATCCCTCAGACCTTCTTATTGACGATGAAACACTGAAATTCAATCGGAATTAAATACAAAAGGCACAATGCCGACTTTAGTACTATAAAACTGACTCTTCTTACTGTCTATGTTTTGAACCATTCCTGTGACACTAGTTATAGATTCCGATGCTTCACTTCAGGTTTACTGTATCCCTGTGACCTTCTTATTGACGATGAAACACAGAAATTGCATCGAAATTAAATACAAAAGGCACAATGCTGATTTAAATACAGGAAAACTGACTCTTCTTACTGTCTATGATTTGAACCATTCATGTGACACTAATTATAGTTTCCGATGCTTCACTTCAGGTTTACTGTATCCCTCTGACCTTCTTATTGACGACGAAACACAGAAATTGCATCGGAATTAAATTCAAAAGGCACAATGCCGACTTAAGTACAAGAAAACTGACTGTTCTTACTGTCTATGTTTTAAACCATTCCTGTGACACTAGTTATAGATTCCGATGCTTCACTTCAGGTTTACTGTATTCCTCTGACCTTTTTATTGACGATGAAACACAGAAATTGCATCGGAATTAAATACAAAATGCACAATGCCGACTTAAGTACAAGAAAACTGACTCTTCTTACTGTCTATACTTTGAACCAATCCTGAGGCACTAGTTATAGATTCCGATGCTTCACTTCAGGTTCACTGTATCCCTCTGACCTTCTTAATGACGATGAAACACTGAAATTCCATCGGATAGAAATACAAAAGACACAATGCCGACTTAAGTACAAGAAAACTGACTCTTCTTACTGTCTATGTTTGAACCATTCCTGTGACACTAGTTATAGATTCCGATGCTTCACTTCAGGTTTACTGTATCCCTCTGACCATCTTATTGACGATGAAACACAGAAATAGCATCGGAATAAAATGAAAAAGGCACAAAGCCGACTTAAGTACAAGAAAACTGACTCTTCTTAATGTCTATGCTTTGAACCAATCCTGTGACACTAGTTATAGATTCCGATGCTTCACCTCAGGTTCACTGTATCCCTCAGACCTCCTTATTGACGATGAAACACTGAAATTCAATCGGAATTAAATACAAAAGGCACAATGCCGACTTAAGTACTATAAAACTGACTCTTCTTACTGTCTATGTTTTGAACCATTCCTGTGACACTAGTTATAGATTCCGATGCTTCACTTCAGGTTCACTGTATACCTTTGACCTTCTTATTGACGATGAAACACAGAATTTGCATCGGAATTAAATACAAAAGGCACAATGCAGATTTAAATACAATAAAACTGACTCTTCTTACTGTCTATGTTTTGAACCATTCATGTGACACTAATTATAGATTCCGATGCTTCGCTTCAGGTTTACTGTACCCCTCTGACCTCCTTATTGGCGATGAAACACAGAAATTGCATCGGAATTACATAAAAAAGGCACAATGCCGAATTAAGTACTATAAAACTGACTCTTCTTACTGTCTATGTTTTGAACCATTCCTGTGACACTAGTTATAGATTCCGATGCTTCACTTCAGGTTTACTGTATCCCTCTGACCATCTTATTGACGATGAAACACAGAAATAGCATCGGAATTAAATACAAAATGCACAATGCCGACTTAAGTACAAGAAAACTGATTCTTCTTACTGTCTATACTTTGAACCAATCCTGTGGCACTAGTTGTAGATTCCGATGCTTCACTTCAGGTTCACTGTATCACTCTGACCTTCTTATTTACGATGAAACACTGAAATTCCATCGGAAAGAAATACAAAAGGCACAATGCCGACTTAAGTACAAGAAAACTGACTCTTCTTACTGTCTATGTTTGAAACACTCCTGTGACACTAGTTATAGATTCCGATGCTTCACTTCAGGTTTACTGTATCCCTCTGACCATCTTATTGACGACGAAACACAGAAATAGCATCGGAATAAAATAAAAAAGGCACAAAGCCGACTTGAGTACAAGAAAACTGACTCTTCTTAATGTCTATGCTTTGAACCAATCCTGTGACACGAGTTATAGATTCCGATGCTTCACCTCAGGTTCACTGTATCCCTCTGACCTTCTTATTGACGATGAAACACTGAAATTCAATCGGAATTAAATACAAAAGGCACAATGCCGACTTAAGTACTATAAAACTGACTCTTCTTTCTGTCTATGTTTTGAACCATTCCTGTGACACTAGTTATAGATTCCGATGCTTCACTTCAGGTTTACTGTATACCTCTGACCTTCTTATTGACGATGAAACACAGAAATTGCATCGAAATTAAGTACGAAAGGCACAATGCCAACCTAAGTAAAAGAAAACTGACTTTTCTTACTGTCTATGGTTTGAACCATTCCTGTGACACTAGTTATAGATTCCGATGCTTCACTTCAGGTTCACTGTATCCCTCTGACCTTCTTATGGACGATGAAACACAGAAATTGCATCGGAATCAAATACAAAAGGCACAATGCCGACTTAAGTGAAAGAAAACTGACTCTTCTTACTGTCTATGTTTGAACCATTCCTGTGACACTAGTTATAGATTCCGATGCTTCATTTCCGGTTTACTGTATCCCTCTGGCCATCTTATTGACGATGAAACACAGAAATAGCA
Source organism: Schistocerca piceifrons (assembly GCF_021461385.2). Taxonomy (NCBI): domain Eukaryota; kingdom Metazoa; phylum Arthropoda; class Insecta; order Orthoptera; family Acrididae; genus Schistocerca; species Schistocerca piceifrons. Next base: position 849,148,430 of record NC_060141.1, on the reverse strand, counting down.
TCGAATAAAATACAAAAGGCACAATGACGACTTAAGTACAAGAAAACTGACTCTTCTTACTGTCTATGTTGTGAACCATTCATGTGACACTAGTTGTAGATTCCGATGCTTCACTTCAGGTTTACTGTATCCCTCTGACCTTCTTATTGACGATGAAACACAGAAATTGCATCGGAATTAAATACAAAAGGCACAATGCCGACTTAAGTACTATAAAACTGACTCTTCTTACTGTCTATGTTTGAACCATTCCTGTGACACTACTTATAGATTCCGATGCTTCACTTCAGGTTTACTGTATACCTCTGACCTTCTTATTGACGATGAAACACAGAATTTGCATCGGAATTAAATACAAAAGGCATAATCCCGACTTAAGTACAAGAAAACTGACACTTCTTACTGTCTATGTTTTGAACCATTCATGTGACACTAGTTATAGATTCCGATGTTTCACTTCAGGTTTACTGTATCCCTGTGACCTTCTTATTGACGATGAAACACAGAAATTGCATCGAAATTAAATACAAAAGGCACAATGCTGATTTAAATACAGGAAAACTGACTCTTCTTACTGTCTATGATTTGAACCATTCGTGTGACACTAATTATGGATTCCGATGCTTCACTTCAGGTTTACTGTATCCCTATGACCTTCTTATTGACGATGAAACACAGAAATTGCATCGGAATTAAATACAAAAGAAAGAGACGCTATGCCGACTTAAGTACAAGAAAACTGACTCTCCTTACTGTCTATGCTTTGAACCATTCCTGTGACACTAGTTATAGATTCCGATGCTTCACTTCAGGTTTACTGTATTCCTCTGACCTTCTTATTGACGATGAAACACAGAAATTGCATCGGAATTAAATACAAAATGCACAATGCCGACTTAAGTACAAGAAAACTGACTCTCCTTACTGGCTATATTTTGAACCATTCCTGTGACACTAGTTATAGATTCCGATGCTTCACTTCAGGTTCACTATATCCCTCTGACCTTCTTATTGACGATGAAACACTGAAATTCCATAGGAATTAAATACAGAAGGCACAATGCTGACTTAAGTACAAGAAAACTGACTCTTCTTACTGTCTAAGTTTGAACCGTTCCTGTGACACTAGTTATAGATTCCGATGCTTTACTTCAGGTTTACTGTATCCCTCTGACCTCCTATTGACGATGAAACACAGAATTTGCTTCGGAATTAAATACAAAAGGCACAATGCCGACTTAAGTACAAGAATACTGACTCTTCTTACTGTCTATGGTTTTGAACCATTCCTTTGACACTAGTTATAGATTCCGATGCTTCACCTCAGGTTTACTGTATCCCTCTGACCTTCTTATTGACGATGAAACACAGAAATTGCATCGGAATTAAATACAAAAGGCACAATGCCGACTTAAGTACAAGAAAACTGACTCTTCTTACAGTCTATGTTTTGAACCATTCCTGTGACGCTAGTTACAGATTCCGATGCTTCACTTCAGGTTTACTGTATTCCTCTGACGTCCTATTGACGATGAAACACAGAAATTGCTTCGGAATTAAATACAAAAGGCACAATGCCGATTTAAGTACAAGAGAACTGACTCTTCTTACTGTCTATGGCTTTGAACCATTCCTGTGACACTAGTTATAGATTCCGATGCTTCACCTCAGGTTTGCTGTATCCCTCTGACCTTCTTATTGACGATGAAACACAGAAATTGCATCGTAATTAAATACAAAAGGCACAATGCAGATTTAAATACAATAAAACTGACTCTTCTTACTGTCTATGTTTTGAACCATTCATGTGACACTAATTATAGATTCCGATGCTTCGCTTCAGGTTTACTGTACCCCTCTGACCTCCTTATTGGCGATGAAACACAGAAATTGCATCGGAATTACATACAAAAGGCACAATGCCGAATTAAGCACAAGAAAACTGACTCTTCTTACTGTCTATGATTTGAACCATTCCTGTGACACTAGTTATAGATTCCGATGCTTCAATTCAGGTTTACTGTATTCCTCTGACCTTCTTATTGACGATGAAAGACAGAAATTGCATCGAAATTAAATACAAAAGGCACAATGCCGACCTAAGTACAAGAAAACTGACTCTTCTTACTGTCTATGGTTTGAACCATTCCTGTGACACTAGGTATAGATTCCGATGCTTCCCTTCAGTTCACTGTATCCCTCTGACCTTCTTATTGACGATGAAACACAGAAATTGCATCGGAATTAAATACAAAAGCCACAATGCCGACTTAAGTACAAGAAAACTGACTCTTCTTACTGTCTATGTTTGAACCATTCCTGTGACACTAGTTATAGATTCCGATGCTTCACTTCCGGTTTACTGTATCCCTCTGACCATCTTATTGACGATGAAACACAGAAATAGCATCGGAATAAAATACAAAAGGCACAATGCCGACTTAAGTACAAGAAAACTGACTCTTCTTACTGTCTATGTTGTGAACCATTCATGTGACACTAGTTGTAGATTCCGATGCTTCACCTCAGGTTCACTGTATCCCTCAGACCTTCTTATTGACGATGAAACACTGAAATTCAATCGGAATTAAATACAAAAGGCACAATGCCGACTTTAGTACTATAAAACTGACTCTTCTTACTGTCTATGTTTTGAACCATTCCTGTGACACTAGTTATAGATTCCGATGCTTCACTTCAGGTTTACTGTATCCCTGTGACCTTCTTATTGACGATGAAACACAGAAATTGCATCGAAATTAAATACAAAAGGCACAATGCTGATTTAAATACAGGAAAACTGACTCTTCTTACTGTCTATGATTTGAACCATTCATGTGACACTAATTATAGATTCCGATGCTTCACTTCAGGTTTACTGTATCCCTCTGACCTTCTTATTGACGACGAAACACAGAAATTGCATCGGAATTAAATTCAAAAGGCACAATGCCGACTTAAGTACAAGAAAACTGACTGTTCTTACTGTCTATGTTTTAAACCATTCCTGTGACACTAGTTATAGATTCCGATGCTTCACTTCAGGTTTACTGTATTCCTCTGACCTTTTTATTGACGATGAAACACAGAAATTGCATCGGAATTAAATACAAAATGCACAATGCCGACTTAAGTACAAGAAAACTGACTCTTCTTACTGTCTATACTTTGAACCAATCCTGAGGCACTAGTTATAGATTCCGATGCTTCACTTCAGGTTCACTGTATCCCTCTGACCTTCTTAATGACGATGAAACACTGAAATTCCATCGGATAGAAATACAAAAGACACAATGCCGACTTAAGTACAAGAAAACTGACTCTTCTTACTGTCTATGTTTGAACCATTCCTGTGACACTAGTTATAGATTCCGATGCTTCACTTCAGGTTTACTGTATCCCTCTGACCATCTTATTGACGATGAAACACAGAAATAGCATCGGAATAAAATGAAAAAGGCACAAAGCCGACTTAAGTACAAGAAAACTGACTCTTCTTCATGTCTATGCTTTGAACCAATCCTGTGACACTAGTTATAGATTCCGATGCTTCACCTCAGGTTCACTGTATCCCTCAGACCTCCTTATTGACGATGAAACACTGAAATTCAATCGGAATTAAATACAAAAGGCACAATGCCGACTTAAGTACTATAAAACTGACTCTTCTTACTGTCTATGTTTTGAACCATTCCTGTGACACTAGTTATAGATTCCGATGCTTCACTTCAGGTTCACTGTATACCTTTGACCTTCTTATTGACGATGAAACACAGAATTTGCATCGGAATTAAATACAAAAGGCACAATGCAGATTTAAATACAATAAAACTGACTCTTCTTACTGTCTATGTTTTGAACCATTCATGTGACACTAATTATAGATTCCGATGCTTCGCTTCAGGTTTACTGTACCCCTCTGACCTCCTAATTGGCGATGAAACACAGAAATTGCATCGGAATTACATAAAAAAGGCACAATGCCGAATTAAGTACTATAAAACTGACTCTTCTTACTGTCTATGTTTTGAACCATTCCTGTGACACTAGTTATAGATTCCGATGCTTCACTTCAGGTTTACTGTATCCCTCTGACCATCTTATTGACGATGAAACACAGAAATAGCATCGGAATTAAATACAAAATGCACAATGCCGACTTAAGTACAAGAAAACTGATTCTTCTTACTGTCTATACTTTGAACCAATCCTGTGGCACTAGTTGTAGATTCCGATGCTTCACTTCAGGTTCACTGTATCACTCTGACCTTCTTATTTACGATGAAACACTGAAATTCCATCGGAAAGAAATACAAAAGGCACAATGCCGACTTAAGTACAAGAAAACTGACTCTTCTTACTGTCTATGTTTGAAACACTCCTGTGACACTAGTTATAGATTCCGATGCTTCACTTCAGGTTTACTGTATCCCTCTGACCATCTTATTGACGACGAAACACAGAAATAGCATCGGAATAAAATAAAAAAGGCACAAAGCCGACTTGAGTACAAGAAAACTGACTCTTCTTAATGTCTATGCTTTGAACCAATCCTGTGACACGAGTTATAGATTCCGATGCTTCACCTCAGGTTCACTGTATCCCTCTGACCTTCTTATTGACGATGAAACACTGAAATTCAATCGGAATTAAATACAAAAGGCACAATGCCGACTTAAGTACTATAAAACTGACTCTTCTTTCTGTCTATGTTTTGAACCATTCCTGTGACACTAGTTATAGATTCCGATGCTTCACTTCAGGTTTACTGTATACCTCTGACCTTCTTATTGACGATGAAACACAGAAATTGCATCGAAATTAAGTACGAAAGGCACAATGCCAACCTAAGTAAAAGAAAACTGACTTTTCTTACTGTCTATGGTTTGAACCATTCCTGTGACACTAGTTATAGATTCCGATGCTTCACTTCAGGTTCACTGTATCCCTCTGACCTTCTTATGGACGATGAAACACAGAAATTGCATCGGAATCAAATACAAAAGGCACAATGCCGACTTAAGTGAAAGAAAACTGACTCTTCTTACTGTCTATGTTTGAACCATTCCTGTGACACTAGTTATAGATTCCGATGCTTCATTTCCGGTTTACTGTATCCCTCTGGCCATCTTATTGACGATGAAACACAGAAATAGCATCGGAATAAAATACAAAAGGCACAATGACGACTTAAGTACAAGAAAACTGACTCTTCTTACTGTCTATGTTGTGAACCATTCATGTGACACTAGTTGTAGATTCCGATGCTTCACTTCAGGTTTACTGTATCCCTCTGACCTTCTTATTGACGATGAAACACAGAAATTGCATCGGAATTAAATACAAAAGGCACAATGCCGACTTAAGTACTATAAAACTGACTCTTCTTACTGTCTATGTTTGAACCATTCCTGTGACACTACTTATAGATTCCGATGCTTCACTTCAGGTTTACTGTATACCTCTGACCTTCTTATTGACGATGAAACACAGAATTTGCATCGGAATTAAATACAAAAGGCATAATCCCGACTTAAGTACAAGAAAACTGACACTTCTTACTGTCTATGTTTTGAACCATTCATGTGACACTAGTTATAGATTCCGATGTTTCACTTCAGGTTTACTGTATCCCTGTGACCTTCTTATTGACGATGAAACACAGAAATTGCATCGAAATTAAATACAAAAGGCACAATGCTGATTTAAATACAGGAAAACTGACTCTTCTTACTGTCTATGATTTGAACCATTCGTGTGACACTAATTATGGATTCCGATGCTTCACTTCAGGTTTACTGTATCCCTATGACCTTCTTATTGACGATGAAACACAGAAATTGCATCGGAATTAAATACAAAAGGCGCTATGCCGACTTAAGTACAAGAAAACTGACTCTCCTTACTGTCTATGCTTTGAACCATTCCTGTGACACTAGTTATAGATTCCGATGCTTCACTTCAGGTTCACTATATCCCTCTGACCTTCTTATTGACGATGAAACACTGAAATTCCATAGGAATTAAATACAGAAGGCACAATGCTGACTTAAGTACAAGAAAACTGACTCTTCTTACTGTCTAAGTTTGAACCGTTCCTGTGACACTAGTTATAGATTCCGATGCTTTACTTCAGGTTTACTGTATCCCTCTGACCTCCTATTGACGATGAAACACAGAATTTGCTTCGGAATTAAATACAAAAGGCACAATGCCGACTTAAGTACAAGAATACTGACTCTTCTTACTGTCTATGGTTTTGAACCATTCCTTTGACACTAGTTATAGATTCCGATGCTTCACCTCAGGTTTACTGTATCCCTCTGACCTTCTTATTGACGATGAAACACAGAAATTGCATCGGAATTAAATACAAAAGGCACAATGCCGACTTAAGTACAAGAAAACTGACTCTTCTTACAGTCTATGTTTTGAACCATTCCTGTGACGCTAGTTACAGATTCCGATGCTTCACTTCAGGTTTACTGTATTCCTCTGACGTCCTATTGACGATGAAACACAGAAATTGCTTCGGAATTAAATACAAAAGGCACAATGCCGATTTAAGTACAAGAGAACTGACTCTTCTTACTGTCTATGGCTTTGAACCATTCCTGTGACACTAGTTATAGATTCCGATGCTTCACCTCAGGTTTGCTGTATCCCTCTGACCTTCTTATTGACGATGAAACACAGAAATTGCATCGTAATTAAATACAAAAGGCACAATGCAGATTTAAATACAATAAAACTGACTCTTCTTACTGTCTATGTTTTGAACCATTCATGTGACACTAATTATAGATTCCGATGCTTCGCTTCAGGTTTACTGTACCCCTCTGACCTCCTTATTGGCGATGAAACACAGAAATTGCATCGGAATTACATACAAAAGGCACAATGCCGAATTAAGCACAAGAAAACTGACTCTTCTTACTGTCTATGATTTGAACCATTCCTGTGACACTAGTTATAGATTCCGATGCTTCAATTCAGGTTTACTGTATTCCTCTGACCTTCTTATTGACGATGAAAGACAGAAATTGCATCGAAATTAAATACAAAAGGCACAATGCCGACCTAAGTACAAGAAAACTGACTCTTCTTACTGTCTATGGTTTGAACCATTCCTGTGACACTAGGTATAGATTCCGATGCTTCCCTTCAGGTTCACTGTATCCCTCTGACCTTCTTATTGACGATGAAACACAGAAATTGCATCGGAATTAAATACAAAAGCCACAATGCCGACTTAAGTACAAGAAAACTGACTCTTCTTACTGTCTATGTTTGAACCATTCCTGTGACACTAGTTATAGATTCCGATGCTTCACTTCCGGTTTACTGTATCCCTCTGACCATCTTATTGACGATGAAACACAGAAATAGCATCGGAATAAAATACAAAAGGCACAATGCCGACTTAAGTACAAGAAAACTGACTCTTCTTACTGTCTATGTTGTGAACCATTCATGTGACACTAGTTGTAGATTCCGATGCTTCACCTCAGGTTCACTGTATCCCTCAGACCTTCTTATTGACGATGAAACACTGAAATTCAATCGGAATTAAATACAAAAGGCACAATGCCGACTTTAGTACTATAAAACTGACTGTTCTTACTGTCTATGTTTTGAACCATTCCTGTGACACTAGTTATAGATTCCGATGCTTCACTTCAGGTTTACTGTATCCCTGTGACCTTCTTATTGACGATGAAACACAGAAATTGCATCGAAATTAAATACAAAAGGCACAATGCTGATTTAAATACAGGAAAACTGACTCTTCTTACTGTCTATGATTTGAACCATTCATGTGACACTAATTATAGATTCCGATGCTTCACTTCAGGTTTACTGTATCCCTCTGACCTTCTTATTGACGACGAAACACAGAAATTGCATCGGAATTAAATTCAAAAGGCACAATGCCGACTTAAGTACAAGAAAACTGACTGTTCTTACTGTCTATGTTTTAAACCATTCCTGTGACACTAGTTATAGATTCCGATGCTTCACTTCAGGTTTACTGTATTCCTCTGACCTTTTTATTGACGATGAAACACAGAAATTGCATCGGAATTAAATACAAAATGCACAATGCCGACTTAAGTACAAGAAAACTGACTCTTCTTACTGTCTATACTTTGAACCAATCCTGAGGCACTAGTTATAGATTCCGATGCTTCACTTCAGGTTCACTGTATCCCTCTGACCTTCTTAATGACGATGAAACACTGAAATTCCATCGGATAGAAATACAAAAGACACAATGCCGACTTAAGTACAAGAAAACTGACTCTTCTTACTGTCTATGTTTGAACCATTCCTGTGACACTAGTTATAGATTCCGATGCTTCACTTCAGGTTTACTGTATCCCTCTGACCATCTTATTGACGATGAAACACAGAAATAGCATCGGAATAAAATGAAAAAGGCACAAAGCCGACTTAAGTACAAGAAAACTGACTCTTCTTAATGTCTATGCTTTGAACCAATCCTGTGACACTAGTTATAGATTCCGATGCTTCACCTCAGGTTCACTGTATCCCTCAGACCTCCTTATTGACGATGAAACACTGAAATTCAATCGGAATTAAATACAAAAGGCACAATGCCGACTTAAGTACTATAAAACTGACTCTTCTTACTGTCTATGTTTTGAACCATTCCTGTGACACTAGTTATAGATTCCGATGCTTCACTTCAGGTTCACTGTATACCTTTGACCTTCTTATTGACGATGAAACACAGAATTTGCATCGGAATTAAATACAAAAGGCACAATGCAGATTTAAATACAATAAAACTGACTCTTCTTACTGTCTATGTTTTGAACCATTCATGTGACACTAATTATAGATTCCGATGCTTCGCTTCAGGTTTACTGTACCCCTCTGACCTCCTTATTGGCGATGAAACACAGAAATTGCATCGGAATTACATAAAAAAGGCACAATGCCGAATTAAGTACTATAAAACTGACTCTTCTTACTGTCTATGTTTTGAACCATTCCTGTGACACTAGTTATAGATTCCGATGCTTCACTTCAGGTTTACTGTATCCCTCTGACCATCTTATTGACGATGAAACACAGAAATAGCATCGGAATTAAATACAAAATGCACAATGCCGACTTAAGTACAAGAAAACTGATTCTTCTTACTGTCTATACTTTGAACCAATCCTGTGGCACTAGTTGTAGATTCCGATGCTTCACTTCAGGTTCACTGTATCACTCTGACCTTCTTATTTACGATGAAACACTGAAATTCCATCGGAAAGAAATACAAAAGGCACAATGCCGACTTAAGTACAAGAAAACTGACTCTTCTTACTGTCTATGTTTGAAACACTCCTGTGACACTAGTTATAGATTCCGATGCTTCACTTCAGGTTTACTGTATCCCTCTGACCATCTTATTGACGACGAAACACAGAAATAGCATCGGAATAAAATAAAAAAGGCACAAAGCCGACTTGAGTACAAGAAAACTGACTCTTCTTAATGTCTATGCTTTGAACCAATCCTGTGACACGAGTTATAGATTCCGATGCTTCACCTCAGGTTCACTGTATCCCTCTGACCTTCTTATTGACGATGAAACACTGAAATTCAATCGGAATTAAATACAAAAGGCACAATGCCGACTTAAGTACTATAAAACTGACTCTTCTTTCTGTCTATGTTTTGAACCATTCCTGTGACACTAGTTATAGATTCCGATGCTTCACTTCAGGTTTACTGTATACCTCTGACCTTCTTATTGACGATGAAACACAGAAATTGCATCGAAATTAAGTACGAAAGGCACAATGCAAACCTAAGTAAAAGAAAACTGACTTTTCTTACTGTCTATGGTTTGAACCATTCCTGTGACACTAGTTATAGATTCCGATGCTTCACTTCAGGTTCACTGTATCCCTCTGACCTTCTTATTGACGATGAAACACAGAAATTGCATCGGAATCAAATACAAAAGGCACAATGCCGACTTAAGTGAAAGAAAACTGACTCTTCTTACTGTCTATGTTTGAACCATTCCTGTGACACTAGTTATAGATTCCGATGCTTCACTTCCGGTTTACTGTATCCCTCTGGCCATCTTATTGACGATGAAACACAGAAATAGCATCGGAATAAAATACAAAAGGCACAATGCCGACTTAAGTACAAGAAAACTGACTCTTCTTACTGTCTATGTTGTGAACCATTCATGTGACACTAGTTGTAGATTCCGATGCTTCACTTCAGGTTTACTGTATCCCTCTGACCTTCTTATTGACGATGAAACACAGAAATTGCATCGGAATTAAATACAAAAGGCACAATCCCGACTTAAGTACAAGAAAACTGACTCTTCTTACTGTCTATGTTTTGAACCATTCATGTGACACTAGTTATAGATTCCGATGTTTCACTTCAGGTTTACTGTATCCCTGTGACCTTCTTATTGACGATGAAACACAGAAATTGCATCGAAAATAAATACAAAAGGCACAATGCTGATTTAAATACAGGAAAACTGACTCTTCTTACTGTCTATGATTTGAACCATTCATGTGACACTAATTATGGATTCCGATGCTTCACTTCAGGTTTACTGTATTCCTCTGACCTTCTTATTGACGATGAAACACAGAAATTGCATCGGAATTAAATACAAAATGCACAATGCCGACTTAAGTACAAGAAAACTGACTCTCCTTACTGGCTATATTTTGAACCATTCCTGTGACACTAGTTATAGATTCCGATGCTTCACTTCAGGTTCACTATATCCCTCTGACCTTCTTATTGACGATGAAACACTGAAATTCCATAGGAATTAAATACAGAAGGCACAATGCTGACTTAAGTACAAGAAAACTGACTCTTCTTACTGTCTAAGTTTGAACCGTTCCTGTGACACTAGTTATAGATTCCGATGCTTTACGTCAGGTTTACTGTATCCCTCTGACCTCCTATTGACGATGAAACACAGAATTTGCTTCGGAATTAAATACAAAAGGCACAATGCCGACTTAAGTACAAGAATACTGACTCTTCTTACTGTCTATGGTTTTGAACCATTCCTTTGACACTAGTTATAGATTCCGATGCTTCACTTCAGGTTTACGGTATCCCTCTGACCTTCTTATTGACGATGAAACACAGAAATTGCATCGTAATTAAATACAAAAGGCACAATGCAGATTTAAATACAATAAAACTGACTCTTCTTACTGTCTATGTTTTGAACCATTCATGTGACACTAATTATAGATTCCGATGCTTCACTTCAGGTTTACTGTACCCCTCTGACCTTCTTATTGGCGATGAAACACAGAAATTGCATCGGAATTACATACAAAAGGCACAATGCCGAATTAAGTACAAGAAAACTGACTCTTCTTACTGTCTATGATTTGAACCATTCCTGTGACACTAGTTATAGATTCCGATGCTTCACTTCAGGTTTACTGTAATCCTCTGACCTTCTTATTGACGATGAAACACAGAAATTGCATCGAAATTAAATACTAAAGGCACAATGCCGACCTAAGTACAAGAAAACTGACTCTTCTTACTGTCTATGGTTTTGAACCATTCCTGTGACACTAGTTATAGATTCCGATGCTTCACTTCAGGTTTACTGTATCCCTCTGACCTTCTTATTGACGATGAAACACAGAAATTGCATCGGAATTAACTAAAAAAGGCACAATGCCGACTTAAGTACAAGAAAACTGCCTCCTCTGACTGTCTATGTGTTGAACCATTCCTGTGACACCAGTTATAGATTCCGATGCTTCACTTCATGTTTACTGTATCCCTCTGACCTTCGTATTGACGATGGAACACAGATATTGCATCGGAATTAAATATAAATGGCACAATGCCGACTTAAGTACAAGAAAACTGACTCTTCTTACTGTCTATGGTTTGAACCAATCCTGTGACACTAGTTATAGATTCCGATGCTTCACCTCAGGTTCACTGTATCCCTCTGACCCTCTTATTGAAGATGAAACACTGAAAATCAATCGGAATTAAATACAAAAGGCACAATGCCGACTTAAGTACTATAAAACTGACTCTTCTTACTGTCTATGTTTTGAACCATTCCTGTGACACTAGTTATAGATTCCGATGCTTCTCTTCAGGTTTACTGTATACCTCTGACCTTCTTATTGACGATGAAACACAGAATTTGCATCGGAATTAAATACAAAAGGCATAATCCCGACTTAAGTACAAGAAAACTGACTCTTCTTACTGTCTATGTTTTGAACCATTCCTGTGACACTAGTTATAGATTCCGATGCTTCACTTCAGGTTTACTGTATCCCTGTGACCTTCTTATTGACGATGAAACCCAGAAATTGCATCGAAATTAAATACAAAAGGCACAATGCTGATTAAAATACACGAAAACTGACTCTTCTTACTGTCTATGATTTGAACCATCGTGTGCCACAAATTATAGATTCCGATGCTTCACTTCAGGTGTACTGTATCCCTCTGACCTTCTTATTGACGATGAAACACAGAAATTGCATCGGAATTAAATACAAAAGGCACAATACCGACTTAAGTACAAGAAAACTGACTCTTCTTACTGTCTATGATTTGAACAATTCCTGTGACACTAGTTATAGATTCCGATGCTTCACTTCAGGTTTACTGTATTCCTCTGACCTTCTTATTGACGATGAAACACAGAAAATGCATCGGAATTAAATACAAAAGGCACAATGCCGACTTAAGTACAAGAAAACTGACTCTTCTTACTGGCTATATTTTGAACCATACCTGTGACACTAGTTATAGATTCCTATGCTTCACTTCAGGTTCACTGTATCCCTCTGAAATTCTTATTGACGATGAAACACTGAAATTCCATAGGAATTAAATACAAAAGGCACAATGCCGACTTAAGTACAAGAAAACTGACTCTTCTTACTGTCTATGTTTGAACCGTTCCTGTGACACTAGTTATAGATTCCGATGCTTCACTTCAGGTTTACTGTATCCCTCTGACCTTCTTATTGACATTGAAACACAGAAATTGCATCGGATTTAAATACAAAAGGCACAATGCCGACTTAAGTACAAGAAAACAGACTCCTCTTACTGTCTATGTTTTGAACCATTCCTGTGACACCAGTTATAGATTCCGATGCTTCACTTCATGTTTACTGTATCCCTCTGACCTTCGTATTGAGGATGAAACACAGAAATTGCATCGGAATTAAATATAAAAGTCACAATGCCGACTTAAGTACAAGAAAACTGACTCTTCTTACTGTCTATGCTTTGAACCAATCCTGTGACACTAGTTATAGATTCCGATGCTTCACTTCAGGTTCACTGTATCCCTCTGACCTTCTTATTGACGATAAAACACTCAAATTCCATCGGAATTAAATACAAAAGGCACAATGCCGACTTCAGTACAATAAAACTGACTCTTCTTACTGTCTATGTTTTGATCCATTCCTGTGACACTAGTTATGGATTCCGATGCTTCACTTCAGGTTTTCTGTATCCCTCTGACCTTCTTATTGACGATGAAACAGAGAATTTGCATCGGAATTAAATACTAAAGGCATAATCCCGACTTAAGTACAGGAAAACTGACTCTTCTTACTGTCTATGTTTTGAACCATTCCTGTGACACTAGTTATAGATTCCGATGCTTAACTTCAAGTTTACTGTATCTCTCTGACCTTGTTATTGACGATGAATTACAGAAATTACATCGAAATTAAATACAAAAGGCACAATGCTGATTTAAATACAGGAAAACTGACTCTTCTTACTGTCTATGATTTGAACCATTCATGTGACACTAATTAAAGATTCCGATGCTTCACTTCAGGTTTACTGTATGCCTCTGACCTTCTTATTGACGATGAAACACAGAAATTGCATCGGAGTTACATAAAAAATGCACAATGCCGACTTAAGTACAAGAAAACTGACTCTTCTTACTGTCTATGTTTTTAACCATTCCTGTGACACTAGTTATAGATATCGCTGCTTCACTTCAGGTTTACTCTATTCCTCTGACCTCCTTATTGACGATGAAACACAGAAATTGCATCGGAATTAAATACAAAAGGCATAATGCCGACTTAAGTACAAGAAAAGTGACCCTACTTACTGGCTATACTTTGAACCATTCCTGTGACACTAGTTATAGATTCCGATTCTTCACTTCAGGTTCACTGTATTTCTCTGACCTTCTTATTGACGCTGAAACACCAAAATTCCGTCGGAATTAAATACAAAAGGCACAATGCTGACTTGAGTACCAGAATACTGACTCTTCTTACTGTGTATGCTTTGAACTATTCATATGAAACTCGTTATAGATTCCGATGCTTTACTTCAGTTTTACTGTACCCATCTGACGTTCCTATTGACGATGAAACATAGAAATTTCTTCGGAATTAAATACAAAAGGCACAATGCCGACTTAAGTACAAGATAACTGACTCTTCTTACTGTCTATGTTTTGAACCATTCCTGTGACACTAGTTATAGTTTCCGATGCTTCACTTCAGGTTTGCCGTATCCCTCCGACCTTCTTATTGACGATGAAACACAGAAATTGCATCGGATAAAATACAAAAGGCACAATGCCGACTTAAGTACAAGAATACTGACTCTTCTTACTGTCTATGTTTTGAACCATTCATGTGACACTAATTATAGATTCAGATGCTTCACTTCAGGTTTACTGTATCCCTCTGACCTTCTTATTGACGATGAAACACAGAAATTGCAATTGAATTAAATTCAAAAAGCACAATGCCGACTTAAGTACAAGAAAACAGACTCTTCTTACTGTCTATGAATTGAACCATTCCTGTGACACTAGTTGTAGATTCCGATGCTTCACATCGGGTTCACTGTATCCCTCTGACCTTCTTATTTACGATGAAACACAGAAATTGCATCGGAATTAAATACAAAAGGCACAATGCCGACTTAAGTACAATAAAACTGACTCTTCTTACTGTCTATGTTTGAACCATTCCTGTGACACTAGTTATAGATTCCGATGCTTCACTTCCGGTTTACTGTATCCCTCTGACCATCTTATTGACGATGAAACTCAGAAATAGCAACGGGATAAAATAAAAAAGGCACAATGCCGACATAGGTAAATGAAAACTGACTCTTCGTACTGTCTATGTTTTGAACCATTCATGTGACACTAGTTATAGATTCCGATGCTTGACTTCAGGTTTGCTGTATCCCTCTGACCTTCTTATTGACGATGAAACACAGAAATTGCATCGGAATTAAATGCAAAAGGCACAATGCCGTATTAAGTACAAGAAAACTGACTCCTCTTACTGTCTATGATTTGAACCATTCCTGTGACCCCAGTTATAGATTCCGATGCTTCACTTCATGTTTACTGTATCCCTCTGACCTTCGTATTGACGATGAAACACAGAAATTGCATCGGAATTGAATACAAATGGCACAATGCCGACTTAAGTACAAGAAAACTGACTCTTCTTACTGTCTATGCTTTGAACCAATCCTGTGACACTAGTTATAGAATCCGATGCTTCACTTCAGGTTTACTGTATCCCTCTGACCTTCTTATAGACGATGAAACACAGAAATTGCATCAAAATTAAATACAAAAGGCACAATGCTGATTTAAATACTGGAAAACTGACTCTTCTTACTGTCTATGATTTGAACCACTCAAGAGACACTAATTATAGATTCCGATGCTTCACTTCTGGTTTACTGTATTCCTCTGACCTTCTTATTGACGATGAAAAACAGAAATTGCATCGGAATTAAATGCAAAAGGCACAATGCTGACTTAAGTACAAGAAAACTGACTCTTCTTACTGTCTATGTTTGAACCGTTCCTGTGACACTAGTTATAGATTCCGATGCTGCACTTCAGGTTTACTGTATGCCTCTAACCTTCTTATTGACGATGAAACACAGAAATTGCATCGGAATTAAATGCAAAAGTCACAATGCCGACTTAAGTACAAGAAAACTGACCCTTCTTACTGTCTATGTTTTGAACCATTCCTGTGACACCAGTTAAAGATTCCGATGCTTCACTTCATGTTTACTCTATCCCTCTGACCTTCGTATTGACGATAGAAACACAGAAATTGCATCGGAATTAAATACAAAAGGCACAATGCCGACGTCAGTACAAGAAAACTGACACTACTTACTGTCTATGCTTTGAACCAATACTGTGACACTAGTTATAGATTCCGGTGCTTCACTTCAGGTTCACTGTATCCCTCTGACCTTCTTATTGACGATAAAACACAGAAATTCCATCGGAATTAAATACAAAAGGCACAATGCCGAATTAAGTACAATAAAACTGACTCTTCTTACTGTCTATGTTTTGAACCATTCCTGTGACACTAGTTATAGATTCCGATGCTTCACTTCAGGTTTACTGTATCCCTCTGACCATCTTATTGACGATGAAACACAGAATTTGCATCGGAATTAAATACAAAAGTCACAATGCCGACTTAAGTACAAGAATACTGACTCTTCTTACTGTCTATGTTTTGAACCATTCCTGTGACACTAGTTATAGATTCCGATGCTTCACTTCAGGTTTACTGTATACCTCTGACCTTCTTATTGACGATGAAACAGAGAATTTGCATCGGAATTAAATACAAAAGGCATAATCCGGACTTAAGTACAAGAAAACTGACTCTTCTTACTGTCTATGTTTTGAACCATTCCTGTGACACTAGTTATAGATTCCGCTGCTTGACCTCAAGTTTTCTGTATCTCTCTGACCTTGTTATTGACGATGAATTACAGAAATTACATCGAAATTAAATACAAAAGGCACAATGCTGATTTAAATACAGGAAAACTGACTCTTCTTACTGTCTATGATTTGAACCATTCATGTGACACTAATTATAGATTCCGAAGCTTCACTTCAGGTTTACTGTATGCCTCTGACCTTCTTATTGACGATGAAACACAGAAATTGCATCGGAGTTAAATAAAAAATGCACAATGCCGACTTAAGTACAAGAAAACTGACTCTTCTTACTGTCTATGTTTTGAACCATTCCTGTGACACTAGTTATAGATTTCGCTTCTTCACTTCAGGTTTACTCTATTCCTCTGACCTCCTTATTGACGATGAAACACAGAAATTGCATCGGAATTAAATACAAAAGGCACAATGCCGACTTAAGTAGAAGAAAAGTGACCCTACTTACTGGCTATACTTTGAACCATTCCTGTGACACTAGTTATAGATTCCGATTCTTCACTTCAGGTTCACTGTATCTCTCTGACCTTCTTATTGACGCTGAAACACCAAAATTCCGTCGGAATTAAATACAAAAGGCACAATGCTGACTTGAGTACCAGAAAACTGACTCTTCTTACTGTCTATGTTTTGTACGATTCATATGAAACTCGTTATAGATTCCGATGCTTTACTTCAGGTTTCCTGTATCCCTCTGACGTTCCTATTGACGATGAAACATAGAAATTGCTTAGGAATTAAATACAAAAGGCACAATGCCGACTTAAGTACAAGATAACTGACTCTTCTTACTGTCTATGTTTTGAACCATTCCTGTGACACTAGTTATAGTTTCCGATGCTTCACTTCAGGTTTGCCGTATCCCTCCGACCTTCTTATTGACGATGAAACACAGAAATTGCATCGGATAAAATACAAAAGGCACAATGCCGACTTAAGTACAAGAAAACTGACTCTTCTAACTGTCTATGTTTTGAACCATTCATGTGACACTAATTATAGATTCAGATGCTTCACTTCAGGTTTACCGTATCCCTCTGACCTTCTTATTGACGAAGAAAGACAGAAATTGCATCGGAATTAAATTCAAAAGGCACAATGCCGACTTAAGTACAAGAAAACAGACTCTTCTTACTGTCTATGAATTGAACCATTCCTGTGACACAAGTTGTAGATTCCGATGCTTCACATCGGGTTCACTGTATCCCTCTGACCTTCTTATTGACGATGAAACACAGAAATTGCATCGGAATTAAATACAAAAGGCACAATGCCGACTTAAGTACAATAAAACTGACTCTTCTTACTGTCTATGTTTGAACCATTCCTGTGACACTAGTTATAGATTCCGATGCTTCACTTCCGGTTTACTGTATCCCTCTGACCATCTTATTGACGATGAAACTCAGATATAGCAACGGGATAAAATAAAAAAGGCACAATGCCGACATAGGTACATGAAAACTGACTCTTCGTACTGTCTATGTTTTGAACCATTCATGTGACTCTAGTTATAGATTCCGATGCTTGACTTCAGGTTTACTGTATCCCTCTGACCTTCTTATTGACGATGAAACACAGAAATTGCATCGGAATTAAATACAAAAGGCACAACGCCGAATTAAGTACAAGAAAACTGACTCCTCTTACTGTCTATGATTTGAACCATTCCTGTGACCCCAGTTATAGATTCCGATGCTTCACTTCATGTTTACTGTATCCCTCTGACCTTCGTATTGACGATGAAACACAGAAATTGCATCGGAATTAAATACAAATGGCACAATGCCGACTTAAGTACAGGAAAACTGACTCTTCTTACTGTCTATGCCTTGAACCAATCCTGTGACACTAGTTATAGATTCCGAAGCTTCACTTCAGGTTTACTGTATCCCTCTGACCTTCTTATTGACGATGAAACACAGAAATTGCATCAAAATTAAATCCAAAGGCACAATGCTGATTTAAATACTGGAAAACTTACTCTTCTTACTGTCTATGATTTGAACCACTCCAGAGACACCCTATTATAGATTCCGATGCTTCACTTCAGGTTTACTGTATCCCTCTGACCTTCTTATTGACGATGAAACACAGAAATTGCATCGGAATTAAATACAAAAGGCACAATGCTGACTTAAGTACAAGAAAACTGACTCTTCTTACTGTCTATGTTTGAACCGTTCCTGTGACACTAGTTATAGATTCCGATGCTGCACTTCAAGTTTACTGTATGCCTCTAACCTTCTTATTGACGATGAAACACAGAAATTGCATCGGAATTAAATACAAAAGTCACAATGCCGACTTAAGTACAAGAAAACTGACTCTTCTTACTGTCTATGTTTTGAACAATTCCTGTTACACCAGT